>NC_090319.1:35848191-36448191 GCF_040869045.1 Eurosta solidaginis
GATCCAGAAATTAGTAGATCCTTCAGGCTGCCAGGTTACTGCAGTGTCTTTCAGGCGCAAATGATTAGCGTAAGAAAACAGTAGAAATACTGAAGGAAGCGTGCTTAAGCTGCAGTCACGCCAATATATATGCATATTGATAGTTAGGTGGCAATAATAAGGCAATAATCCCACACAGTACTTCATCAAGAAGTGTTCTGGAATGCTAAGAAGTATTGGAAAAAGTTCGCTCACCATACATCTATACTGGGTTCCCGGTCATAGAGGGATAAGAGGTAACGAAAAGGTTGATGAATTGGCAAAGGGGGGTGCAGCAATCGCTGAAGCGACAATAGACATGCCAATCCGTTTGGGTGAAATCAAAAACAGACAGGAGTTTCATATGATCCATCAAGCAGGAGAGCTTGAACAGAAGGGCGGGGAAAAATTTGTAAGATAATGTGCAAGGCCTACTATATTAGACTTACAAAGTGACTCATATCTGTGAAGAGAGAAGACTTAGGGCTCACAATAAGCACATTAACTAGACACTGCCTTCTGGCGTCACATACTTATATAAGTTAGGACTCCTCAGTAACAACAGGTATAGAAAGTACGAGCTGCAGGAAGAAACGGTTGAGCAAGTTCTGTGTTGTTGTTGTTGTTGTTGTTGTAGCAGTGCTTCCTCCATCCAATAGATGCGACCCAGCGGGTTAGAGGGTTAGAATATTCCCGCGGTAGGTATGCCCGTCGTAAGAGGCGACTAAAATACCAGATTCAAGGGGTTGTGTAGCGCAACCTTTTCAGATTGCCAGCGCAATATATAGCTTCTCTAAACCCAATTGTCAACCTCACCTTCAAGCGGCGAGTTCCCAAGCTCCACATGGAACTTGGGGAGTGGAGAGGGAGGGATAGCCTGAAGGTTTAATGTGGCCATATAAATCGTTCCCGAGATGGTCGGGCTAGCACCTTAATGGAACTTTGTTACCGGAGCGTACCGGATCTGTATCCGGCAAAGGACCATCACATCGATAACACTCCGCCTTCGGGGAGTACCCTTATCGCTACAACAACAACAACAACATCACAAATTGTCACCAATATCCTATAACGGGAGTCCAAGGAAACTTGCTGTTTCAACAGGGGTGGACCATAATGAGAGGGGTGTTAGAGGCGTTGGTGGCCAACGTGGTGTGATGTTAGCGTGCTGCGCCTACCACACCGAATGCCCTGGTTTCACACCCCGGGCAAAGCAACATCAAAATTTTTGAAATAAGGTTTTTCAATTAGAAGAAACTTTTTCTTAGCGGGGTCGCCCCTCGGCAGAATTTGGCAAGCGATCCGAGTGTATTTCTGACATGAAATGCTCTCAGTGAATACTCATCTGCCTTGCAGATGCCGTTCGGAGTCGGCATAAAATATGTAGGTCCCGTACGACCAATTTGTAGGAAAAATCAAGAGGAGCACGATGCAAATTGGAAGAGAAGCTCGGCCTAAAATCTCTTCGGAGGTTATCGCGCCTTCCATTTATTTTTTATTTTATGTTAGAGGCGTTGGTTTCATAATACAGTTGAAGAGATGGTTGGGGACACATTGCAAGCGAGGCATACATTTTGTATGCCGGGTTTGATTCTGGATAGGTAAGAGTTTAACCTGTTACAGTATCCAGATCGAAGTTGAGCTAGAGTGACTCGCGTTTCCCTGGGGAGTGTGCGTTCCTCCTCTGCAAGTTTAGGGTATTGTTCTTTGAGTACAGGATTCACCAGGCAATTCCTGACATAGAGGTCCGACACCTGTTTGTGGAGTTCGCTTAGGACCTGCTTGTGTTTTTTGGCTTCATACGGCTGTGTTCTCAGGTGCTGTATTTCCTCATAATGCTTACGGAGATTACTCCTTAAGCCCCTGGGCGGTGTTGGCTCGTCAATCAGATGTCTGTTGGCATACCCAGGTTTCAAGGTATAAAGGAAACATAAGCCAGTAGGTAAAATATTATAATGTAGTTTATGTGCGTGGGGCCTTAGCTGTATTTGACAGGGGCGAGCAGTTGGCAACGCTGTTTGGTTAGCATTTCATTTCTCTCCCTAATGGGGAGTATTCCCGCCTCATAAAGTTAATGGTGTTCTGGGGGCAGTATTTTGGAGGGCCTGTAGCTTCTTCCAATGAGTAATCTTTAAGCTTGGCGACCATATTGGGGACGCGTAGCATGCAATCGGCTGGCCAATTGCTTTTTAAGTGATAATGAGCGTTTCTTTATCTTTTCCCCAAGTACTGCCAGCAAGAGATTTGGGGGATTTTGATACGGTTCTGGATTTTTGGTACAATTGCGGCTGCATGCTCACGAAGATGTAGATCCGGATCGAACGTCACACCCAAGATTTTGTAAGACAGTCGATAGCGTAGTGCCATTTACGTGGATGTTCAAAATAGTCGACATTTGGGACGTCCATGTTGTAAATAAGGTCGCCGATGATTTAGTCGGTGATAATGTCAGGTTTCGCGAGGTGAAATCTGTTCTGTGTTCGTGTCCTGGGCTGGTCAGGTCAAAGCTCCAGTTATTATGGTGGCAGAGTTGCCAGATGCTAAGGCAGCTTTTAAGCTGAGTCCTAGAAAACTTCTAGTATTTACCAAGAAGATAGAGTTATTATATAATATAAGTCCTCTCACCTGATTGGGGTTCTTCCGTTTGGTCGTCAAACAAATTCTGGTAACACTATGGGCACATTCAGTGTATGTGAAGCCTTTATTGACCGGAGAGTTCAATCTTACCTTACTACATGCAAAATTATTTGTCTGGCTCAGGATCTGTGCGACGGGATGATGGCTTATGTAAAACATACTACTACTAAAAAAAAGATGCGTTTGTACTCGAAGCTCTACTGGCGTTGTGCACCACTGGAATACTTCAATGCAGCCCAATGGCTCTTCAAGATTTCTTGTATGCTTTCTTGGTTGGTTTTTTTTTTTTTTGTTGTTCTCTTTTTATTCTTTTTATTTCGTTTTATTGCGTTTGTTTTCTTCTTTGGCATTTTTGCGTTGCGTTTTTGATTCCAGCATTTCTTACCTTAATTAACGCTTAATGTTTCCAATTGTAGGCAATTTTTTTGTCCAACTGCTCCTCTTGCTGCGGGCTACTGGGCAACATTTGCGAACCCGAATGCTTTACAAAAAACCCGACTGTTTGTTTACTTTTCCTTCGCTAATTAATTGCTCTATTGCAGGAGGTTCAACGTTCACGCGCCCGTTCATTTTTTTTTTGTTTGAACTCAATGTCTGTCCGTTGTGATCGTGCACAAATTTTGTTTCTTGCTTATTGGCACCATTCGCTTCCATTTGCTTTCCTTCCGCTTATTTCGCTATATATTCGTGTTTACCTGCTTATGCATTTATGTATATCCAATTATTTCACATTTAAAATTACCGTTTTTTGCTACAAATTTTAGCCACACCTTAGCACATCGCTTCGGTTAGGTGACAGTCGATTTAGCCAGTCAATGACCAAGTAACCTAATCCGTTAAACTTGTCTATGAAAATGTCACATAGCGTACAGCTGCACAGTGATGTGTCAGAGATAAGACAACGATCAATCAATCAAATCAATCACGTGACTAGCGCGTCGTACAGTAAATCGAACACGTGAGCTGAATTGATAAGTAATGAATTTAAAAAATTTTACAAATTGCATACGATGGCAGATGGATAAGTTGGGATACTTTCTGCTACTATATTCTTATGGTACTCGGCTTTCAACCATCTAGATCATCATCATTATTTTCCGATTAGCCGCCTAGTCACTTGTGGTCCTTGTGACGCCAAGCTGCATTTCTCCTTTCACCTGGCGCACCTATGCCAAAATTTGCAAAATCTGTACCGAAGCGGGCGACCTCTTCCTTTTGTGAGAGGGAGAGTGGGGGAGATCGGGAGAGATATCGGTGGTATGCGACTCACGTCAAATACTTAGGGCTGACTATGGGTGAGCGAGTGCACTGCCCCCTACACTAAGATCTCGTGCAAGGCAAGATGTGGAATATCTCGGGCAGCTGCGTCGCGTGATTCGGCATCGCTTGGGCCTGAATCGTCACACCGTTCGTACAATATATCGAGTGGATTGTTGGAGAATAGGTGTCGGTTAGAGGGGGTTGTAAGAGCGAAGTGGGTGGCACAATAGTCCCAGTGCCAGCGTAGCTTACAGGAACTTGAACAAAACGGGGGGTTATGTATGTGGTGGTTTGTGTGAGGACTGTCTGCATGCATTGTGTGAATGTCCGGAGTACACGGACGTGGGCAACATAACCAGTTTGGAAACAATTTTTTAAAAGGGAAGGGTGGATACAAGTGAGACTCAATCCACTAGTCGGAATGAGAGGCTTTAGAGGCACTATACAGAGGAGACGGCGGAATACCAATGGTGATCGTGTGAAATAATGTGTGTTCGTGAATGTAATAGAGGTTTTGACCCCCAACTCCTCTCTAAGCCGCCGATCTGAAATAGGTGGCTACTCAACCGTAATTAGCTTTTGCTGAGAAAGTCCGACCAAAGACTTAAAAGCTGATACCACCGAGAGAAATTATGCTCACGGAGCTTGCTCCGTTTCTGATAGGCCCTTCGGTAGCATCGTGGTGGCTGTGAAAAAGTTATTAACACGAATGTGGAGTTACATTGCAACCGGATGCCCATACAATGGATTGATTGGCCTCCACCCTACCATGTCATCAGTTGGTAGCAAGCTAAGCGAGTCTGGGACGCTGGTCAAACGTTTCTTTCGTGTGCATTGGTGCATCGTGAGATTGAGCCGACATCGGCGGATACTCACGTAAGACCGTACACTCGCTGCCTCACCCAACTCAGCTATTGGGCTTTAATCTGTTGCACTATAATTATAACTCCATAGAAATAACTGCGAGGCCGACTCTAATTTTTCTTTCGCTCTGATGCCTATGACCAACCGCCCCCTACGTTATCCTTCTTTCACCAGCCTCTTAGGTTCGCTGGATTCCAGGATAAGTAGTTCCCCTTCTTCGGCCCAATAGTCACCACCTCGAGGATCTCAGCACTGTATTTAAAAGCTGATATAAGTACAATCGTTTCCCTACCATAATTTCGGCTCTCACCTTGCCTACCGTTTCGGCGTTGTAAATATAAAACCAGCGCGCGCTGAGCCCAGTAACCTTTTTATTCTCGATGGGAGCCAAGGTTTCAGTATCAGCGCCACGTCAAAAAAAAACCTTCCTCAAAGGTTTGAAGAAGTCCGCCGTGCAAGAGTAATAAGATATTGAGTGGCTACAGGAAACTTTGGAGGCCAGGATACAAGGGCATGGTTCAAGGTTCTGGATAGATATCAAAGTCCGAGGATACGCTGGTCATTCTGCGGCGTCACGATCGGAATATACGGATACGGATGAATCTGAGAAGCTACCTTTCCACAGAAGTTTCGGTTCACATTCATCTAGAGGAAATAATACGATCAGCTCCACAGTCAGGGAGTTCTTCGCCACGTCAGTCATCCTCTCTGGAACAGCTTGGGTCTCAGCGTTTCTTTGTGTGGCCTCCCCGAGAAAGTTGGAGTATTGATGTTCTCTCGACTTTGGTTACCACACATTTCCACATCCGAGGTTGTTGGTTTGTTGTGGCCATAAGACACTCCCCGAAGGTTTTGGGAAGTGTTATCGATCTTGAGATCCGGTACGTTCCGGTAATAAGCACCATTAAGGTACTAGCCTACCATCTCGGGAACGATTTAGTATAACCGCATGGAACCTTCTAAGTAATCCCGCCATCCCACCCCTAGATCCATGAGGAACCTGGGCTCGCCTGAGCCTCGGCTATTTCGGAAACATCATTCCCCACGGGTAGGTGAGATTGACAATTGGGTTGGATAAGCTATAAATTGCGCTGGCACCCCCTTGAAAGGGTTGTGCTACACAACACCTTGAATCAATTTGGTATTTTAGTCGCCTCTTACGACAGGCATACCTACCGCGGGTATATTCTAGACCCCTAACCCCTTGGCACATCGCCACTATATGAATTGTCTTTCTGACTTGTAGCCTCGGATGCAGTTGCTTCCTCGTTATTGAGTTACCTCTGTTCCAATTTTAGACTTACAGGTCCTGCTACGCGGTCTCGAAGCGCCAAAAGATTCTTAATGTTGTTGCAATTCCCCGAAGGTATATTATGAGAGTGTTACGAAAACTATCTCCAGGAGCTGCCTCTGGGGTGACAACGATTTTTTACCCCTTGAACCTTTAAATTTGTAGATTCAGGCATCTGTTTACTACAGACATGCCTTGTTGAGATAATATTCTAAGCCACTTAACCTGCTAGCGCTAGTCCCAATGCTGATCGAAACTGTAAGAGAGTTTCCTCATTCTCCCTGCTTCGTATGTACCCTTCTCCACTGTTCTTCTGTGGTCGTCCTTTCCTGCCGCTACTTTTCAGACCAATAGCTCTTTAGCTTTTCGCTGCCTTCACTCTTCACGTCTGTAGCCATACTATCTTCGCCTGCTTACGGCCCTGCTCTTTTTCTCTCTCCTTAATATCGCTGAACACCTGAGTAAACTATCTTGGTCCTACGACCATCTTTCCGGGAAGGCGGGCTGTTCTTAAATTTGAGGAAGAAAACCTTTCGCAACAGAAGCGCCACCGTTACTTGCCGAGGCGGTATGTTATCCGCTTAGATCGTTCGAAATGATGAGTATATGTAGCCCTTAGCTACAAATCATCCAAGAGAAGCGGTATATAACCCCTGGTTTGGGGAATTGGCAAGATGGATGCCAAGATACGGGCCTAATCTTCTGATCGACGACTACTTCCGTTTGCATTCAGCCAGAGATATTTTATACTCAGCGTGCTTTGCACACACAGTATATTAACTTTGAGTGGATAACGGTTGGTTGTACAGGTATAAAGGAATCGAGATAGATATAGGCTTCCATATATCAAAATCATCAGCATCGATAAAAAATTAGATTGAGCCATGTCCGTCCGTCCGTCCGTCCGTCTGTTAGCTAGATAACTTGAGTAAATATTGAGATATGTTCACCAAATTTTGTACACTAGCTTATCTGGACCCAGAATAGATTGGTATTGAAAATGAGCAAAATCGGATGATAACCACGCCCACTTTTTATATACATATATAACATTTTGGAAAACACAAACAACCTGATTATTTAATAAAAGATACACCTAGAATGTTGAAATTTGACGTGTGGACTGATATTGAGACTTGATAAAAATTTGAAAAAAAAAAAATTTTAAATGGGCGTGGCACCGCCCACTTGTGATAAAATCAATTTTACAAATATTATTAATCATAAATCAAAAATCGTTAAACCTATCGTAACAAAATTCGGCAGAGAGGTTGCCTTTACTATAAGGAATGCTTTGAAGAAAAATTAACGAAATCGGTTAAGGACCACGTCCACTTTTATATAAAAGATTTTTAAAAGGGTCGTTGACGAATAAAATACGCTATATCTTTGTAAAACAGAGCTTTATATCAATGATATTTCATTTCTCAAGTGGGTTTATAACAGTAAATAGGAAGAAATTCAAATTTAAAAAAATGGACGTGGCACCGCCACTTTTATGACTAAGCAATTTTCTATTTTTTGGGAGCCATAACTCGAAGAAAAATTAACGGATTGTAATGTTGTTGTTGTTGTTGTAGCAGTGCTTCGCCCCACCTAACAGCCGCGACCGATCACAAATTGTCATCAATATCCTCTAACGGGAGTCCAAGGAAACTTGCTGCTTCAACAGGAGGTACCATAAGGAAAGGGGTGTTAGAGGCGTTGGTTCCACATTACAATTAAAGAGATGGTTGGTGGGGACACATTGCAAGCGGGGCATACGTTTTGTATGTCGGGGTTGATTCTGGATAGGTAAGAGTTTAACCTGTTACAGTATCCAGAACGAAGTTGAGCAAGAGTGACACGCGTTTCCCTGGGGAGTATGCGTTCCTCTTCCGCAAGTTTTGGATACTTTTCTTTGAGTACTGGATTCACCGGGCAATTTCCGGCATAAAGGTCCGACGCCTGTTTGTGGAGTTCACCAAGGACCTGCTTGTGTTTTTTCGCTTGTTGTTGTTGTTGTTGTAGCGATAAGGTTACTCCCGGAAGGCTTTGGGGAGTGTTATCGATGTGATGGTCCTTTGCTGGATAGAGATCCGGTACGCTCCGGTATCACAGCACCATTAAGGTGCTAGCCCGACCATCTCGGGAACGATTTTGTTTTTTCGCTTCATACGGCTGGGTTCTCAGGTGCCGTATTTCCTCAAAATGCTTACGGAGATTACTCCTTAAGCCCCTATGCGGTGCTGGTTCATCAATCAGATGTCTGTTGGGATACCCAGGTTTCTGGGTATTCAACAGGAACTGTATGGTCAGCATCTCATTTCTCTCCCTGATAGGGAGTATTCTCGCCTCATTATGCAGATGGTGTTCTGGGGACATAAGAAGACAGCCCGTGGCAATTCTGAGAGCAGTATTTTGGCAGGCCTGTAGCTTCTTCCAGTGGGTAATTTTTAGGCTTGGCGACCATATGGGTGACGCGTAGCACGTAATCGGCTGGCTAATTGCTTTGTATGTAGTCATGAGCGTTTCTTTATCTTTTCCCCAGGTACTGCCAGCGAGGGATTTGAGGATTTTGTTACGGCTCTGAATTCTCGGAACAATTGCCGCTGCGTGCTCACCAAAATGTAGATCCTGATCAAACGTCACACCCAAGATTTTGGGGTGTAGGACAGTCGGTAGCGTAGCGCCATCGACGTGGATGTTCAAAATGGTCGACATTTGGGACGTCCATGTTGTAAATAAGGTCGCGGAAGATTTAGTCGGTGATAATGCCAGGTTTCTCCTTGGTTTTGATGTTTCGTTTCTAAATTGCACCGATGCCTGCCGTCCACCCAGATAATTTGCGGTCCACCTTTTAAGACATGGGGGAAGGGTAGACCCTTCCAGGTCTTGCAGTAACAAGCCATGGTTGACCGTATCAGCAATCGTGTAGGTCAGGGAAACAGACTCTTAGTCCCTAGTAGGGACTCCCTACCACCTTTTGCACCGTTTACCATCACAGAATATATATGTTTGCACCATCCGCCCAATGGCGGTGCAATATATTTGATCCCGACATCGGCCGCAGGGACAATGTCCTGGAACGTCATAGCTTATATGTTCGGTCAGGCGATTTAAACCTAGAAATCATCAACATCTACATCCCTCCTCCCACCTGCTGCCCCAGTGGATATCGCCCTAATATTAGTGCGTTAATTACTGCCGACAATCGCATTATCTTGTTCAATGCTTTTTTATGGCATTCAAACTTGCAGGCGGACAGCAGAGGTGAGATGTTGCCGGATCAAATAGAAGAAACGACGTTCTGCACAATAAATGGAGACGCGACGCCCCCACTATGGTAGGAAGCTGTCACAGTTCGCCAGATAATCAATCGTAAGGTAAGGTTCTGATCATTTGGACTTCACATCGAATCGTTTAACTATGGTACATTGCGAAATGAAAGATTTATGCACCTATTTCTTATGGAAAATATGAAGTGACTGCACTACCAAGAATATGACTTCGGGGAGTGTCCTTTTCGCTACAACAACTACAACAACTGCACTATCATGTCTACATTACTCGGATTTAAATATTTCCATGATGCTTACTTCAGGTTTACCAAGAATTAAACATAAAAAATAACAAATCATAAATTTATTTAGTAAATAGTCATTTATTTAAAAAAATATTAATATTATTAAAATAAACATAAGATAAAACAAGTAAGGAAGGCTAAGTTCGGGTGTAACCGAACATTACATACTCAGTTGAGAGCTGTGGAGACAAAGTAAGGGAAAATCACCATGTTGTAAAAAGAACCTAGGGTAACCCTGGAATGTGATTGTATGACATGCTTATCAAATGGCAGGTATTAAAGAGTATTTTAAGAGGAAGTGGGCCATAGTTCTATAGATGGACGCCATTTAGGGATATCGCCATAAAGGTGGACCAGGCTTGACTCTAGAATTTGTTTGTACGATATGGGTATCAAATGAAAGGTGCTAATGAGTATTTTAAAAGGGCGTTGGCCTTAGTTCTATAGGTGGATGCCTTTTCGAGATATCGCCATAAAGGTGGGCCAGGGGTGACTCTAGAATTTTTTTGTACGATATGGGTACCAAATGAAAGGTGTTAATGAGTATTTTAAAAGGGCGTGGGCCTTGGTTCTAAATGGTGGACGCCTTTCCGGGATATCACCATAAAGGTGGACCAGGGGTGACTCTAGAATTTGTTTGTACGATATGGGTATCAAATGAAAGGTGTTAATGAATATTTTATAAGGGCGTGGGCCTTAGCTCTATAGGTGGACGCCTTTTCCAGATATTGCCATAAAGGTGGACCAGGGGTGACTCTGGAATTTGTTTGTACGATATGGGTATCAAATTAAAGGTATTAATGAGGGGTTTAAAAGGGAGTGGCCCTTAGTTGTATATGTGAAGGCGTTTTCGAGATATCGACCAAAATGTGGACCAGGGTGATCCAGAAAATCATCTGTCGGATACCGCTAATTTATTTATATATGTAATACCACGAAGGGTGTTCCTTCCAAGATTCCAAAGGCTTTTGGTTTCGCCCTGCAAAACTTTTTCATTTTCTTCTACTTAATATGGTAGATGTCAAACCCATTTTAACAAGTTTTTTTCTAAAGTTATATTTTGCGTCAATAAACCAATCCAATCACCATGTTTCAACCCTTTTTTCGTATTTGGTATATAATTATGGCATTTTTTTCTTTTTTCGTAATATTCGATATCGAAAAAGTGGGCGTGGTCATAGTCGGATTTCGGCCATTTTTTACACCAATATAAAGTGAGTTCAGATAAGTACGTGAACTGAGTTTAGTAAAGATATATCGATTTTTGCTCAAGTTATAGTGTTAACGGCCGAGCGGATGGACAGACGGTCGACTGTGTATAAAAACTGGGCGTGGCTTCAACCGATTTCGCCCTTTTTCACAGAAAACTGTTATTGTCCTAGAATCTAAGCCTCTACCAAATTTCACAAGGATTGGTAAATTTTTGTTCGACTTATGGCATTAAAAGCATCCTAGACAAATTAAATGAAAAAGGGCGGAGCCACGCCCATTTTGAAATTTTCTTTTATTTTTGTATTTTATTGTACCATATCATTACTGGAGTTGAATGTTGACATAATTTACTTATATACTTAAAGATATTAACTTTTCTTTTAAAATTTGAATTTAAAAAAAAAATTTTAAAAAGTGGGCGTGGTAGTTCTCCGATTTTGCTAATTTTTATTGAGCAGACATATAGTAATAATAGTAACGTTCCTGCCAAATTTCATCATGATATCTTCAACGACTGCCAAATTACAGCTTGCAAAACTTTCAAATTACCTTCTTTTAAAAGTGGGCGGTGCCACGCCCATTTTCCAAAATTTTACTAGTTTTCTATTCTGCGTTAATAATACAACTCACATACCAAGTTTCATCGCTTAAACCGTATTTGGTAATGAATTATCGCACTTTTTCGATTTTTCGAAATTTTCGATATCGAAAAAGTGGGCGTGGTTATTGTCCGATATCGTTCATTTTAAATAGCGATCTGAGATGAGTGTCCAGGAACCTACATACAAAATTTTATCAAGATATTTCAAAATTTACTCAAGTTATCGTATTAACGGACAGACGGACGGACGGACGGACGGACGGACATGGCTCAATCGAATTTTTTTTCGATACTGATGATTTTGATATATGGAAGTCTATATCTATCTCGATTCCTTTATACCTGTACAACCAACCGTTATCCAATCAAAGTTAATATACTCTGTGAGCTCTGCTCAACTGAGTATAAACATGAAATATGTATAGAATAATTTAATAAAATCTGAAATAGAAGAAAAATATTAATTACATTAAAATAAACATAGCATAAGAAAACATATGAAATATAGCACAATTAAATGAATATAAAATCTGAAATAGAAGAAAAAATAATTCTATTATAAATATATTTCTGAGAGGAATGAAATAAAAACTGAAAATAGAAGAAAAGGATCAATCTGGAATAGAAAAAATATTATAAATTGTGCAACCCAAATGAAATATAATATAACTGGAACAAGAATTGCGAAATTGTTTTTCATTTCTCACAAGACTTAATTTGTTTAAATTAAGTCCATTCACCCGTTCTCATCTTAAACATGGCTTAATCTAATTTGATTAAGTAAACTTACAATGTCTGAAATGAGATCTAGGCTCAAGACCAGAATTCCTGTAAACTAAAAAGAAGAATTAGTATATACGTACACATATTAAATTACGAAAGCTGTAAAGCAAAAATTAATAAAAATTGAAATAAAAAGCCTCGCGTATACCCGTACCCTGACCTAGACCTAGAGCTTCCTCTTACAAGCCAATGTTTCATGAGAGATCCAATATTTCATACAAATCCACTTTGCATATTTAAAGAGTAGATCAGTAATAAGGAAATCCAATAATTGCAGTCGGTGATTTAAACATCCATCTTCATCGGAAAACCATCCAGGAAAGGCGGTTTCTGTTTTATTTTGAATTATTGGTACCAACAAACTTTTTAAAACAACCCTATGTGCATGAAGAGGAAAAAGCTGAGTAAACCATTTAATTTTCAAATGACACACCTCGAACACCCTGTCGGTAGGATTAACAAGCCTCAAATCACTCGAATCCTTGTAATTTTTGGCTTTGATCATCGCTTATGGGGGAGCTCGCTTTGAGTCTTTGTCAATGACTTGGTGCATTTTTCGCATTTCATTTTACATAGTACCTTATTATAACAGTAACCTGTGTAATACTGCTGCACCTGTACCTCTACTTTCTTCTGAGCCTTGACGAAACTTTCGTTCGGTACATTAAAATCGTTCAAGGCTAGCATACTCTTATCATCTTCAGACACATTTGTTAATTTAAGTCTATCGTCTTCTTCGGTCTTCTTGAGTCCAATCTAGACAGTTGTACTGGTCGTCTTCACAATTACCGTCTTTTGTTTTGCATGGATGCCTCAGAATTTTCATAGAAATCAACCGAGCTACAATATATTGCATTTCATTCGCCGAAGGGGTGGTGTTAATCCCTTGGCTTTCACGTATACTGAAAAAGATATTTTCCAAAGCATCTTGGTTTAACTTTCCCGGTAAAATAAATTTTATTTCTTTTTGTGTTTCGAAAAGGTCTTCAGTTAGCATCAACATTGCAGTAATTTTCTGTCGCAGACCATCAATGCAGTGAACTAGCTTGTACTTTTTCTCACCTTCAGAGTCTATTTGCAAGACCTTCCAGGAAAGCAAATGTTCAACGTAACCTTTCAGCCTTTGGATCTTCTTCGTGCTATCCCGGGGGATTGCACATTTTAATGGATTTGTAGAGGTCAACGTTTTAGCATCAAGATCGTAAAATATGTCGTTACACTTTTTTACGAACTTTTGCGTCGACTTCGCGAGGCTTTTCACATACTCATTTTTACCAAATAAATTTTGGTTATATGCCAGATCAATGTCGGCCGCGGCCGAATTACTTAGTATTTGTACCGCCTTTAAAACATTTGAACGATCAAATTTTGACGGGTAAACGTGAACCTCTGTAAGTTTCGGAAGTTGGGATTTTGCTTGTCGATGTCATACAGAGCACGTATGAACGTATGACATCGAAGCTCGCAATACCATCAACAGTCTCAATTTGGTAGAAAAGCATGGTGTTGCGTATAGACTTAATTAGATGGCAATAGTCGTAGAAGGCATACACCTTTGTATTGTTATGCATGAAGTATGGTTTGGATATCTGGATACTCAAATAACTGTCATACAACGAGTGGTTAATACCTGCTTGGTCGCAAACGATAGATTTAACATTTAAACCGATATCTGTCAAATTGGAAAGATTGTCTCGAAGTATGAAATTTAAGGTCTTGGCATCCATAGAGCCATCCGTAATATAATATGAAAAAACGTATTTCCAATTTGATGTGATACCTTTAATCATAAAAAAAAAGGAATTTGCTTCCAAGTTGTAAAGTACGATGGCCTCATGGCCTCCACCGATATCTTCGAAGCCATCAATTAAGTCTCTTGCCTTATTATAACATAAATCTGATTTTATATGCATCTCGTCAAAAAGTACCATGCAATGACGTTCGATGCTAGACATATTTTTTACAATGTCTTTTAAATTCTTACACACGTTCTCGTTGATACCGGGTACAACAACTCGAATGGGCCGCCATCGCAAAAGAGAAGTTTTAGATGGCAAAGCGAAACCCAACTCTTCGCGCATGAAATTAAACGCTTTAGTTGATATAAAATTTATATTTTGCGAAACTATCTTTTCGTCGTCGGTATAAAATGCTCGTTTGTCAGTTTGTACAATCATTTTCGCAAATGTGACCGCATTTGCACTCGCATCTTTAGCAGCAATTATAGACCGACGACGTAAGTCCCGATTTTGTAATTTAAGTTCTTTAATTTCCTTTTTTAACAAACAAATTTTCTTCTCCTGAAAAGCGGAATATCGAAAATGATGCCACGTTGAATTTAATCTAACGCGAGGTCTTTTCGTATTCAAACTCACTGAAGTGTTTTCAGATGGCTTAGTTTTTAGCTATAGTGTGGGATGAGCCCCCAAGTCCTTAAACATACATATTTTAATGACACCTCACTATCGTGAGGATTTATACTTTCTGAATTGACGTCTACCTCTCCAATTTTTCTAACCTCCTCTTAAAACAAGCTAGGGATGTGCCCTGAGAGGACTCGGTTTTTACCTAAATGTTTAGGTTGAAAATGTTTGCTACAAACATATAGCTTGTTTTCAGAAGCATCGACTTTGCAGGCCAGAGCCCAAGCTTCGCGAGCTTTTCTTTCCCACGGGAATTTAAAAAGTGTGTGTTTGCCATCCCAAACACAGCACTGTACACAACAGGACTTACTTGGCTTGTCCGGTTTCCATTGATGTGGAACGTCTTCATAACCTACGGATAAAGTAGCATGACTTTAGATAGGTTGAAGACTTAAAAGGAAGGGATGATTATTGATCATTATTAACAGGACCGGATTAACAAGTAGGCAGAATAGGCAGTTGCCTAAATAAAATAAAATTCTAGAGAGTGAAAGGAATATATAATCAGAACTGAAAATAATTTTTACTCAAATAAATAAAACTCCATTGACCGCATTCAAAAACCGACGAACTAGACAAGGTTCCTAAAAAGGACATTTCTTACTCATTTGACAAATTGTATTAGTGAAGTGAAAGGAGAGGATATTGAATAATAAAAACCAATTATCTCAAAATGTACACTGGTTGTTTTTATTTTGAAAATTTTCAGTTACTTTGGAACATCGAGTGTAGAGCCTTCAACTCTATTTTGATTCCTATGCGTTCAGTGAGTAAGTCATTGCAAAGTGAAAAAGCTTTTGACGTGCTTAGAAGAGTTCAGTTTCATTCCGTGAAAAGTTCAATGATTTCGGGGAAAAAATAAAACAACTATTACCTGGTGTAGGTTAACAGAAATCGTAAAACGTACTCTCGTCGTAGAAAAAACAACCTAATGACGGAAATGCTCCAGAAGTAGAATTTGCGCCTCGCGATGATTTTAGTACAAAAGGTTTCTTCGAAATCAATCACAATCTTTACAGTGAAAGTATATGAAAGTTTCAGAGAGACTTGCATTTCTCATCAACTTTTCTCTAAGTGATGGAGGCCTCCACGAATCTATAAATAACTTAGTTATTTTTTATTCTAGAGATTTGGAAGAATTTTTCATTGAAATGAAACAATTCCAAAGTTACGTGAACTCCGTATACACTGATGCACAAAAAAGTTGTTGTTGTTGTTGTAGCGATAAGGTTGCTCCCCGAAGGCTTTGGGAAGTGTTATCGATGTGATGGTCCTTTGCCGGATACAGATCCGGTACGCTCCAATAACACAGCACCAATAACGTGCTAGCCCGACCACCTCGGGAACGATTTATGTAACCACATTAAACCTTCAGGCCATTCCCTCCCTCCCCACCCAACCCTCCCTCTTACACCAGGCATACCTACCGCGGCAAAGTGTTTCGTGTAGAACAAGCTAGCTGGACAAAAACAAAGTTCTTATTCCAAGAAAAGTGTAATGAGAAATGAAAGAAAACAAACAAAATAACGGGATTTTTGCTTTTTTTGATATTTTTGCTCATATATATTGAATAATTGAAGTAAGAAGGCAGTAGTGGCCGTAAAATGCATTGATTAATTTGCAAAATTCTTGTTGAATATTAAGATTCATATTTCTTTAAGTGAACACTTTTACATAATTTTTTTGATGGATTCTAAGCTCGAAGGTAAGTAAAATTTTTTAATAGTAATTCTTTCACAATTAGAGTATTTTCAATATATTTAACATTCCGTTATTAAGAAGAAAAGGTATTGTTTCCCTAAATTTTTAACTTTAGGGACAAAAAAGTTACATACATCCGCGGACATCCGGGCTTAATTTTACATATGTTATAGTCGCAAGTATTCTCTAATAGTCGAAAGAAAAAACCATTGCGAATTCTTTGCACATCTATTTTTAATTTTTTGTTTTTGTAGATTTAGTTATCTCTACATATCAAATAGGATGTATGTACGTACCAGCTCCGACGAGATATGTGAACCTTTAAAGCTGATCTACAAACGGCAAAACCAATTCCCTGGTACAGGGAACAAACACGTAGCCATAAAACATACAAAAATAAACGCGCAAGGTCAACAAGACCACACCAAAAGCAAAAAGGCGAAGATCATTGACTTCAACCTGCCACAACCTACCGCACCAGTCACCAAGGCATAAAAACAGGTACATACAATGGATTGATGAAGATAAACCAAAACCAGGTTTCGGCAATACCAATGACGGCAACACTGCTCGTAGGTTTTTCGAAAATTCTGGGTCTAGTGCTGAGATTACGGGATTGGATGTAACGCTCATCAAAAGATTCGACACTCTCCTTCGCGCATTAGCATCTGGGTAAAATATAAATATCCAAAGATTTGAAAAATTTGCGGTCCCGACTAAAAACTATACATAGATCTCTATCAATGGTTTAATATGCCTGTTACAGTTCATAAATTCTTAGTGCATAGTACTGATATTATAAAATCAGCAATTTTACCTATTGGTCAACTTTCCGAGGAAGCACAGGAAGCCCGTAACAAAGATTTGAGACGATTCAGGGCTGAAAACACACAAAAGCAGTCGCGTGAAGCCACGAATAGAGATCTTATGAATATGTTGCTTATAACATCGGATCCTTTATTTAACAGTTTTAGGGAGATACCTAAGAAAAAATTTAAAAGTCTGACTTCAGAAGTCTTAAATTTACTGTCCCCCGATAATGTTGAGGAGTCAATAAATACCCCAGTTGTTTCACAGTAGTGTTGCTGATGTTCATGACTATTCCACAAGTGACTCATTCAATGAAAGTGATGATAGCGAATAATAACATAATTATAAAAGATACCTACCCTATAACTTTTTGTTGGATCAGGTTTTATTCAATTTAAATCTATTGTCTTTTCTACTTTGTATGATACTTTACTTTTAAGTTTTTATAATAAGTAATTTTCACATAATTAATTTAATTATTTACATTGTTATTATTATTATTGTAATTCACTTTTACATCCCTGACTGGTACTGTAAAATAATTCTGTAAAAATTGTAGTGCCAGGATAAATACTCAAATAAATACAAAATATGTATGTACATATGTACAGTCACTCACATAAATAAGTCGACATCCCTTTTTGGATAATTCTTACAATTTTCGCTTTCGCAAATTTATTTTAACTAATTTCCCATAAGAAAATTTGTCACGATCTATAATAAAAACTAAATTATATTTAAAAAATTCGACGAATTTTCATAAAAAATTTTAATTTTTTTTCCGAATTTTTAGAATTTTTTAGAGTATTGAGATTTGTATTCCATTCAATTTAAGTACAATAAAGTAATATTCTTAAGTCCTTTAAATTTTTTTGGATCTATGTAACTTATTCACATGAGTTACTGTATACGAAATAAGCAAATGTATGCATATGAAGTAAAATTTTGGAAAAAAATAAAAAAAAAAACATATGGCTGAAAAAAATGACGTAGTTGTAATAAATGACTGCATATGAAACGGAAAATCTCATAAAATAATTTTGTCCAGCTAGCTTGTTCTACACGAAACACTGTGCGCGGGTATATTCTGACCCCCTAACCCGCTGGGGGAGCACAAAAAAGTCTTAGTCATTTGTATAAGATTCTAATGGAAGATCAATCAGCCGATGTATTTTCTAACACAGAAATAGCTCTTTTTAACATTAATGATCACAAATTGTTCTGCCGAACGATCCTTCTCACAATTAAAAAGAATCAAGGCGCAGAAAGTGCTACAACGCGGCAAGAGTGACTCGAATGTTTAGGTACACTTTCATTGAGGTCAGCTTTATTGAACAAAATCGATATTGATGATATAATTGATGAATTTGTAGAAAACGACACGTTTAATGTGATAGTAATTATACTCAGTTGAGCAGAGCTCACAGAGTATATTAACTTTGATTGGATAACGTTTGGTTGTACAGGTATAAAGGAATCGAGATAGATATAGACTTCCATATATCAAAATCATCAGTATCGAAAAAAAATTCGATTGAGCCATGTCCGTCCGTCCGTCCGTCCGTCTGTCCGTTAACACGATAACTCGAGTAAATTTTGAGGTATCTTGATGAAATTTGGTACGTAGATTCCTGGGCACTCATCTCAGATCGCCATTTAAAATGAACGATATCGGACAATAACCACGCCCAATTTTTCGATATCGAAAATTTCGAAAAATCGAAAAAGTGCGATAATTCATTACCAAATACGGATTAAGCGATGAAACTTGGTAGGTGAGTTGAACTTATGACGCAGAATAGAAAACTAGTAAAATTTTGGACAATGGGCGTGGCACCGCCCACTTTTAAAAGAAGGTAATTTAGAAGTTTTGCAAGCTGTAACTTGGCAGTCGTTGAAGATATCATGATGCAATTTGGCAGGAACGTTACTCTTATTACTGTATGTCTGCTTAATAAAAATTAGCAAAATCGCAGAACGACCACGCCCACTTTTAAAAAAAATTTTTTTTTTAATTCAAATTTTAAAGGAAAAGTTAATATCTTTACAGTATATAAGTAAATTATGTCAACATTCAACTCCAATAATGATATGGTGCAACAAAATACAAAAATAAAAGAAAATTTCAAAATGGGCGTAGCTCCGCCCTTTTTCATTTAATTTGTCTAGAATACTTTTAATGCCATAAGTCGAACAAAAATTTACCAATCCTTGTGAAATATGGTAGAGGTTTAGATTCTAGGACGATAACTGTTTTCTGTGAAAAAGGGCGAAATCGGTGTAAGCCACGCCCAGTTTTTATACACAGTCGGCCGTCTGTCCTTCCGCTCGGCCGTTAACACGATAACTTGAGCAAAAATCGATATATCTTTACTAAACTCAGTTCACGTATTTATCTGAACTTACTTTGTATTGGTGTAAAAAATGGCCGAAATCCGACTATGACCACACCCACTTTTTCGATATCGAAAATTACGAAAAATGAAAAAAATGCCATAATTATATACCAAATACGAAAAAAGGGATGAAACATGGTAATTGTATTGGTCTATTGACGCAAAATATAACTTTAGAAAAAAACTTGATAAAATGGGTGTGACACCTACCATATTAAGTAGAAGAAAACGAAAAAGTTTTGCAGGGCGAAATCAAAAGCCCTTGGAATCTTGGAAGGAATACTGTTCGTGGTATTACATATATAAATAAATTAGCGGTACCCGACAGATGATGTTCTGGATCACCCTGGTCCACATTTTGGTCGATATCTCGAAAACGCCTTCACATATACAACTAAGGGCCACTCCCTTTTAAAACCCTCATTAATACCTTTAGTTTGATATCCATATCGTACAAACACATTCTAGAGTCACCCCTGGCCCACCCTAATGGCGATATCTCGAAAAGGCGTCCACATATAGAACTAAAGCCCACTCCTTTTTAAAATACTCATTAACACCTTTCATTTGATACCCATATCGTACAAAAAAATTCTAGAGTCACCCCTGGCCCACCTTTATGGCGATATCTCGAAAAGGCATCCACCTATAGAACTAAGGCCCACTCCCTTTTAAAATACTCATTAGCACCTTTCATTTGTTACCCATATCGTACAAACAAATTCTAGAGTCACCCCTGGTCCACCTTTATGGTGATATCTCGAAAAGGCGTCCACCTATAGAACTAAGGCCCACGGCCTTTTAAAATACTCATTAACCCCTTTTATTTGATACCCATATCGTACAAACAAATTATAGAGTCACACCTGGTCCACCTTTATGGCGATATCTCGAAAAGGCGTTCAGCTATAGAACTAAGGCCCACGCCCTTTTAAAATACTCATTAAAACCTTTCATTTGATACCCATATTGTACAAACGCATTCTAGAATCACCCCTGGTCCACGTTTATGGCGATATCCCGAAAAGGCGTCCACCCATAGAACTAAGGCCACTCCCTTTTAAAACACTTATTAACACCTTTCGTTTGATACCCATATTGTACAACCGCATTCTAGAGTCAACCCTGGTCCACTTTTATAACGATATTCCGAAAAGGCGTCCACCTATAGAACTAAGGCCCACTCCCTTTTAAAATATTCATTAACACCTTTCATTTGATACCCATATAGTACAAACAAATTCTAGAGTCACCCCTGATCCACCTTTATGGCGATATCTCGAAAAGGCGTCCACATATAGAACTAAGGCCCACGCTCTCTTAAAATACTCATTAACACCTTTCATTTGATATTCATATCGTACAAACAAATTCTAGAGTCACCCCTGGTCCATCTTTATGGCGATATCTCGAAAAGGCGTCCATCTATAGAACTTAGGCCCACGCCCTTTTAAAATACTCATTAATATCTTTCACTTGATACACATATCGTACAAAATAAATTCTAGAGTCACCCCTGGTCCACCTTTATGGCGATATCTCGAAAAGGCGTCCACCTATAGAACTTAGGCCCACTCCCTTTTAAAATTATCATTAACACATTTCATTTGATGCCCATACTGTACAAACAAATTCTAGAGTCAGCCCTGGTCCACCTTTATGGCGATATCCCAAAATGGCGTCCATCTATTGAACTAGGCCCACTTCCTCTTAAAATAATCTTTAATACCTTCCATTTGATACACATGTCATACAAACACATTCCAGGGTTACCCTAGGTTCTTTTTACATCATGGTGATTTTCACTTACTTTGTCTCCACAGCTCTCAACTGAGTATGTAATGTTCGGTTACACCCGAACTTAGCCTTCCTTACTTGTTTTATTATATTGATGGTTGCCTAGGGCGTCGTTTAGGATTAATCCGGCCCTGATTATTAACTAAAAAGACCCAAACCACAGAGACAATTTTACTCCAAAAAATTTAAATTAATTTTAATATCTATTACTTACATATTTTTTTGCTGGCTACTCCACTAATTAGCATACACAATTCCCCAACAAAAAAACTATGCACACACTTATGTTCAAAAAAGGTTTATAAAATTTACCCAACATGCTTATATGTATGTGTAAACAAACATATAAGCATAATTTTTTTTATTAATTAAATTGTGTAATTCTATATGACAGCATGACACTGCTAATACGCGTCCAAAAATATCGAAAGAGGTGTCAAAAGACGCGTATTAACTCGACAACAATAATCCGAAACCGGAAAAAAATAAAAATTGTATCTGTATTTTTGAGTAGGCTAGTCTGATCTAATATTTCCTGGTACAAATAGAGATTTATTTTACCTTTCGCCCGACGTTTCGCTGAATATTTCAGCCTCTTCAGGGGCTACACTATTTTTATTTTCAAATAAATAAATAAAGAAACAAAATGTCACAACACATAGAAATTAACAAGAAAACATTAAATTACACTTACAACAATATTGGACAATAAGAACACACATATAAAACTAAAATATCAGTACCACCCTACGTGGTAGTCTTGTCATTACTAATTTATTTATTTACTCAAGCATAGCATGTATGCAGCGGCGATATTGTCGCTTTCCTCCTTTCTGTTCATCGTCGTTTGTCTGTTGTTTAAAATGTGCAAGCAAGTGTGTATCTCACCATCTCCCTTTTTTCGTTATCAATAATTTTGGTGTTCGTGAAATCAGCTGTATGGCCACAGTTGAGTATGTGCAACAAAGCGGGCGCTAGGTGTTCGCATTGCCGAACACGCAGCTGATATTAGAAAACAAAAACATAGCACTGCACTGTCACAGCACATACTCAACTGTGGCCATACAGCTGATTTCACGAACACCAAAATTATTGATAACGAAAAAAGGGAGATGGTGAGAACCACACTTGCTTGCACATTTTAAACAACTGACAAACGACGATGAACAGAAAGGAGGACAGCGACAATATCGCCGCTGCATACATGCTATGCTTGAGTAAATAAATAAATTAGTAATGACAAGACTACCACGTGGGGTGGTACTGATATTTTAGTTTTATATGTGTGTTCTTATTGTCCAATATTGTTGTAAGTGTAGTTTAATGTTTTCATGTTAATTTCTATGTGTTGTGACACTTTGTTTCTTTATTTATTTATTTGAAAAAAAAAAATAGTGTAGCCCCTGAAGAGGCTGAAATATTCAGCGAAACGTCGGGCGAAAGGTAAAATAAATCTCTATTTGTACCAGGAAATATTAGATCAGACTAGCCTACTCAAAAATACATGCACATAATCGATCGCAAAAATACAACTAAAAATTGTAACTCTGTCTCTCTGTCCAGAGATATTTGCAGTCGAAGTTGGTGATTTTCATGTGGTTATTGTAATTTTACCCACAAAAAAATTGTGAACGGAGAACATCACCGTGGCGGTAGCCACGGTTATACCACACACCCGGAGTTGGCATGGCGTAGCCCAGGGTTATTTTTTATAAGCGCGGCCGAAGGCCGCCAACGCAAAAAGGTGTTCTGCGGAAAAATACTATGGATTTCACCCCCGGTTTCGGAGGGACTCGCGGGTGTTTTTTCGGTTTTTCGTTAATATCTTTTGAACGAGTTAAAATTTTTATTTTCCGGTTTCGGATGATTAAGACTGATGATAAGGCGCGTCGTTTGACACCTCTTTCGAAATTTTTGGACGCGTATTAGCTGACACTGCTGTCGTATAGAATTACCTTAAATTGGTGAAACCCGACCAAAAATTTCAAAAAACGAGTTTGCAATCATGAATCCGAAAGCGGAAATAAAAAAACGTCCACATTTTCATGGTGGTTGTGTTGTTTTGATGATTTTGTAGTACCCTCAAGAAAAACTGTGGGTAAAAGTGTTTTGCGCGTATATAGTTTTGGTCTCCAAACCGGTGTTGGACCCACCCAGGGTAATTTTTTATAAGCGCGGCCGAAGGCTGCCTGCAGAAGTCTTTTGACCCTCTCCATATTTTTGGACGCGTATTAGCAGTGTCATGCTGTCGTATAGAATTACCCACAACCCCACACCCACAACAAACTTGTAAAAATACTCACCCAAGTAGAGGGTGGGGATGGCATTCGTTCTTAAAAATTTTTCATTCAAAACTTCACGGTGAAAATGTTTTGCACACACGAACGCGTTGTGCTGTGGGAGGTCCGCTTCCCGAGGGATGCGCAGATTATCCCTCCACTTTGCGTTAATTTCGACACTACGCGGAAACCGGAAAAATGTTAAGTTTTCCACAAACTGGTCATTTGAACAGTGTGGAACGCGACACTTTCTAACTTTTTTCATAGTAATATTAGTAAATAGTTCAACTTTTTATTCGAAATCGGGAAATCGGATTTGTTCAAACTGTTTTGTTTTTGTTTTTGGGTGACTCGGGTCTCGAGATATAGGCCAAAACGTGGACCGGGCACTCCTAGAATGTGTCTATACAATATGGATATCAAATGAAAGCTGTTGCTGAGTGCTTTACTGCAGGGTAGTTTTCATACCTATTGGTGATTAGGGTCTCGAGGTATAGGCCAAAACGTGGACCAAGGTACCCCTAGAATGTTTTTATACAATTGGATATCAAATGAAAACTGTTGATGAGTGCTTTAGTACAGGGTAATTTTCATATCCCTGGGTACCTAGGGTCTCGAGATAAAGGCTAAAATGTGGATCAGGGTAATACTGGGATATGTTTTTACGTTATGGGTATCAAGTTGAAGATGTTTATGTGTGCTTTAGTGCAGAGTAATTTTTATATCGCTGTGTGACTAGGGTCTTGAGATATAGGCCAAAATGTCGACCCGGATACCTGTACAATGTGTGTGTATTATGGATATCAAATGAAAGCTATTGCTGAGACCTTTAAAGTAATTTCCATAGTAATATTCGGTTTAGTGTCATCAACCTGGCAAAACTGATAAATAAGCATGCGAAGCCGAAATAAAGACATGAATTAATAATACCCACATACCTATATATGTACCTATCTACGTCCTATTCGATTCGCCTGCAATTTGGTGTATTAATTTGCCTGTATTAGTATTTACGATCCTTTTTTTCCGGGAACTAGACCAGAGACGGACTGGGACTGGGATTAGGACCACCGTCTGGGACTGGCAATAAGAGATGAAGGTGAATGAGAAGAACTTGGGAGAAGAGAAAAGAGGGTAGGAGAAGGAGACTGAGAAAGAGATAGAGTGAGACGAAATAGAGATAGATGAATCGAAAAAGACGGAGGGAGGAGTGAATAAAAGATTAAGAAAAATATAAGAGGGGGAGGCAGAGTTAGACGGAAAGAGCTTATTAAGATGTATACAGATAGACCAAATTTAGGGCAGAACAACGTCTGCCTGGTCTGCTAGAATTATATAATTTTACTTACCAATATTTGCTTTCCTTAAGAATCGATTTCAAAAACATATCAAACACTAACAGCAAAATGAAGATTTTTAACTTTAATGTTATCCTTTAAAGCTTTAATAGAATATGATTAAGCAGCGTACTATTTCGTCTAAATACCCCAACCCTAAATGGCAACCCTACTCAAAAAAGTCCCTATTGTAATGCGGAGTGGAATACCTTTCGATTGATACTTATATCGGAATATCTCATGCAATTTTTTTTTTAATTTCGAATAGGTGGCAACCTTAATGGCAACCCTACTCAAAAATATCCCTATTGTAAGGCGGAGTGAAATACCTTTCGTTTGATACCCATATCGGCATATATCATGCAATTTTTTTTTAATTTCGAATAGGTGGCAACCTTGTGAAACATTCTGAGTGGCAACATCTAGGTAGAAAGTCTTAGAAGGTGATACGTTATCTCTGTGCCAAATTTCATTTAAATCGGTTGAGTCGTTCCACCACCTAATTTTTATCGAAATTTCTCAAAAGTGGTATCAAAAGACGTGTCTAGACCTCCGTTTTAAGAATCCGAAAGCGAAAAATTTTATTTCAGTCAAAAGTTATTTACAAAGAACCGTAAAACGACCCTGCGAGGGTCCGAAATATGGGACCCGATCCACAATTTTTTTGCATAGACACACATAGTGTGTGTGTGTACACCAAATGTGGCAAAAAACAACAACCACATGGTTATATCTTTTTACAGAAATAAAAATTAAATTTTCGCTTTCGGATTCTTAAAACGGAGGTCGAGACGCCTCTTTTGATACGACCTTTGATAAATTTCGATAAAAATTGGGTGGTGCTCCGTCTTGTAAAACGTTACCGAAACTAATGCATGTGTTATTCATAAGTTAATACTTCTAGGCTGTAGCCGTTAACAGTTTTATAAAATTTGTGTTTTTGATGGAAAAATAAAAGAATTATTTATTGTAAACAGATTAACTCAAAATTTAAGTTTTTTGGGAGAATGCAATTCAAGCTTTGTCAAATGGTTTGTATATGGTTGAATTCTCCGGCTAATTTCTAGGGCACTGAAGTGGGTGGCTAATTTTCTGCTAAAGAATATTTTTATAAATAGTTTGAAGAATTTGCTATATTTTTCCTCTGTATTTTTCATTAAAAATTGATTCACTTTACTATACAAACATTATGCAGCCAAATACAACTTTCAGAATAAATTCATACGGAGTATTTCTGAATACATCGGTGTAGTATAATATAGTAAATAAATCATGTTTTTATGGTGTTACATATACAGATTTATTTCGGATTGATTCATCTTACATTTAAAAATCAAAGCATTTTCAATTAGCAAAATTTATAAAACAAAGATGCATAGACATCTATTTCAGCTAGTTTCATCCCATTGAGTGTAATACGAGTCTGAACATATTGCCGTCAGCCCGTTAATAATATATATCATAACATCTCAGAAAATTAGAATTTCACATTACATCAGTTTACAATAAAAGGTACATATTTTTTTCTTTTTATTCCAAATTTGGTTCATATATACTAAATTCAATTAATGTATAACATTCAATCTACTCCGGTAAACAAACTTAAACATTCAATTTTCATATCCAAGTATACAAATAATTGCAGATTCGCTTATTAAAGATAAATTAAAGCGATCGCCATAGGTGTAAGAAAAAGCCATATCTATATTCACTGATAGCTCAAAATCGCTGTATCGCCCCATCATATCTGCTGTATAGAATCTCTTGTTAAAATAAAGCGATCGCTATAGCTAGCTATAAAAAATAGCCGTGATTCAAAAATAGCCATATCTATTTTCACTGATAGCTCAAAATCGCCATATCGTCCATCACTAATAACAATCAACAATTCAATCAATGGCTGTCCCCTTGAGAAGGTCATTATTTAATATCAGTAAACAACAAAAAAATCTTCAATCATTTGCCGGTAAGAAACCGTGGAGTGCTCGACCTTACATTTTCGAAACAACACAATTTCAAAGGAACCAAGAGTGTAATACCGCCTGTAAGAAGATGTCAAAAACTGCGTTGGTTATACTTGCGCCCGGCGCTGAGGAGATGGAATTCGTTATTGCCGCTGATGTACTCAGACGTGCTGGGGTAAGTGATTTATTTTTTGTTCTTGTATTTTTGTGCATTTTTTCTCTCAATTGAAAAGGTCAAAGTCACAGTTGCCGGTCTACAAAGTGATGAGGCGGTTAAATGTTCACGCGATGTTTGCATTGTCCCCGACACCTCCTTGGATACAGCCAAAGGTGGTATATACGATGTTATTGTCTTACCTGGTGGTCTAGGTGGTTCTAAAGCTATGGCCAAGAATGAAGCACTAGGTGCGCTACTCAAAGAACAAGAAGCAGCTGGACGAATTGTCGCCGCTATATGTGCTGCACCTACTGCACTCGTGGCGCACGGTATTGGTACGGGTAAAAGCCTAACATCATATCCCTCGGTTAAAGGACAACTGGAAGCAGCTTACAAGTATGTAAATAGATGTGTTAATGTACTTTCTCGAGGCGATTAACTTAACTGATTTCTTATTCGCAGGTATGTTGAAGGTCAGAATGTCGTACAAGATGGTAATTTGATAACCAGTCGTGGACCCGGTACTGCTTTTGAATTCGCTCTTAAGCTGGCGGAGGTATTGGCTGGCGAATCTAGAGCTAAAGAAGTAGCTAAGGGTATGCTGTTGGCGTAAAGATAAACGTGTGTTCTTCGTGAAACGGTTCTTCATATTGAACTAAAAACTAATATGCCTAGCTTTAAAAACGAATAAATGCTAATTTCCAAATTTTTAAGTAAAAAAAACTGTTTCTTCTGGTTAAGCATTTCAATGACTTCAACCGCTGGAATTTTGTTGTTGTTGTTGTAGCAGTGGAATGGGGTTACACTGAAATGACAGTCCTTGGTCGGGAAAAATCCCTAGTCGTTCCGGTACATAGAACCGACTGCCTTGGGAAGCGCCGCTGGAATTTTCTTTGTTGTCGGGAACGATTTATATGGCCACATTAAACCTTCAGGCCATCCTTCCCTCCCCACTCGCAAGTTCCATGAGGAGCTTGGGGTCGCCAGAACCTGTTAGTGAAACAGAATTCGCCGCGGATAGGTGAGGTTGACAATTGGGTTTGGAGAAGCGCTGGCAACCTGAGGGGTTGTAGATGCCTGCATAAGGTTTATCATTTGAATATTTTTTCCCTCGATTACTCCTAGTCGTTCCTTTGGCTTACATTAGCGTGCATGCTTCACCACACCGAAGGTCCTGGTTTCAACTCCCGGGCAATGCAACATCACAAATGTTTAAAGGTTTTTTGAATTAGCAAAAGAGAAGCCCCTCGACAGTAGTTTGGCAAACACTTCGAGTGTAGACGCCGTTCGGAGTCGGCATAAAACATGTAGCACCGTCCCGCCAATTTGCAAGAAAAAATTTTAAAGGAGCACGACACAAATTGGAAAGAAGTGTTTTTTGGTTTGGCATTGCGCAAGCCAGTCATAGGTGGAATAATACTTGTCTACAAATAATCTTCAACCTCCTTTTTTCCAAACGGTAGTCAGATCTTCGCATAAGTTGTTCACCAAACCAACCAATCAATCCAGTAGAGAATTTTTCAGATTATATTTTTACTTAATATACATATAAATCCTTCAGTGGAACAAAGTTCAAAAGTTTTATATCATAAGGATGAGCCTTGTTAGAAATATATTGCAGGAAAACTATGCTACCTCTCGATGTAATAATCACCACATACATATGTATACATTTTGATATAGCATTTGTTGTATGTCGAATAGAGGTTGTATTTGACGTAGTCGATCACCTTGTATAATAGGGTTTTTGTCTGAACAGTGCTTGAAAATTAGTAACAATAAAAATTGATTACGCGACATTGTTTTCCCCGGTATGTTGTTGTTGTTGTAGCGATAAGGTTACTCCACAACTTTGGCGAGTGTTATCGATGTGATGGTTCTTTGCCGGATACAGATCCGATACGCACCGGTAACAAAGCACTATTAAGGTACTAGCCGGACCATCTCGGGAACGATTTATATGACCACACGAAACCTTCAGGCCATCCCGAAGTTCAATGAGGAGCTTGGGGTCGCCAGAGCCTCGTCTGTTAGTGAAACGGGATTCTCCGCTGGAAGGTGAGGTTGACAATTGGGTTTGGGGAAGCTATATATTGCGCTGGCAACCTGAGAAGGTTGCGCTACACAGCCCCTTCAAGTATAGTATAGTAGAATAGCAAATTCTTGAACAAATAATCTCCAATAGATCCAAATCTCACCAAACTCATCCATAGAATAAGTCCCATAAGTTAATGGTAATTGTTTACTTTAGGGTACAACTGCTACAACTCGTCCAAAAATATCGGGTCAAAAGTCGCGTCTTGATCCCAGGACCACGAATCCGAAAGCGGAAATTAGAAATTGTATTTCTTTTCGGAGATATTTGCAAACAAAATCGAAAAATTTCATGTGGTTGTTGTAATTTTGATGATTTTGTTGTACCCACAAGAAAAACTGTGGGTAAAAGGGTTTTGCGCGGATATAGTTTTGGTCTCTAAACCGGTGTTGGACCCACCCAGGGTAATTTTTTATAAGCGCGGCCGAATGCCGCCAATACAGAAAGGTATTCTGCGCAAAAATACTATGGATTCCACCCCCGGTTTCGGAGCGCACCGGATATTTTTCGGTCTTGATCCCAGGACCACGAATCCGAAAGCGGAAATTAGAAATTTTATTTCTTTTCGGAGATATTTGCAAACAAAATCGAAAATTTTCATGTAGTTGTTGTAATTTTGATGATTTTGTGGTACCCACAAGATAAACTGTGGGTAAAAGTGTTTTGGTCTCTAAACCGGTGTTGGACCCACCCAGGGTAATTTTTTACAAGCGCGGCCGAATGCTGCCAATGCAGAAAGGTATTCGGCGCAAAAATACTATGGATCCCACCCCCGGTTTCGGAGCGCTCCGGTCCATTTTTCGGTTTTTTGGAAATATCTTTTCACAGAAATAAAATTCTTAGCTTTCGCTTTCGGATTCGTGATCCTGGGTCGAAAGCGCGTCTTTTGACACCTCTCCCGATATTTTTGGACGAGTTTTAGCAGTTGTACCCTAAAGTAAACAATTACCAAGTTTTTATTTGATGGGAAAATGTAGTAAGGTTACCGATTTTAGTTACTTGTGATGATAAGTTTGAGTTTTTAGGTATGGGCTTGTCTACCGTGACAATATTCAAAGCCCCTTAACCCAGGCGTCGTCGTAAGAAGCTAGGCTAGAGCAATAATTACATAATAATTTAATTTAGCTGTGACGACATGCTGCACTGCACTTCAAGCAAACATATTTCGAAAATACGAAAACGCGTTATTTTAGCTAGACAAAACAGACTATCCCATTCCTCTGGATGTTTTCGAACTGCCAAAATTTAGTTCAAGTTTGAGCGAGACAACCAGCTTAACAAAATGTCCTCCGTAATAAAAAAAGGAAATTTTTTAAATTTCTATTCATATTCTTCTCATATCTAACAGTAAAAAAAAACATTTAATTTTTTTACAGGATTTTTATTGTTGAAAATTTACTTATCTTAGACTGCAATAATATAAAATGTTTTTTAACAACTTTTCTTTGGAGAAAAAAAAGAATTTGTTAACTCTTTAAAAAAAACTTACCGAAACCAATTTAGTTCCAATGTTAAGTTATTTTTCACATTATTTCTTAGTACTTAGCTTAAATTGCCCTTTAAATACAGTTAGTTAATAAGTTTTAGCGCAGGCCGTTTCTTATGTTTTACATTTTTATTTGAAAAGAAATAATTTTCAAAGAAAATTTCAAATAAGATTTTTTAAAACAGAGAGAAAAAATTAAATACTTAAAAAAAATTTTTTTATTTACTTTAAAACGATCCTATTAGAAAAGAAAAAGTTTGAGAAGAAAACTATTTTCTTTCAAAACCTATTTAAAAAAAATTTCTTCGAAAAAAAATTTTTAGAAATATTTTGAAGACAAAAACATTTTTAAAGCATTTTAAGAACGAAAATTCAAAAAAAAATATTTTTCAATTAAGATTTTTTTAAACTATAGAAAAATTTAAATAATTACAAAGCATTTACTTTAAAAACGTTTTAAAAAAAGGAAAAAATTTTAAGTTTTTGGAAATAGCTTTTTTTCAAGTTATTTTGTAAAAAAATTATGCGCAAGAAAAGAGTTGTGAGAAAAAATCAAATGATTGTGATAAGAATGGAAAATAAAATTTTATTTGTGAAAAACTTACATAATTAAAAAAAAGTTTTGAGAAAAAATAATTTTCAAAAGGTTAGTGGAAAAACACGAAAATATTTCCGTAAAAAAAGAGCGAACAAAATATTTTTGAGAAAAGCATGAATATAGTTTTGAAAGACAACTAAGAATATTAAAAAACTTTGAGTGACACTTTTCAAAAATTTGTTGTATTGTTGTTTGTAACACATTTTTGTATGTTTTAGAAAGAGCTTAAAAAAAATTGCGTGTGACAAAAACACAGCACACCCTTTAGGTCGTAAACACAATTTCAAAAAGTTAAGAATTTTATATTAAACAAAAAATTTTGCAAATATTTAATGACAGTCAGTTTGTTTAGCAAACAAAAACAAAAAATAAGAAAAACAAATAAAAATTAAAAAACGACGGATATGTTTGATGCTAAAAAGTTCAAAAAAATTATTTTTGAGTATAAAGTATTTTGCAACCAAATATCTAAAAATTTGATGAAGAAAATATTTTTAAAAACGTTTTAAATTTTTACCAATATATTTCGGTTATGCACGATAACCGTCCTCAGGGTGAACTATAAACAAACAGAACACAAAATAACATATAATTTACATCAAACAACAATTAACAATTATTAACAAAACTTCTTAAACATTGAAAACATACAATTTTGACACGTCTTTCCCTTTGTACGTGGAGTTGTTAACTATTTTTGTTTTTTATTAGATGCCTATAGGAGAGCGCGGTGTTTGCTACATCTGTTTTTAGTGAATTCTTGTGTTAGTTGGTGTGTTTAGTATATGTAGCATTTCCAGTGTGAATCTCCTTCCATATTGTTGTTCTTGTTGAAGTACTATTGTTTTTTCGAAATTCGGGCAGTGCTTTCTCGTTGCACAATGGGTCATAAGTGCGGTTTTTTGGTTATTTATATTTAAATCATTACAATATTTAAAATCTTTGTTCTTTGTCGTTTCCGTTACACGGGATTTGATAAATAATGTTGCTTTTTTCCATTTGCGGTATTTTCGATTTAGTTTGGTTAAACATACTTTTTAAAGTGCTCATAGGTTTGTGTGCTATTTTAATATCTTCTTTATTATAGATGTCAGATGTTGATAGGCGCCCAGATAATATAGGTACATAAGTTAACGACTTGAATATTTTCGGGGTTTCCTCTCTACGTTGACTATTTTGTGATTTATGTATATCTTTTTAAGAGTTTTTATAATTTTATCAGGAAAATCATTGGCTTTTAACAATATATTTATTTCATTTTCTATGTCATTATGGTAAGTGTCATCTGTAATATTCATCATTCGTCTTATACAGCCCATTGCCGTATTTATGATAATGTTATAGACTTCTTATACCACATTAACTTCAGTTGATTTCCTCGTCGTATTACTATTGAATCTAGATAGGGTAATTTTCCGTCGTCCTCGAGTTCCGTAGTGAATTTAATATTTTTGTCAAAAGAATTTAGTGCGTCAAGTATGTTTTGTACCTCGTTTTCATTGATTATTGCAAAAAGATCGTCCACGGATTTAGTTAATAATCTTGGTTTTCGTGCTAATTTGTTCATCGCATTGTCCAACAGTTCTTCCATTACAATATTTGCAATTATTGGGGAGGTTGATGATCCCATAGGTAATCCTTTTAGTTGTGTATATATTGTTTCATTATATTTAAAATACCGATTATCTTTAATGCAGAACTTTAATATTTCTATGAACATTCTCTTAGGTATTTTCGTATATTTTTCTATTGTTGTCCACTTATTTCTTATTATGTCAAGTGCTAGATGTGTCGGTATACTAGAGAACAATGAAACTGCGTCAAAGGATATCATCTTTTCATCGTCATAAATATAAGAGTTATTGATCTTTTCTTTAAAGTCTTGTGTGTTCTTTATATTATATAATGAACTGGTGGTGACGTTTTTTAAAATATCTGCAACGTATTTGCAGATTGCGTGTGCTGGTGATCCCGTGGCCGAGCATATCGGTCTTAATGGTGTTCCTTCCTTGTGGATTTTCGGCGATCCATATATCCGTGGTGGTAGTGCCGTTGTAGTCGTAAGTTTATTTCTATCTGCCTTCGAAATTAATTCCATTTTAAAAAGTTCATCTACAAGACTATTAATTTTATTTTGTAATTTTAAAGTGGGATCTTGTCTCTGAATTCTATACATCGTCAGGTCATTTAATATTTCATCCATTTTATTGTTATAGTCATTGAGTTCCATTGCTACTGTTTTGTTTCCCTTGTCAGAAGTTAAAATACGAATAGTGTCATTTTTATTTAGAAATTTACGTGTCCGTCCCACTGTATCTAGTATTGCACGATCTATTACACTTTGCCGTGTTGTTGTTGTATGATCTTTTATCAATATTGCTAATTTTGTTCGCGCTTCCTCTTGTTGCTCTTTGGTTTTGTGTGTTTGTATTAAATTCTCACCGTCAGCTATGTATTTGAATAATGGAAAGCTCTTATTTTCTATTGGGATCGCGAACTTTGGACCCTTCGATAATAGAGCTTTTATATCAGCTGGAAATTCTACTTTGGTTTTGTAAATTATATGTTATTTTGTATTCTGTTTGTTTATAGTTCACCCTGAGGACGGTTATCGTGCATAACAGAAATATATTGGTAAAAATTTAAAACATCTTTGTTTTATTTTCCAAAACATCAGACCTCAAGCCGGCAAATAAAAACTTATGAAATAGAAAGGTCGCCAAACTAATATTTATTTTTAAAAATAATTTAAATAAAAATTTTGTATTTTTTACAACAAAAAAAAATTATTTTTAAAATAAAAAAACAAATAAATAAAACAAATTTTAAAAATATGTATATAAACAAAAATCAAAAAACCTCGGAAATATTTGATGACAAAATGTTTTAAATATGTATTTTGAGAATAAAGTATTTTGCGAAAATATTAAAATATCTATAAAAAAACAATTTCGAAAAACAAATAAAAAATATTAATAAAACGAACTTTGAAAATTTTTGAAAAAAAAATTAAAAATGTACGGAATTGTTTGAAAGCAAAAAGCAGTTTGAGAAATAAGTAGTTTGAAAACGAAAACTAAAAAGAATGTATGGAAAGAAGTACTTTTGAAAACTTATTTTAAAAAAAATTCTACGTTTGCTTTTTTTAGCAAAACTCGAATAATTTTGTTTTAAAAAAAAATATTAAAATTTTGAAAATAAAAATTGGCTTAAAATTACATAATTTTATTTCAACAATATTTTGTTTTACAATTTCGTTGAACCTAAGTCTAATCGTCTTTGCTTTATTTAAAATTTAAATTAAAGCATTTTATTCAATACATTTATTACATTAAATATTTTTGCAAAATTTAGTATACGTGCGTATTCGATTTTCGAAAATGTGTCATCAATATTTATTTACTTTTCCTTACAGCAGCATGTCAATCTAATGTATGCCAAAGCCGAAATTAAAGTATTACTTTCTAAAAATAATTTGTTTTCATTTTCCATTTTCAAAAAATTTTCGTTATTAGCGCCTTTTTGATTACTTTCTTTTTTTGTTTTTTTTTTTTTTTTGTTTTAAACTTATATTACGCTTTGCGTAATGCCAAAATTATTTATTTCTTTTTTCTATTTATCTTATGCCAAAATGTATATAGATAATATTTCTATAATATTCTTTTAATTAAATTTTTTTTATTTTGATATATGACCACGAACTGCGCTGCGCTTTAAAATAGTTATATGTCTAGGAAAGGTTTTAAATTTGTTTGTTTTTTTTTTTTTTTTTTGAATTGAACGTTTAGAAATTAAATTAATTTTTAATTGTTTTTTTTTTTTAACTTTTTTATTTCAGCCAATTTTTAAGATATCTCGTTCAATTTCCACTAAATTTCATTTGTTCTCAAATACAATTATTTTATTTAAAATTTTTTTGTTATTTTTTTAATTACCTTGCGTGTATAAAAATATCAAAAGATTTGCTTTAAGATTTTCTTTTTGTGTTTTTTTTTTTCACTACGCATATTTCTTTTTTTATACTTAAAAGTTTTAGCCAGTTTTGAGTACATTAAGTACCGTTTGTAGTGCATTATAAATAATTGTTTATGAAAACTCGCACATGGTATCGTACAATTTAAAATAGTGAAATTTCTTGAAATGTATTGCAGCAACCACTTTATGCATGCATAGTAGAACCATTCCCCTCATTCAAATGCCATCTCTTTGGTCTCTTTCACGTAAAAATGGCTCACTCTGTAACAAATATCGCACCTTAAGAAATTTTACTTCAAAAATTATTATTCAATGTGAGTAGTGCGCGCTTTGTATTATATTTGAAATGATTTCGTAGAGTACTTTCGAAAGTTAAAAAATCGAATTTGTAGTTCATAAATGTCTAATTATTTTCCAAAATAAAAATTAAAAAATTTAATTTTCGAAGTTGAAAATATTTTCGAAAAAATACAAGTGAATATTTTTGAGGTATTTGTGCCGAAACCGAACCAAAAATAGTTGAATCCAAGCGTTAAAAATAAACTAGTATTTAAACATTTTTAAAAATCCTACTCCCGCCTTTTAGTTCCTAGTAACCGAATATTATGCTTTTTGAAAATTTCGTTCCAAATCATAGCGTGTATTTTTGTAGAATTTAAATTAAAAGAAACAAGTATCATTTCTCTTTAAGGAGTATGGGCCATTACTCTATATTGCTTTATACAAAATTCATTAGAAATGTGAAATATCGAAATCGTAGTTTTTAATTTTTAAACTATTTGTCGAATTATTATCCAAAAATAATTTTTTTAAATTCAAATTTGAGTAGAAACCAGTACAATTTTCTCACTTGTTAAGGCCCAACCAAAATGAGCCAAACCTCAGCCGATTTCGTAGAAACCGCCTAAATTTTCGAAGTTCACGTGAAAAATTACTTACGGACGCTTCCCGATTTTCGGGCCAAAACCGAACTAAAAACAGTAGAAGCCAAGCGTAAAAAATAAACTGATATTTCAACTTTTTCAAAAATTCTTTTTCATTCTTTTCGTAAACAAAATCTAATTCTTACGTTATCTTTCACCAAATAATATTCTTTTTTAAAAATTTCCGTCGAAATCATAGTGTGTGCTGTTAGGGAACTTAATTTTCTTCTTTTCTGCTTCCTTTCTCTCCTACGCGTTTTGTTATGGTTTAGTACCATCTTCAAGGAGTATGAGCCGATACGCTTTATTGCGTTTCGAAAACAATTTATTTCTCATTTGCAAAAAAAGGTCATAATTTGAATTTGCGTCGCATTTTCATTATCATAGCAGCAAAAGTAACGTTCCATTAAGTAGGCAAAACATTGATTCCAATCAGCTTTTTTCTAATTAAAATATAATTTAACAAATTTTATAAAAAGGAAAAATTCGAAAAAGTTGCTTTCAAAATTAAAACTTGCGTTATTTTACCAATAAAAATTAATTTTTTGAAAATGTTTCAAATAATTTTAAGCCTCTGCCCGGTCCGAAAAATTCGTCAGGAGTTTTTATAGAATGAATAGGGACAGCCTTTTTAAAAATCTTGGAGATCCCAAAATTTTTCAAAAATATCAATTTATGATTTTTGTAGAGTTTGTGTCAAAAAAATGTGAGTTCAATGGATACTGAAACTATTTTCCGTCATCCCTTGTCTAATTTATTACCACATGAAACCTTCTTGGCCATAACGCCCTCCCACCCCCTAGATCAATAAGGAACTTGGGGTCACCAGAGCCTCGACTGTTAAAGAAAGGATTCGCCACGGGTAGGTGAGGTTGACAATGGGGTTGGAGAAGCTATAAATTGCGCTGTCAACCCATTGAAAGGGTTGCGCTACACAACCCCTTGAATCAATTTGGTATTTTAGTCGCCTCTAACGTCATACCTGCCGCGAGTATATTCACAGTAGAGATATACGCCGCCGATAAACGCCGCCGCCGATTTTGGTCGTTTTTCGCACGCCGCCGCCGAATGTCAAAAATATCGGCGTGGCGGCACGGCGTCCGGCGCGTTACTATATTTTCTACTCGTTTAAGACTGTTTAGGCCATTTATTGTTCATGTCGAAAATTGGTCGAATATGGTCGAAAGTGGTATCAACGGATGCGCATCACTGCCAGTTATAAGAAACTAATTGCGAAATTTAACTCTTTATTACTATTCAAAAGTTATTTAAAATAACAGGCGCTTTCGATGTCAGCTTAACACGGACTTTCCATCACCCAATTCAGTAAGTTATTAAAACGAAATACTAAAAGAAAAGTTATATAATAAATTTATATGCTCACTTTGCATTTTTGAAAAAATTAATAATGAACAATTAATTCAAATAAAATGACCCAAGGCGAACATGTTTTTAAACTGTCCTCAAGAATATGCGAAATCAGTGATGCAAAATCCTTTAGTAGGTTCTAGGGGCATAAACACTCTTTTGAAATTATTCTTACTTCATACTTAAGTTGTGGATATATGTACATATGAGAAGGGTTTGAAAAATCGCTTGGACTTACATTCAAACATCTGTTGTTTATTTGCGAAACTATGCAATAGCGTCTGAAATGTTAATTTTGATTTTCACACTTCATCCTTCAACACCCAAGTCTCCCGGTTTGACATTTCCTAAAGTTGGCGGCCCTATCCAAACCTATTCCCTTGGAGTGAATCACATTGATTATAGCCTATCAACCAAGTTTAAATATCACCTGCACGTTACGGCTCCTTTTACAATTGTGAATACGTAGGCACATATATCTACCAGGTGAGGCTTTGTCCTTCGCAAGAACACTCAAAGTGGTGAAGCAAAAGCTTTCCCAAGACAGTGGAACTAATGACCGTGTGTGATACTACCCTAACGTAGTGGACAGTCGAACTTGTCTGAAAACTGAAGCTACGCGGTCATCCATAATGAGCTCCCATATCGTAAGGCCGGAAAACAGTAGTTAACAACTTTCAACTTAAAATCCGTCGACTTTCATTCTAAATTTGATTTTTCGAAGACTATTGAAATCAATGTTGTGAACACAAACGTCTGCAATCTTTGGTCTACATTTTTAAAATTTTATCCAGGGTCCTTGTAAAATTTTAATTATGTAGATACGCCGAGGATTATAAAGATTTTCACCCATGACGCAATGACATCCACTTTGACTGCTTATGATTTCGAGGGCGGCATCTTTGGCCGAATAGTCACTCCCTAACGTTTCAAAGTGTAGCTCGGCAGCATAGCGCAACAAAATCATCCGTTGGAAAGTCTTCGGAGCTACACCTAGAGCTTCTAGGAAAGTGACGTCGACGAAGGTATGAGTTCGAAGTCGCAGTCGTATAGCTTCTGTACTGGCATATGGTGTGAGGCTCAGGAGGCGTGGTAGCGACTGGTGGTAGGGATTCCTACTGTTCGAACATCGGAAATTTTAGCTCTTAAACACAGCCGAAAAAACTGGAGGCGCCCTGTGCCACGATAGTCATGAGTATTAATAGACCATACATAGCAACCCTAAGTCGCCTTTATGCGTGACCGCCAAGGAGCGACAAATGATTTAAGGAAATCGTGTTCGCGACGATGTGAAACTACGCTTTGCACGAGATATACAGGCAAAAGTGTGACTATTTTGTGTATCTCCATTTCTTTTCACCAGACGCAGCAGTACCAATTCCAAAGAAGGTTCGAAGCCTCTCTGGAGCATGCGAACGAGGGACAATCCCTTCGCAAGGAGCTACTCCTGAAAATTTTTGAACGGTCTGCGAGATTTTGATGCAAAAACCCCGGATCTTTCCGAAATGGCCAACACGTTGATTTCCTTAAATACATATAAACAAAAACTTTCCTAAATATTATTTTTTTAAATAGAAAAATCAAGCTTTTAAAGTAAGAACACCGGCGTACGCCGGCGCGCCGCCTTCGCCGCCGCCGCCGGTATATAATAGAGCCTACGCCGCCGCCTAACCGCTGGATCGTATAACTATTTTCGCATTAATAATGAATTTCTTGTCGTAACTGATCGGAATGAAATACATTTGGCCAAATGCATAAAATAACTAAACGCATTTTTCAAAGCAATCACTTGAAATCTCAATTTAATTTTTAAGTGATTCCTATCAAAAATATACTTTATTATATTTATGCATATGGCCCAATGCCTAGTGGATCCACTAGATTTCTAAATTTGAAATGTATTTTCAAATAATGTTCAAATTTTCGAATTTCGGAAAATGTCTTGACTTCTGTTTGTAGAGTCCAATATAACTTACATTTAAATTCTCGGTTTTATTTACGATTTACTGGCATGCTTATGATTGCAAAATTTCGAACTTAATTTCTATAGCAAATTTGTATTACAGCTGGATCTGTTTCAAAATAGAAAGCAATCAAACTGATTTTCGAAAAGTTTCGAGATTGATTTCTAATGCCAGTCTTCCCGAAAGGATATGAGAATTGAATACAAAATTGTTATTGTGTCGTGGAACTAAATTTTCAACTAAATTCGAATGGAATTCAAAACTAATTGGCGCAGTTTTTCAGTGTGAATTTAAGTTAACTACGTTTTAACGCTGCCACTTTAGACTATTTAACAGAAGAGCGTAAAATTGTATATAAATGGCCATATGACATGGTAATATTGAGATTAACTTTAACAATTGCTAAACTCACATTGAAAAATTGGACCTAAGCAGACAGGTTAAGTTCTTAAAAATTTCAAATTTTAATGCTGAAACTCTTGTTGCATTCAGGCTCTTTGATAGAGTTCTTCTGGGGACGTATGCTGTTATCAAATGCCTTTTCCCAAATGGCGCATCTGATTAATGAAATATTAGAACTATGGTAAATTCGTAGTAGTTGGTATTACTTTTCTAAGTAGTCTAAATTGCCTCTTATTTATCGCTTCAGTAAAAATGATTTTCTATCCGCGATCGTAAGTGGCAATTTCAATTTCGAAAGTTCGAACTGGATGTTTTAAGCTCCTTTTATTAAAAGCAACACATTTTTTTCTCATTTCAATTACATACTATATCTGAATAATATTTTAAATAAAAAAAAAAAGACTTTGGAACTTTGTTCCCGGTATTCTTGGTTTACTGGCAAGTTTGTTTTGACATTTAAATTTCGCAATTTCTAACGGGGTATGTGGTAAAACTGCTAGTACTAAATCTAGCAAATGTTTTGCATTTCAATTTGAATACGCATGTGATGACTCGAGTGAAAAGCCTCATTGATGCACATTTATCAATTTTTTTAAAAGGTTTTAAAACATGAAACGATTGGTTTTAAAACATGAAACGATTAGTCCTTAAGTAAAATATGTACTACACAATGTTACAAAGTTTTAAAGTTTCTCTACAACACACAACTAATTGGCGGAAATGGTAAAAAGGACAACCAACAGCACAAATAAAGAAACTAACTAACAGACATTTACAATACAATAGTGCACATTAGGGCGGGTCAATACGTATGGGGAAAAACTTCAGGTGAACATCCAGTTTCTGCATCTATGGGTCATACATACTGAGTAATATTGTCCATGAGACCATAGGTCTGAAATGAATTTCGAGCCTCCCTAATTTTGTTAGAAAATTTTATATCCCAATCCGAATCCGAATTTGACATTTATTTTCATGTATTTTATTTGTTAGAGCCGCTATTCGGATTGGGATATAAAATTTTCTAACAAAATTAGGGAGGCTCGAATTTCATTTCAGACCAATGGTCCCATGGACAATATTACTCAGTATGACCCATGGTTTCAGAAACTGGATGTGCCTTTTCAACAATAAATTTGACCCACCCTAGTGCACATATTTGCAAAAAACTTGTGATGTTTTGGGAGTTTTAAAATTTTGTCAATTTTTATTATAGCGTTTTTCTCTCAAACAAAAATACACAATTTATTTACATAAATTATTTACTTTACTTTGGACATTTACTATAAAGTGCGTATGAATGTAGTATTATGTTGTTTATTGATTATATATTACGCTGTGTGTTTGTACATTGATTTTAGTAAATTTGTTTAAATTTTGTTTGAAGTTTATTTTATTTTTTTGCTTAAATGTTGCACCTACAATGTTTCACAAAAATAATTTGAAATATTTCAACACTCTTTCGAAATTAATTGATTTTTATTTTCGACAACACCGTTTTTATAAACTTTCATACAGACACATACGGACACAAAATATTTAAAAATTTCAATTTTGAAATCAAAATATCATTTCATGTTACGTCAAATCAATGGTTGGAATGCTGCATCTACTATGTCGGTATGATTAGTTTTTGTAAACAGTTTTAACTGGAACAGGTGCGCGTAAGAAAAAATTTTTATTCAAAAAATAACTCCAAAAGGAAGAAAAATTCAAAGTTATACCGTTTGTCAACAAGGTAGCGAGAAATTTTTAATTTAACTAAATTATAGAAATTGCAAAAACTGTAAATGTTTCAAAGTTTTACAAAATTGAATAATGTAATCGTAAAAATAAATTCTTGGTAATTTTTCTTCTCTTCTTTTCTTTTTTAACGTGTCTCCAAAACCAAATGTAGACTTAAATACTTAAAAAAATATTTGTATTTTATGTAGTTTTCTACATTAAAGCCCTAATTGAGCTCAATCTTCCATACAAAATACAAATTCTTAATTATCTCATTATTACTTTATTGAATGTCTAATCGAGTGAAAAATCCAGTCGGCTTTGCTTGGTGCTTCGATTTTTATTGTCAATATAACAAATGGCAATCAAAAATAAATTATTGTCAATAATTTACGAAATATAGAAAAACGCGAAAAAATTCAAAATTTAATTTTCGCTGCATTTGCTGCAAAAGATAATGTGGCTTTTTCGAAAATAGGCACATATGTATTTGGTTAGGTGCAACATTTATGGGATGGCAGATACATTTTATTTTGATTGTATTTATAGTTAAGGAAACGGCTGCTTTCCATTTTAACTATTTTTTGTAAAAACAAAATATTTTTGGGGCTGCTGACAGATGTTTGCTTAATGAAGCAAAAGGCCCTGTATGAAAAGGGAAACTTAATTATTTCATTAAATAAAATTGTGATTCGATTAAGTTTCTATGTGAAAACGGTATTAAAATTTTCATATGCCCAAAAAATTTCAACATTTTTCTTTGATCTTCAATGAAGTCATCAGCTGTATCACCTGAGTGTGCTTTCGAAATTGCTTGATATGTAGGTAGAAATACTTCAAAACTAATACGTTCATGAGGCTTAAGTTGATGTGTACATTTTTTTACATCCGATTCGGTAGGATTTTGGTCGATTCCACGCAAACATTCACCAACTTGACTCAATTTAATTTTACCATCACCACGCTTGTCAAAGAGATTGAAGGCCTCTTGGTATTCGGCCATTGATTTATTACACTATGCAACAGGCGGCTGGGTATTGGACCAAACCCACTTTTTTTGTAGAAATTGAGGCTTAAGTAGACAAAGTACTATCTCCGTTTTTCGAAGTTGGCCCCCAAAAAATAGATATCGGCTTTCGAAGTTCGAAATTCTACGTTTCGAAATTTAATTTTTTTCTTAACGCGTTCAGGAAATTAAAAAAGTAAAAATATTGTCGTGGTCCGCCTTTTTTCTTTTTTTGAAAAATTTTGTATAACAGCTGTTATACGAGGTGAAAAGTCAGAGCTTCGAAAATATGAAAAAAATTAAGTTCTGACTTTTCACCTCGTATAACAGCTTTTATACTAAATTTCTCAACAAAAGAATTCAACCCTTCAAATAAAGGCAAACAGCGAACCACGATCACGTTTTTAATCTGCTGAACGCGTTAACAAAAAAAAATAAAATGTCGAAATGTAGAATTTCGAACTTCGAAAGCCGATATCTATTTTTAGAAAAACGGAGATAGTACTTTTTATACTTAATCCTCAATCTTCTCAAAAATGTTGGTTTGGTCTAATACCCAGAAAAAAGTTGATTTTGTCGAATAGAAATTTTTAATTTTTATAAGCTTTTCTGATCTAATTGTTGATAATGCGAATAAAAGAGACTTATTCCACCTTTTAACTCAACGTTTCGCCAAATTTCCTTGGCATCATCAGGAGTTAAGATATCTCTATTTATTTAATAAAATAAAGCGAACATTACAAAAACATAAATAAGTTTTGTGTATTATTTTACATACATATATGTATATAGAGATATGTAAGGAGACGGTGAACATGATTACACATAAAACAAAAATTACACTTGACAATAATGTTAATTTTGCACTTACTTACATAAAAATGTGTTGATTTAATTATTAAAATATGTGAAAACCATTAAACTATTAAAACTGAATCAAAAATCGATACCATCGTTTTTTGTGGTAAACTTGTCACTATAAATGTTATAAACATAATAAATATGAACCGGCAATATTGTCAGTGTCTTCTCTTCCGTTAATCGTATGTTCTCTTTTTTGAAGTATTCGAAGGCTCTCTATGGTGTATCTCGTTTTTTCTCTTTTATCTTTGTCCAATATTCTTGTATTTGAAAAGTCAGCTGTATGGTTGTTTGTTACCGCGTGTTGAGATAAAGCTGTGCTTTGTTTTTGTTTGTGTATGTCGGCTTCGTGTTCAGCTAATCGCGTACCTAGTGTTCTTTTAAATAAAAAATAAATGTAAGGCGCGTTAACCTCCGAAAAGATCTAAGGCCGAGCTCCTCTTCCAATTTGCGTCGTGCTCCTCTTGATTTTCCCTACAAATTGGCCGGACGGGACCTACATGTTTTATGCCGACTCCGAACGGCATCTGCAAGGCAGATAAGTTTTCACTGAGAGCTTTTTCATGGCAGAAATACATCCAAAGCGCTTGCCAAACACTGCCGAGAAGTGACCCCGCTTAGAAAAATTGTCTTCTAATTGAAAAACCTTATTTCTAAAATTTTGATGTTGCTTGCCCGGGGTGTGAACCCAGGGGATACGGTGTGGTAGGCGGAGCACGCTACCATCACACCACGGCCGCCGATGTTCTTTTAGTTGTGCCGATATACACTTTGTTGCAGTTTTCGCTGTCGTTGCCTTTGCACTGTATTTCATATACTACATTACTTTGTTGTTGGATATCTATAGGGCTTTTTGTTTTTGTGAAACACGTCGCTAGAGTGCAATTCGATTTAAATGTCAATGTTGTGTGGGACGTTTTCTTATTATTATGATCATGTGCGAGACTTTCTGTCAGCCTGGGAATGTATGTGACACTAAAGTATCGTTTTATTTGGTTGTCTATATTTGGGGTTTGTTTTGTTGTGTTTTTTTATGTCCATTAGTTTTTTGTCTATTAGATTGGTTATTAAGTAGTCAGGGTAGTTATTCTTTTTAAGCGTCTTTTTAATTTTTCTTACATTGGTCTCATAAAACTGTTGATGGCTTATTGATAATACTTTATGTATAAAATTATTTGCTGTAGTAATTTTATATTTACAGGGCTAAGAAAAATAGTTAATTAGGCGCCCAGAAGCCGTTGGTTTAGAGTACCAATCTAAAATCAAATTATTGTTGTTGTTGTGAATGCGGGTGTCCAAGAAAGGGATACTGCCATTTACTTCTTTCTCTACAGTGAATTTTAACTTGTTGTGGTATTTGTTGAGTATATCTAAAATTATATTTGCGTCGTCCTTTTTAATAATCGCGAAGATGTCGTCTACGTATTTGACTAGAAATTTGATTTGTATGTCGTGTTGTTTTTGGAGTTCCATGAATGTGAAGTTAAGTACATCGTCCATGACTATGTCGGCAATAGTGGGGGAGAGGGGGTTGCCCATGGGCATGCCATAAGTTTGTGTATACACCTTGTCGTTGTGCGTGAAGTAATTGTTATCTTTGAGGCAGAAATCTAATGCTTTGGAACTTGCTCTTTCATATAGTCGTTTTTTGCTATTTCTTCCCATTTCCGCATTATGATTTTTGCGCTAAATTTGTTGGTATGTTGGTGAACAAGGAGACAACATCGAACGACACTAACACATCTTTTTCACAAACATTTATATTGCTTAGTCTTTCTTTTAATTCATATAAGTTTTTAATGTTGAGTTCAGGCGAAATCAACGATATCAGTATTTTTCATATAAATTTGGACAGCTGATAACATGGGACATTGGCGCACGAAACAATTGGACGTAGTGGACATTCAGGTTTGTGGATTTTTGGTAGCCCATATAAACGAGGGGCAGTTGCTGCCGTGCTAGTCAATTGTTGTTTTTCTCTTAAGCTTATGTGTTTGCCTTTATATAGTTCGTATACTATGTTGTTGTTTTTCCTTTGTATTGTGTTTGTTGGATCGCCTCTAACTACTTTGTAAGTATTCTTGTCTCCTAGTAGATTTTCCATTTTAGTGTTGTAGTCCATTTTGTAGAGTGCTATTGTTTTGTTTCGATTGTCGCTGTCTGTGATGACTACGTCGTCTTTGTGTGTCTTAAGGAACGCTTTTGTTTTTCTATATGTTTCTAATATGAATTTTTCCACAGAATTGTGCCTGATGTTGCGCTTAAGTGTTATTGTTGTCGCATAGTGTTATTGGTCCTGCCTTTCAAGTCATACTACAACCTTTTTCTCAACTCAAAAACTGATATTTTTGACAAAATTTACAAAAGTTTTCAAATTAGGACTTGAGATATTAGATTCTATAGTTTTAACATACCGTTTTTCAAAACTGAAATGTTCATTTTATACTATCGGTATAAAAAGCACGTCTTTGAAAACTCTACAGGCATATTCGCACTTTCGGAAGTCGAAACTGAACTGTTTGAATACGGCTGTTGAACGTCATTTAAAATTTTCTAGTAATATGAAAACTGCCCCGTAAACTGTTGTTTTAGCAGTGCTTCACCCCATACAACTCTTTAAAGGATTCTGAAAATTTCGTAGCGTTTCTTAATAACATATTTTCATTAAAACAATAAATGTTCCCAAACGAAAAAAGACAATTTCACAAATTTGCACCAAAAATACATTTAAAACTTCGAAAATGAGTGCTTATTAAAATCTTTAGAAACCTTTCTAGTTTGTTAACATATTTTATTAGAAACAAGTTTTCAAAATTAATTCGTGTTTCAAATTTCAAAAAGGTCCGATATCAAGTAACCGTTTTAACTAAACGAGAATAATTTACACAGCAAAAAGCATGTTTCGAAATATTTAATTGTTATTAAATTGAAAAACCAAGAAAGTAGTACAGAGTTTTGACTTCAACACAGACGAACCGAAGTTTTTTAAAGCACAAAGTAGTTATTAATTTTTACTCATTATTGGTCCAAAAAAAATTTTTTTTTTTTTGTTAAGATAGATGAAAAAGTAATTTATACGTTTTTCGAAGCAAGCCTGCAAAACAAAGGTGTGTGCCACCGAATCCGAAAGCGCTCTACTACGCTTTGCGTGCTAACTTCGAAAAACTTAAAAATCTCTTTATGTTTTTTAAATGCCCAGTTAAGCAGCCGCTGCATTTCTTAAACTTTTTCTCACTGTTTGTTATGCTCGTTGTTGTTGTTGTTGTAGCAGTGCTTCGTTATCCTCGTCTATTCCATTATTTTGATTGGGAAATCTAACCGAAACCGAAAAAATTTTTGTAGGCAAGCATAAGCGATCTCTAATCCCAACCATTGTTCTATTTGACATAGAATAACTCAAAAGCAAAAAAACTAGGTATCTACATATATGTAGAAAGTTTTGGAGAACAAAAAAAAAATGTTTAATATAAGTATGTACATGCACATTAGGGTGGGTCAAATTTATTGTTGAAAAGGCACATCCAGTTTCTGAATGTATGGGTCATACTGAGTAATATTGTCCATGTACCATAGGTCTGAAATGAATTTCGAGCCTCCCTAATTTTGTTAGAAACTTTTATATCGCAATCCGAATAGCGGCTCTCACAAATAAAATACATGAAAATAAATGTCAAATTCGGATTCGGATTGGGATATAAAATTTTCTAATAAAATAGGGAGGCTCGAAATTCATTTTAGATTTATGGTCCCATGGACAATATTACTCAGTATTTATGACCCATAGATTCAGAAACTGGATGTGCAACTGAAGTTTTTTTCCCCCATTTTTCCCCATTCAATTTGACTCGCCCTAATGCACATACTCAAATTCAGTTTTGTTTTTATTTTCTTGTACATCTCAGTTGCCATTATTGAATTTTCGCAAGAGCAGTAATAGGGTATGTATGTAATAGTAACAGTAAAGAAATAAAAGGTGGAGTAATTAAATTAACTAAGCTTATTATTTTTTTTTTTTTTTTATAATTTTTTATTTATAATATATGTATAGTACTTTGTTTATAACTAACTTTTAACCATTTCGCAGTTATATTATATATATATATATATTGGTATACATATATATATGTATATATATATATATATATATATCATTTTTTTATGTATATAGTAATAAATTGTAGTACTTAGTTATTTATATATTCCGTTTTTATTTATTTTTTTTGTTTCTTTCTGAGTTTTTTTTTTTTGCTCTTGTTGTTTTTGTTAATGTTATTTTAATTGTAATTGTAGTGTAAAAAATAAATTATATTTGCTTATTTTGTTTTGTTTCCTTGTTTTATTTTTATTTAATAGTAGTTGTTGTAGTAGCAAGTATGTATGTATGTACTAATATGTATATTGGTAGTTATAGCAGTAATTGTTGCTGTTTATTATATTTTAATAATTAATTTTATTTATATGTATATATATGTATAAATGTACGTGTGCATTTTAGCATTTGAAACTTTCATTTTTTAATATTTATAATTATTATTATTACTTTATTTAGTATCATTATTTATGCTGTTTTGCTGCAAAAAATATGTTGCTGTTGCTGTTGATATTGCTGATGCGGCTGTGCGCACCTTACTTTCATTACTACCAATTTGTATTCTGCATATTTTTGTTGTTGTTGTTGCTGCTACAACCATGAACTTAAATTTAGACATTCTCTGCGTTGCTGCCGCAATTACCAGAGCAAACGTACACGTACAGCGACCAAATTTCAAAACACGACTGATCTTCCCTTTCGACAAAACAAAAATGATATTTGCATACACAGCATCAACAAAAGCCACTAAAGCGTACAATAACAACGGCAAGTCATGTGTGTTAACAGTATTTTGGTTTTATATTAGCATATAATCTTGACAGAGGCAACAGTGATAGTGACAGTGACTAAAGCAATTGTGACAATAACAAATAATTTGTTTCGTTTGCGTTATCGAATGCCCGTAGTAACTGTTGCTGCTGGTGCTTCTACTCCTGCTGTTGTTGCTGTTGCTGTGGAGTTGTTGTTGTTGTTGCTTATATTGCCATTTCAACTGTATTAGTAGTAACTGTTGCCTTAGATAATATTGTTGCTTGTCACAATAATTATAATCACAATAATGATAATGTTGGTAGTGCTGCTGATGACGATGATGGCAGTAATGATCATAAGGACGATCAATAATATATTGGTGACGACGTAACCGATCGCAACGTCGTTGGTATTTTATTCGATTCTATTGCATTGATGCAAGTCCAGCCGAACTGCTGATGTGCGATGAATTACCTAATGTAGATGCCATATCTTGATAGCTGAACTGTTTTGTTTAAATATGGAGATTTAAGAGGAAAAGAAACCATTATTATTTAGGAAATTTACATACGTTTTTTTAATAATTAAATTATAAAAATGGTAAGAACTTTGACATAAGTTAAAATGTTTCTAATAAAAACATATAATCAAAATTATTTCTATTTTTATTTAAACTTTTCTTTGTCATAATTTTTAAACTTAATAGGTTTCTTTTTATTTTATTGATTTAGTTTTTAATGTTTTTCCTCTTTTATTTTATATACTTTTTATTTCTTTATTTTTGTTTGTTTGTTTAATTTTATTTTTTTTAATATGTATATCTTTTTAATTTTATTTATTTATTAGGTTTAAATTTATTGATTTATTTCTTTTTTTTATTTTTAGTTCAAATTTATTTACTTTTTTCAATTTCTTCATTTTTATTTTTTATGTTACTTTGTTTTATTTTTATTCTTTTTTTTTTCAATTTATTTTTTCTTAGTTTTTTTTAATTTTTTTCTTTTATTTTTTTATAGTTCTATATTTTTATGTATTTATTTTTTATTTTAATAATTTATTCCATTTTTTTTTTATTTATTTCTTTTTGTATTTATATTTTTTTTATTTATTTAATTTTTTATTTTTATTTTTTTTTATTATTTAATTTTTTATTTTTATTTTTTTTTTATTACTTAATTTTTTATTTTTATTTTTTGTACTTTGTTTTGTTTTTTTTTTTACTTATTTATTTATTTGTTTTATTTTTTTAAATTTTTTTAATTATATATTTTTTTTTATTCAATTACTTATTTTTTTCATTAATTTAATTATGATTATTTATTTATTTAATTATTTTTGTGTTTGTGCATTAATTTCACTGGATCACAAATTCCAATTTTTTTTTCTGCACCAGAGACGCCATTATGAAATTCCTATGTAAAATTACCCCCTGATTCCGAAAATCAGGGTTATTTTTAATTCTATGGTAACGTTTTTGAGATATTTACGAATTCGGGTTTTTTCAAAAAAAAAAATTGGGTTTACTTAATCATATATATCTCAAGAACGAATTGACCAATTCCAAAACGGTTTGAAGCTTTTAAAAGGTAATAAAATTTGCTATAAACTGTGCATACAACACTTTTTGCCAGACCCTGCAGATAAACAGCGTAACCGTTAAGGACGCTTACCCCCTCCCGCATATAGATGGTATACTAAGCAGGATACCAAAGGCAAAATACATAACTTCACTAGATTTGCGTAGAGCCTTTTGGCAAATCCCCCTGTCCGAGAAATCTAGGGATCATACTTGTTTTACTGTCCCCAACCGTCCGTTGTATCGATACTGTGTAATGCCCTTTGGCTTATGCAACGCCCCTCAAGCACTTTGCCGCTTGATGGATCGCGTCATTCCACCCAAATTAAAAAATCAAGTTTTTGTGTATTTAGACGACCTGCTTATACTGTCCGAAGATTTTGATAGCCATATGTCCATTATGTCCGACGTTGCTCACAAGTTAAGAAAAGCTGGATTAACCATTAACGTAGAGAAGAGCAAGTTTTGCATCAGTGAGGTGAAGTATTTGGGATATATTGTGGGTAATGGCACTCTTCGAACCGACCCGGAGAAGATTTCCGCCGTTACCAATTATCCAGTACCCACTACCGTTAAACAAGTTCGGCGATTCCTTGGAATGGCCGGGTGGTACCGTCGGTTCGTAGATAACTTTGCGTCCATTGCCACCCCCTTGACTAACTTATTAAAGAAAAACAAAAATTTCACTTGGAATGATGAAGCCCAGAAGTCGTTTGATACTTTGAAACAGGTATTATGTTCTGCCCCTGTCTTAGCCAGTCCTGACTATACAAAGCCATTCATAATTCAATGTGATGCCTCTAAGCTTGGTGTTGGTGCGGTTTTGGCGCAGCAGAATGAAGAAGGTATCGAAGTCCCAATTGCATATTTCTCCCAAAAACTCAACAAGGCTCAAAGCAATTACAGCGTTACGGAGCTAGAATGCCTTGCAGCTATGCTCAGTTTAAAAAAGTTCAGAGCCTATGTTGAAGGGCAAGATTTTACAATTGTGACTGACCATGCCAGCCTTCAGTGGTTGATGCACCAAAGCGACCTATCCACCCGACTAGCACGATGGTCATTGAAACTTCAAGGTTATCGATTCAAAATAGAGCACAGAAAGGGTTCTTTAAATGTAGTGCCGGATACCTTATCCCGTCAAAATTTCAAAGAAATCAATGAGTTAGAGGTCCGTCCGATAGTTGATATAGAATCGTCCGAGTTTAAGTCCGAAGAGTACAAGAAATTAATAGTTCATATTAAAAACAATCAAAGTAGACTACCAGATCTGCAAATAGTTGATGACCGGGTCTATAAAAGGACCGAATGTCCCAACGGTAACCCGGAGCGGGAGGTATACAACTGGAAACTATGGATCCCGAAACGCTTGGTTGAGAACGTGATACAGAATGCTCACCGCCCGCCTAACAAATGCCACGGAGGAATAGCAAAAACCTTAGAAAGGCTTCGAATGAACTTTTATTGGCCAAACATGACGGTTGACGTAAAGGACTACATCCGAAGTTGTGAAACCTGCCAAACCTCGAAGCCATCAAACGCTACGCTGCGATCCCCTATGTCCGCACAATACACCGTTCAGCGTCCTTTTCAAAAACTCTACGTCGATTTTCTCGGTCCATATCCCCGTTCAAAGCAAGGTAATATCGGAATCTTTATTGTTTTGGATCACTATACCAAATTTCCTCTTTTCAAGGCCGTAAAGAATTTTAATGCTCTTGGGATATGCGATTTTCTTCGGGAAAGTGTGTTTGCTGTTTTCGGAACACCCGAAATAATTTTAAGTGACAACGGGAAACAATTCAAGTCATCCCAGTTCAATAATTTGCTTGCTGAACGGGGTATCAAACATGTCTACACTGCCTTATACAGTCCTCAAGCGAATGCCAGCGAGCGGGTTAATCGGTCCATAATTGCAGGAATAAGGGCTTACTTAAAAGATGACCAGGCTCTGTGGGACAAACACTTGCCAAGCATTGCCGAGGCATTGAGGAGTTCTGTTCACCAGTCCATAGGTTGTACCCCTTACTATGCCCTTTTCGGTCAGCAGATGCCGGCTCATGGTGACGAGTATCCGCTTTTTCGAAAATTGGGGTCCCTCGAAGGTCTCGTCGTAGATAGATTAGACAAACTGGCGTTAATACGGCAGTCTATAGGTGAAAATATTAAAAAAGCGTTCGAATCGTCAGCAAAAAGATATAACTTGCGAAGTTCTGCAGAAAAATTTAAGGTTGGAGACTCGGTCTATAGACGAAATTTTGTGCTGAGTGACGCCTCAAAGAAATTTTGTGCCAAGTTTGCCCCTAAATTCGTAAAAGCAACCGTTGTTGCACAAACCGGCAATTGTTTATATGAATTGCAAGACGTAGATACAGGCAAACGAGCTATTTATAACCAAAAGGACATCCAAAAAGACAGAGGAAAGATACCAACCGCACCAACACTCTAGGTGGGGGGGTATATGTACCCTGGGTATATGAACACTTCAGCACCAACCATACTTTCCATCTTTTCATTTAAATTTTTTTTCTTTTTATGCTTTTGATTTTTCTTATTACAAGTTTCATGACTCTGTAACACTCTGTATTATCTAACACTAGTCTAAACTCAACTTCCGTCCGTCTGTCAATGCTTGCATATGATTTTTGATAACAAAATACATATATCGATAATCAAGTCGTCAATGATAACCATATGGGTCTTGAGCGATTTCCGGAGCTCAGCTCTTTCTTTTCCTGAGGAACTACCGTGCGGTAAACATCTGGTGCAGAAATTTAAGTCCGGGTCGAGTGTTCAATTTTAAGTTAAATCTAGTAAGGCGTCTAAATTCGCGAGTGTTTTCGTAGGACGTTACCCACGGTAGATCGAACATACCAACACAAAATCAATTCCTGCAAAAGATCCGGCCCAGAAATTAGGTAAGAACGCAGTGACATCCTATAACATAGTGTCCGTGTAGTTTAGTGCTGACGGGTAGTGTTAGTATTTTAAACAACGAATGGGAATTAAAATTCGGTACCCTTGCAGACAAATACCTACTCCGCATACACTGGAGAAGATTAGCGAGCGGAACGCTGGAAGACGGGTGCAGGAGCCCCCATCGAGTTGCATGCGGCTAACCCCTCAAAACCTGATCCAATTAGGCGCTTAAAATACATCAAGTTATATAGTCGCAAATTATGAAACCCAATCATACATAAAATAATCAATTTACTTTAACTCCCATAATTCAATGTTCTAGCGATGCGTGGTCGCTAGAAAAGAAGTAGGACAGTAAATAGATTTAAAAGTGCATATGCATCTAGAAAGATGGTTAGCATGCTGATCTAAAATGATCCTAACCTAACTTAACTTAGTAATACCTACCTTTGAACCTAAAGACTCAGTTCCCTTGCGTAAAGCTAGCTAAAAAGACGTATTAGTTTGTAACTATGTTGCTGCATGTTAATTACACAGGTGGATAGGTATAACCATATATTTATCAAAAAAAAAAAAAAAAGGAAAAAAACGAATTTAAAATTTTACTTAAGCTGAAATGAATTTGAAATTAAATATACGGTTAATACATTAGTTTACTACTTACCCTTAAGATATACCAAGTATCTTCATACTTCCAGTTAAGCTACTCTTTTTACTTACCTTCAACCTAGATCTCAAATTTGCCGTCGGATATTTAATTTGATTAAGAACAATTTTTTTTATATGCAAATATGTTAAACAACCTGTTATTAGCAGAATTATTCTATGTACGTTTACATAGAATACCATATGATCGCTGCTAAAACTGACCTAGTTCCACAAAATGTCATAACTTTTCATTCCATTTACCCACTTTCTGTTTACTTTTTCGAGAGAAACCCGAAGGGGCACGTAACAGAAAATGGCGCCCGAGCAGGGACCTGACTGACCGACGACCGGAGGCGTACTAGGTTTTCGCCGAAGTCTTTTGGTCCCTACCAATTATTCCCTCTTGGAATATTCGTTTTTTGTCTGTTCGTTTTCTTGAAAAATTCTATATGATCTTTTTTATTTTTTTTTGTGAACCAAAGTCGATTGATTGGAAGCGCGAAACTTTAGCTAAATGCTTTTTGTTTTGACCAATTTAATTGATAGTTTTTCGAAGCCATGTCTAGGTAGTCAGAGTAGCTCAGGGCTGACGCTGGAATTGCAGAACCCTAAAGGCTTGATGTCTACGGATCTGACCGCTGAAGCTACTGTACCTATTCGAAGATACCTTATAGGAGTTAAGATTTTGCAGATTTCATGAGCGTTTGGATGTTAGCTATCTGGAACTGTGGTTTTGGCTCGTCTGTATGTCAGCAAACCAACCGATAGTGTAATTATCTAACACCTTTGTGAAGTTCTGGCAAACTAGTTTATCTCAAAATCCATTTTCGAGTGTTTTTCTAATTTTTGATTTTGTTGTTTCCATGCCGAAAGCTTCGAGTATTCATTTTCGATTGACCTGGAATGCCCCTACCAAACTGACCGCCACACAGCTTGGATGAAATCTTCCCTATCCCTAACGATTCTTCCATAGGGTTAAGCTTACGATCGCGTACCAGCCGCTTCATACAAAGCAAGGAAGATCTTCTTCGCTTCGTGGGACAGCGTTGGACTAAGCAAATGGGTACATAACGACAAAAGCATGTAAGTGAATTTAAGTCATTTTGTCCACCAACTATTTTAGCATAACCAGAGAAGGAGGTGCTTAGTTACACATGTACTTACATACATATTAGTTATGTATGTACGTAGATGCATTATATTTTTGTTTTTTTTGCGTGCGCCAAATTGCACATAAGTTCATACATATCTATATATGCACGTCAACTTAGTTTTTTTTTGTATCATTAATTTCTATCTTTGAATGGATTGCTGAGATCTCTGCTTAGCAAACCAAAGGGAGTTAGAGTGGGTTTTTCTTCCCTCTCTATTATTTTTTTTCTGAATAAGTCACAAGTCTACGAGAATGACAAGGTCGTTAGCCTATGGAATACCTTATGTATGTATGGTTGAGGTAGGTTGGTTTTGGTCAGCTGATTGATACCCCCAAACAAATAAATGTTAGTACTTTAGGATTAATTGTAATCTTAGTGTTAGCATTATACCTATTTTGAAGCTTCTATTAGAATATAAGAAGAATGAATTGAGCTTTAATAAATATTTGTAATTATGGAATTTTAAACTTAATTGCGTTGGTCTGATTCCATAGTTAGTGTGGGTGGATTTATTGGGGCTTTATTAACAGCTTTAAAGCCATGGTAGGGTGGGTTAAGAACAGCCGCCAAAATAAGATACGCGCTGCTAGGTATGGGGTTTTCCAGGCATAGTGGGTGGTACTCAGGCTTTCCGGTAGCTTTTCGTTAGTGTGCAACCTTTAAGTTCTTGTTCGGCCCCCGAGCTGACAGATGGTGGCTTGGTTCGGTAAAAGTGTTTCTAACCCTCCCCAGGCTGAAGCTCCCGTACTAACGCCAGTGCACACACCACTTTTACTAACATGCTAAGCAAGCCCATCTTAAGTAAGAGGCTGAAGGGGCTCGTAACGAACAATCATTACGGATTTTTTCAATTTTTTTTGTAAAAATATAAAAAAATTTGTACTTTGCGAGGAAGGATTTCGAAAACTATTTATTTTTTTGCAAATTTTTTTTGTCTCTCTAAGCTCTGTTTTATTACAAAAAAAATAAGCTTTGTTGTTGTTGTTGTTGTAGCAAAGCTCGCCCCACCTAATAGCCGCGACCGATCACAAATTGTCATCAATATCCTCTAACGGGAGTCCAAGGAAACTTGCCGTTTCAACAGGGGTGGACCATAAGGAAAGGGGTGTTAGAGGCGTTGGTTCCACATTACAATTGAAGAGATGGTTGGTGTCATGTGGGGACACATTGCAAGCGGGGCATATATTTTGTATGTCGGAGTTGATTCGGGATAGGTAAGAGTTTAACCTGTTACAGTATCCAGAACGAAGTTGAGCAAGAGTGACACGCGTTTCCCTGGGGAGTATGCGTTCCTCTTGCGCGAGTTTTGGATAATTTTCGTTAAGTACTGGATTCACCGGGCAATTCCCGGCATAAAGGTCCGACGCCTGTTTATGGAGTTCACCAAGGACCTGCTTGTGTTTTTTCACTTCATACGGCTGGGTTCTCAGGTGCCGCATTTCCTCGAAATGCTTACGGAGATGACTCCTTAAGCCCCTAGGCGGTGCTGGTTCATCAATCAGATGTCTGTTGGGATGCCCAGGTTTCTGGGTATTCAATAGGAACTGTTTGGTCAGCATCTCATTTCTCTCCCTGATGGGGAGTATTCTCGCCTCATTATGCAGATGGTGTTCTGGGGACATAAGAAGACAGCCCGTGGCGATTCTGAGAGCAGTATTTTGGCAGGCCTGTAGTTTCTTCCAGTGGGTGATTTTTAGGCTTGGCGACCATATGGGTGACGCGTAGCACGTAATCGGCTGGCTAATTGCTTTGTATGTAGTCATGAGCGTTTCTTTATCCTTTCCCCAAGTACTGCCAGCGAGGGATTTGAGGATTTTGTTACGGCTCTGAATTCTCGGAACAATTGCGGCTGCGTGCTCACCAAAATGTAGATCCTGATCAAACTTCACACCCAAGATTTTGGGGTGTAGGACAGTCGGTAGCGTAGTGCCATCGAAGTGGATGTTCAAAATGGTCGACATTTGGGACGTCCATGTTGTAAATAAGGTAGCGGAATATTTAGTCGGTGATAATGCCAGGTTTCGCGAGGCGAAAAAACTGGAGAGATCAGGGAGGTAGCCGTTTATTTTATTGCATAGCGCATCGATCTTTGGGCCTGGGCCTGTGGCCATTATTGTGCAGTCATCGGCGTAGGAAACGATTGTGACTCCTTTCGGTGGTGAAGGTAGCTTAGATATGTAGAAATTAAACAAAAGTGGGGATAGGAAACCACCCTGTGGCACCCCTTGTTTAATTCTCCTTGGTTTTGATGTTTCGTTTCTAAATTGCACCGATGCCTGCCGACCACCCAGATAATTTGCGGTCCACCTTTTAAGACATGGGGGAAGGGTAGACCCTTCCAGGTCCTGCAGTAACGAGCCATTGTTGACCGTATCAAAAGCTTTTGATAGGTCTAGCGCTACGAGTACTGTTCTATGGTGGGGGTATTGATTTAAACCGCAATTTATCTGGGTGCTAATGGCATTTAGCGCGGTGGTAGTGCTATGGAGTTTTCTGAAGCCATGCTGATGAGGGGCTAGCTGCAAATTTGCTTGGAAATAAGGGAGCAAAATGGCTTCAAGCGTCTTTACCACTGGCGATAGGAGCGATATCGGACGATACGACTCACCTATGTTAGCTGGTTTCCCAGGCTTTAGTAGCGGGACCACCTTGGCCATTTTCCATTTCCCAGGTATGACAAAGGTGGAAAGAGACAGATTGAAGACATGCGCTAAATATTTGAAACCCTCTTTCCCTAGGCTTTTAAGCATCGGCATGGCTATGCCGTCAGGGCCCACTGCTTTGGATGGTTTAGCTCGACCAATGGCGTCCTCAACCTCTTTAGCGGTGATAGTGATTGGTGACGCGCTGAATTTGTGTTTATGTGCGTGTCTATTGGCTCTCCGTCTATCTTTGTCGACCGTAGGATGCATTATATATTGTCGGCAGAAAGCGCTCGCGCATTTTTTCGCGTCCGACAGCACTTTGTCGCCAAAGGCGATGGAAACTTTGTCTTTGTGCTTAGTCGGATTCGATAGGGACTTTACGGTGGACCAAAGTTTACCCACACCGGTAGAGAGGTTACAACCTCTTAGGTGCTCCTCCCATTTCGCCCGCTTGTGTTCATCCACAAGCAATCTGATGCGTTGGTTTATATCCCTTATTTGGGGGTCGCCCGGATCAAGCTGTCTTATAAGGTCACGTTCTCTCGCTAAGTTTGCGGCCTCCGCCGGGAAGTGGGGCCGGATTTCGGGAATTCTCCCGGCGGGAATGAAATGTGCCGAGGCGGATTTAATGACCTTATGGAAGGCACGCTCCCCTTGGCGGGCATCAGTCGGGATAGGGAGGGCAGCAAAGCGGCTGTCTGTAGAGGATTTATATTCTTCCCACTTTCCTTTTTTAAAGTTTATGAAAGTGCGTTTTTCAGTGACGATGAAGTCGGCGGTACGCTCAAGCGAAATAAGTATGGGCAGGTGGTCGGATGCCAATGTTACCATCGGCTGCCAGTTGACGCAGTTTACGCGTTCTGCGCTCACGATTGAGATATCTGGCGAGCTCTGACAGCTTCCTACCATACGTGTGGGGGCGTCTCCGTTTATTGTGCAGAACGTCGTTTCTTCTAATTGATCCGCCAACATCTCACCCCTACTGTCCGCCCGCAAGTTTGAATGCCATAGATCATGATGGGAATTGAAATCGCCTAAGATAATGCGATTGTTGCCAGTGAGTAAGGCCCTGATATTAGGGCGGTATCCACTGGGGCAACAGGTGGCATGAGGGATGTAAATGTTGATGATTTCTAGGTTTGCATCGCCTGGCCGGACAGATAGGCCTTGACGTTCTAAGACATTGTCCCTGCGGTCGATGCCAGGATCAAATATATAATATTGCACAGAGTGGTGTATGATAAACGCGAGACCGCCTCCATTTCCGCTCTCGCGGTATTTCCTGTGGACATTATACCTAGAGCAGGTCTGCAATGCAGATCATGCTGTGAGTTTAGTCTCTTGAATCGCAGCAATGCGGATGTTGTGCCGCTTCATGAAATCGACTATCTCCGTTAGTCCATTACAGTTTAACTGCAGAATTATGAAGTGCATAAGGGGAGACGTCGCCACTCTGGGGGTAAGTGACGGGTGACTACGCCTGGGACTGGGCGTCCTTGGGCAAGCATTGGGGTACCCGGATTTTGGGTTTGCGACCTGGCATAATGGCGCGATGAAACCCGTCGGGGGGTTGCCGTCGCGGAGACCAGAACATCTAGGAAAGTGGCACCACCCAAGGCAGGAGCTGCATTGGGCGGATGTCGCAAACCTATATATTCTGTGCTGGCAGACGGTGACGGAGGTAGGAACTAAGAGTATGTTTCCCTGACCTGCACGATTGCTGCCGGAAAAGAGAGGGGGGGGGGGGGGGGGGGAGAAGACGGGGGCAGGGGCTGATGCTCAGCATTGCTACCAACCCTACTACGAGGGTAGTAGTTATGAGTGGTATCAGCTGTTTGAGTTGTTGGCGCCGTGGGGCGCGAGCAGCAGCGGGTACTTGTTGTGGCTTGCTGAGCAGCGGGGCTGCTGGAAGGTAGTGGGGGAGGGGGGGGGGGGGGGGGGGCGCTTAGGCGTAGACTACGGGACGCCCTTGGGCGTGAACAGCAAGGAGCCACAAAGGATTTATAAAAGTTACGTGGACGTCGGGTTTTGGGATCAAGCCCAGAACAACCTGTCCGATGCAACCATCCCTTGCACGAGACACACTGAGCAGAGTATGACCGTCCTAAAAAGATTGTTTTCCGGCAGATGCAGCAAAACCATTTCTCAGGACCGGGGTCAGGAGATGGACCCGGATTGGATTCGATGCCTTCCCGGAGTAAGAGAATATGGGGCAGTCCCGCTGCAAGGAGCTGCTGGGAAGATGACAATTTGGGGGAGGGACGAAACAAATTAGATGGGGTCACACTGAAATGACAGTCCTTGGTCGGGAAAAATCCCGAGTCGCTCCGGTACATAGAACCGACTGCCTTGGGAAGCGAAAAATAAGCTTTCATTCAACAAAATCGATGGACTGATACAAAAAAATATGCTTTCATTCAACAAAATCGATGGACTGATACAAAAGTTATAAGCACTCAAGTAAATATATCCATTTAACACTTAAGTACCCTATTGGTACATATGTGTTAGTATTCGTCATATGGACCCAATTTTTTTTTTTTTTCTTTTTTTTTTGAAAAAACCCGTTATTCGTAAATATCTCAAAAACGTTACCATAGAATTAAAAATAATTTTCGGAATCAGGGAGTGATTTTACATAGGAATTTCATAATGGCGTCTCTGGTGCATTTTGGCTGTAAACCAGTGTTTTTTGTTTATTTACTTTTTTTAATTTATTTTTTCTATGTTTGTATGTGTAATGGTGTGCTCAATTTTACTTAAGATATTTAAGAATTAATGAGCTTGTTATTCAATTATTTTTTTATTATTTTGAAATTAGCAAAGAAACCAAATACAACACAATAGCCCAATGGTTAGGCGATTGTGATTTCAGCAGTTTGGCAATGGTTCGATCCCCAGTGAAAGCTGTTGGAATAATTAAAAACATTACGAAATTGCCTGACGATGATGACGTGGCGGCATTCGAAATGGTGTCATCGCAATATGCCAGTAAATGTTTCCTTCTTTTCAGTTTTTCTTAATAAACAAAAATAATAATTGAATAACAATTATTAACAATTATAATTGAATAACAATTATTATTTACCGGTGTTAAGCTCATTAATTCTTAAATAATTTATTTTTTGTTTTTTATTTATTTATTTATTTTTTTTTTTTATTTCTGTTTATTCATTCTTTTATTCATTTTTTTATTTATTTATACTTTTTATTTTCACTTTATTATTTCTTATATTTTTATTTTACCATAAATTTCTTTTTTTTTATTTTTCTTTTTCATTTCTTTCTCATTTTCTTTTCTTTAAAGTATTAAATCTTTTGATTTTATTTTTTTTTTCTTCTATTTCTTTGCTTACTTTTATATTCTGTAATTGCTTTGTGAATTTTTTGTTTTTTTTTTGTATTCTTTAATTTTTATGTGTCAGGGCTTAACATAATTCTGACATTGATTCCCTTTCGGGTTTGGAATGACTGGTATTGACAATTATTGTATTTCAAAAGAGAAATAATGCCAATTGACTCTAATTCCCATGACACTATTGCATGTCACCTAATATATGAGTGAGAATACCTAACTTAATGGGATCTATTCATCATCGTTCTGAGACAAAAAATATCGATAGTAATAAAACTCACCTGCGGGAAAAGTGGCTCTTCTGCTATCGAACCCAAAGTGCCAGCAGGGTCTGGCGGCGTCAGTTCTACACTTTCACCTGTAAACTCTGTATCAAAGTAACGTGTATCTGTATCGGATACAACTTGTGGTTTAAAGGGCGGTGTTATCTAAGAAGGAAATATTTTATTTTTACATTTGCAGGAGCCAAATATTTGAGTTAAAAATTTACCCTCTTATTCACTAAATCTGTCCAATTAATACTCGCAAAGAACGGATGCGCTTGTATCTCTTTGACATCATCTTGTCCTCCACCCAGACGCTGGCGTGGATCTTTTGCCAACAGGCCAGCAAGTAAACTACGCGCCTCATCTGATATTGTGCGGGGAAATCTCACCTCCTCCATTAAAATAAGTGTAAAAAGAACATCGTGGTCTTGATTAAAGAAAGGAAGACGTCCACATATCTGAAAAGGAAAAAAATGAGAAGCAATTAATAAATGCGTACGAGACGGTTGCGCATTTTTACAAACCATTTCATACATGACGACACCAGTACCCCACCAATCCACTGCATGCCCATAATCATTGTCCTCTAATACTTCAGGCGCCAGATATTCGGGCGTACCACAGAACGTTTTCGTAGTGCGGCCATATGTTATATCTTCCTTACACAGCCCAAAGTCAGCAATCTTAATGTGTCCATCTTTGTCCAACAATAGATTTTCAAGTTTTAGATCACGGTATATGATGCCTTGGGAATGTAAATAACCCAAAGCTGAAATTATTTCGGCACCGTAGAAACGCGTACGATCTTCAGAAAAAAGACGTTCACGACTCAAATGAAAGAAGAGCTCACCGCCATTTACGTATTGCATCACAAAACAAAGACGATCGTTGGTTTGAAATGAATATTTTAGTGACTAAGGGGAATAAACAATGAAGAAAATACATACAATTTTACTTTTCACTTCTTTTCTTTAATATATTTTCACTTATATTTTTTTATATACATTTTTCATAATTTTTTTTTATATTTAACATATTATTTTACATTTATCATATTTTTTTATATTTATATTTTTTTAATATTAATCATATTTTTTTGCATTTATTTTCTTACTTTTGAGTGTTTTTTTTTACTTTCATAACGTTTTTTTATATATTTTTTTTTTTTTTAATAATTATTTTGTTTTTATCGGTCTATTATTTTTATTTTATAAATTTGTTAGTAATATTTATTGATTTTATGTTGGCTCTTGACTTTTAGTTCTGCTTTTTTTATTATTTTATTTTATAAATTTTTTAAGTATAATTTACTTCATGACCTTTGAAACGTTTTGAAACTTTTTAATAATTTTTTTTTTTTTAAGTGTTTAACTATTTTGTTGACCTTTTAATTCAATTTTTTTTTTATTATTTAGTACATTTATAAAATTAATTGATTTTTATACGTATTGTGCAATAATTCTTTTATTAAATTAATACTGGCTGATATTATAGCCATTCCGACCCTGCCAAAGACCTCTTCAGATATGTTTCTATTTTCATATTAGAAATTATATCCTCCCAGAGCTGAGTATCGAACTCGGGTCGTTAGATTTCTACAATTAAGTTATAAATGCGCCGTCGTTTTTGTTATTTTGTTTCATTTTATTAAAAACAATTTTTTTAAGTTCTGTCTAATTTCTTAAAATTTTACATTTTAATTTGGTTTAAATTTTTTTTAAATATTTTTATTTTTATTTTTTTTATAATTTTTAAATTCTTCTTAATTTCCTTCTAAATTTTTTATTTTTTGTTTATTTTTTTTATTTATTTATTTTTTTTATTTATTTATTTTTTTTATTTATTTATTTTTTTATTTAAAACTTTTTTTCAGTTTTTTTGTTAATTTTAAATTTTTTTATGTTGTTTTTATCTTTTAATTTTCAAAAATTGTTTTTTTGAGTTTTAATTTTATTCTACTTTTTTTAACATAAAATTTTTTTCAGTATTTAGTTTTTTTTTTAATATTTAAATATTTTTATTAATATTTTTTTTTTAATATTTAATCTGTTTTTTTAATATTTATTTTCTTTATTTTTGAATATTTAATTTTTATAGTCTTAAATTTTTTTAATATTTTACTTTTTTATTTTTAATTTTTTTATTTAAATTTTTTGTTTTTTTTTTTTTAATTTGTTAACATTTTATTAATTTTTCCAAATTACTTTATATATTTTTTTACTTATATCTTTGCTAATTTTAATATTTTCCCCACTTATATTTTTTTTTCTTTTAATATTTTTCCTACTTTAACTTTTTTTGAAGATTTTTGTCATTTCTGAGTTGTCTTTATTTTTTTTTTTCTTTTTTTATTGTTATTTTTTGTAAGTATAGTTATTTTATTTGATTTTTCCAATTTTGAAATTTTTTAATATGTCAAGTTTTTTAATAATTTTATATTTAATTTGAAGGGGCATTTGTCCGCAAACAAAGAAAAGCGACAGCAAAACTAAACCAATTAAACGATAAGAAAAACAGAGAAAACTCACTGACAGCTTTTTAGTTTATTTTTTTATTATTTTTTTATTTTATTTTAACGAATTCATTTTGATGTTTTTTCATGGTTATTTGTCAATTTTCATTTTAATTTTTTTTACATTTTGCTCTATTTTATTTTCCAATTTTTTTATTTTATTATTATTTATTGTATTATTTTTTAGTCTTTTATTATTATTTTTTATATTTTTTCTTATTATTATTTTTTTTAATATTTTTAGTGTTATTACTTTTTATTAAATCTATTCAAGAGGTGTCTATTAAATTTATTATTTCATATTTTTAATTACTTACAATTAGGAAGGGGTGATTCGTATTTTGCAGTACCCGACTTTCTGTGATAGTGTGAGCTATTTCATCCTTTTGTATGATTACCTCTTTTTTGAGAATTTTAATTGCATATAATTTGGCTGTGGCTTTCTCACGACACAGAATCACTTTGCCGAAAGTGCCTTTTCCCAACACCTTTAAAAACTCGAAATTTTCGAGAGTCTGTAAAAATATAGAAGAAATGTTACTCAAATGTAAAATGGACTGTGATCGAAAAAATATATATTTCAGAATTTCTATTGCGGTAAAAAGGAGTACGAAGATGCGTATATGAATTGATTGTATGCAGAACTGATTGAAGTTTTTTATGAGAAAAAAAATGGCGAAATTCGAAAAATCTCGAAAAACTGAAAAATTAAAAAAAAAACTTTAAAATTTTTTTTGTATTTTTTCCGAAAAGTACATTTAAAAACATATTAAAAAAAAATGATCCCAAACGCTGAATTTTTGAAAAAGTTATAGCATTTTGAAAACAAAAACGGTGTTTTTTTAAAAATTCATAACTTTTTTTGAGTTGGATGAAAAAATTTGAAAAAATTCTGAAAAACGTCTTTCGTAAGCTAGAAAAAGAAGAAAAACTTTCAGCCAATTCTAAAGGGGTCGGGTTCAAAATTGGTCGAAATGGGATGGAATACCCCATATACATGCACTTACATATGTATGTAGATGTGTGCATGTGTATTAGGAGGCGCCTTTTTTTAGAGAGAAAAGTTTTTGTTACGCCACAAAGCAACTTCTAATAGAAATGTTCATCAGGTATAACAGGTACTACGTGATCTTCAGGTAGAGGGATGCCTTTCATGGAAGCCGCAAGACTAATTTCAAGCTGTATTATAAGGTTCTGCCCTTCTTAGGTAGTTACTGTAGGTATTCGAAATTCGAAAAAATAAGTTTTCGATATTTCATAGCTGACAACGGCACTACTTCATCAACATTTTTTATTTTTTATTTTAAAGAAGTTTTGTCATACTTACGACTTTCTTAACCCCACCACTGTTACGCTTCGTTGTTGTGCCCTGCACCAAGAAACTGTTACGCAGTTCCACTTCAGCAATAGATGCCATATCCACATCAGACATATCTGTGGATGTTGACGGTGACATGGCGGTTTCGCCCAACTCACTCAACCGACTCGATACGTTTCTGTTGTTATTGTAATGAAAAATATATGAATGAATGTAAATATAATTAAATATGTTCTATTGACCAACTATTTTTTTCTTTCGTATTCTTCTATCAAATCTATTATTAGGTACAGTAACTAATAGTCATAAGGGATAGGGTGATTATAACAAGGCCTAATCGTGAATTGTATATGATAAAACTTTACAATGAATAAGTTAAGGACTTGTATTTAAAGATCTTAAATTTTACACATAAATATATCTTTTGCTTTTTTTTTTTGTATGAATCCGTCTAATATACATATGTGACCCGGTCTATGAAAAGGTGGCTTATGACTAAAAAAACAGCTGTTTCTCGTAATTTCTTTTCTGAGTCATAAGCCACCTTTTCATAGACCGGGTCACATATACATTAAAATGAGAGTTAATAAAAATAGCAGCAACAAATGATTTGTAACTTAAATCAGTTAAGTGCTTATTTTTTATTTTCTCTAATTTTAAAGAAAGTTTATTGACTTTTATAAGGAATTTATGCAAACCAGTTTCGAAAATGTGTTAAAAAATTCGGGAAATGTGTTAATGATAATTTTCAATGTTGTTTTTTTTTTTTAGTTTTAAGAAACTCTTTGAATATGCCGTTTTGCACTCCGATTCTAAAACGAATGACAAAGTAAAAGTATGAATTCTCTCAAAATTTATTTTTAGGTTTTCTCTCACTCTAGAAAGGAGAAAATTTGACGGAAGGATGCAATAGTATATCGAAACGCATAGGAGAAAAATAAAAAGCACCATTAGCAATAATTTATTCTACTCCTTCGCTCAACAAAACAAAAATCAATTTTCGAATCATGTTCGAAAAATATCCAAAATTCGAGTTCGAAATCTTTGTGAAATTTTTATTTTTATATACGAGCTCATGCACACGTATAAGTAAAAATCAAATCTTTTGAGTATTTCAATAATCATATTTTTTTTTTGTATTAATCCATATTCCAAAGACTTCTTCGAACAGTTCGAAAATTTTAGTTGTTTAAAGATCTTCTGATGAATTATTCGAACTTGCAAACTCATGCACGCGTGTAAAAAATAATTAAATATTTTGTATCCTTCAATAAATATATATGTTGTTGTATTAACCGATATTTCAACTTCGTTCTGAAGCCATCTTGCTTAAGATAAGATTGTTTTAATTTAAAAAATATTTTTAATTTGCAAGATCAAAGCAACGTCTAATTGTAAAAAGAAATATTCTATTTAACGCATATTTCTTGTTTTATTATACTTAATTCCAGAAAAATTTTCGAAAAATTCGTTAATGCCACGAGTTTCTCGATCGATAAACATAATTTTTGTTGTATTAAACGATATTTCAAAAACATTTTCGAACAATTTTTGAATATTTTCGAAACGTTTCTAATTTAATCGAACCCTCAAATTTTTTGGTAAATATGAAATATGTAAGTATTTTAAGTTTTTTAAGTTTTTTCTATCAACAATATCATTTTCGAATAATACGAAAAGTTTATGTTTTTAAATAAACGTATTTGTTGTTGTCGATACGAGTAACTAGAAGCATACAAATAAAACAAATAACTAAAAGAATTTGCTTATACTTATTACTACTATTTTTTAATCGCAGATATGTTTTTAAGTGTATTTACGTACTGAGCCCTACATCTAACCAAATTTATTCCTACTGTTAAGTTTATACTAAAGACAATAAAATATAAGAATGTGAATATGAAAAGAACAGTTGCGAACACAAAAGAGCGCTTCCCAAGGCAGCCGGTTCTATGTACCGGAGCGACTCGGGATTTTTCCCGACCAAGGGCTGCCATTTCAGTGTAACCCCATTTAATTTGTTGCGTCCTTGGTCGCACCTATTGGATGGGGCGAAGCACTGCTACAACAAAAACAACAAACACAAAAGAGCACAAAAAAAGATCAACAAACTTGTTTTGCTGTTTTATGTGTTCATTTATTTTTGTTCGAAGTGTTAAATTTTTTTTTGGAAATTTGAAATTTTTACTGGGACTTTTCAGAGACATTTTGAGTATGTATAGCAGCGTAGAGAAAAATAGCGCTGTGTTTTTTTCTCAAATTTCGTAAGTTAAATTCTTTACTTATTATTTCGATATTTTGAAGAAAATTCCATTCATAAATTTTTTTAACTGAAACTAAGCAAACTAAGACCTGGTAGCAAAGAACATAGCATTAACAACTGCAACCAGGATCGGTGCCTCTGGGCAGCTTTAGCGCCGACCATATGGCCATAGTAGTACAGCGTCATCAATCACAAGACGAACAGACTACATGATTCCCTATCTGCGCTTCGAGGGAGATCGTAAGGCTACAGTAGAGGTGTACGGTTGGCGCAAGGGTGCACAAATGGCGGACGAGGCGATACATGTGTACACATTTGGTTCCAAAGTAGTGGAAGGAGTAGGGTCTGCGGTATATTGTGCTGATCCGGAAATAAGCAGATCCTACAGGCTGCCGGATTACTGTAGCGTTTTCCAAGCGGAAGTATTAGCCGTAACCAAAGCAGTAGAAACCCTGGAAGAGAATAGCTTAAGCTGCAACCGTGTTAACCTTTATATTGACAGTCAAGCAGCAATTAAGGCAATAATCTCGCATAGCACAGCATCTAAATGCGTGTTAGAGTAAAAGCAGTCTCTGGAGAGAATCGGGACAGGGAGAAGCATACATCTATATTGGGTCCCAGGGCATATGGGAATAGATGGGAATGAAAAAGCGGATGAACTAGCTAAAAAGGGGGCATCCCTTGAAGCTTGCTCCGTAGACGTCCCAATTAGACTGGGCGAGATTAAGCGAAGGCGAGAGGTGCACATGATCGACCAAGCGAGAAAGGCGTGGGTTTAAGCGCGGGGCTGTAAAGTGTCGAAGATTATGTGTAGGTCTTACAACCTTAGACTAACAAAGTTGCTTCTATCATTAAAAAGAGAGGACTGTAGACTCATGACGGGTATTCTGACTGGACACTGCCTTCTGGCGTCACATGCCTTTAAATTAGGCTTGGTCAGTGATAGCAGATGTAGGAAGTGCGGGTTGGAGGAGGAAACGATCGAGCACGTTCTGTGCTCGTGCCCTGCACTTGCCAGCCTAAGACTGCAGCTATTAGGAGTGATACAGCTGTCAGATCTAGAAGGAGCAAGTGGCTTAAGTCCTAGGAAGCTTCTAGTATTTGCCAAAAGGACGGAGTTATTTTAAAACATAGGTCCTGATTTTTGATAGGGTTTTTCAGTTTGGTCGTTAAAACAAATTTCTGGTAACACTACGGACTCAATCAGTCTATGTGATGCCCTCATGGAGCTCTGCGAATTTTTTTGGGCATGCAGTTTTGTAGCCCAATCAAGTTTAATCTTACAAAGTAAAATATTTAGGTCTCTCAAAATTCGCTTTGATTTTTGACAACTTTACAAATTTTCTTTTCTATAAAAAAAATGGTCGCGTTTTGTATGGGGGAGAATCAAAAACATATTTCAGAAAAAAATAATTTACTAGACTACTGCATACTCCAAACTTAAAAACGTCCATATTTTCGTAAAATAGTCTAGAATTTTTTCGAAAACGTTTTTGAAACTATTTTGCATTGTTCGTAAATTTTTTTGTTTGTTTTTTTTTTCATAAAATATCGCAAAAAAAATGGGGAAATTCAAAATTTAAAATAAAATTTAAAAATAAATTGCCACAACTACTTTTTTGTTCGCTGCTGCATGTTATTTTGTAGTCGAAACAATTTTAGCCTAAAAAGTAGCCTCAAATTTACTTCGATATATTTTTTTTTCGAAAGCTGTTTCAGACTTTCTTCTGCATAAAATTTAATTATACACATTTTATATGGAATAATATCTATCCTTCGAAAATAAAAGTATCATAAGGCAATGCAAATTTTGAGACTGCAAACTTCTATTTAAATTTCGAAGTTTTCATGAAGATTTTTTAGCACTTTTCGAACTTTAAAATTTAACGATTTTTCTTAAGTTTGAAAAATAAAATTAAATGCACGGAATAATATCTAAAACACATCAACTAATACAATTTATTCCAATTTTTTTTTTAGATAACACTATGCGACAGAATAAACTTTTTTTCTGGGTATTAGACCAAACCAACAAAGGAGATTGAGGCTAAGTATAAAAAGAACTATCTCCGTTTTTCGAAGTTAAAAAAAAATAGATATCGGCTTTCGAAGTTCGAAATTCTACATTTCGAAATTTTATTTTTTTTTTTTTTTGTTAACGCGTTCAGCAAATTGAAAAAGTAAAAATGTGGTCGTGGTCCGCTCTTTTTCCCTTATTTGAAGGGTTGAATTCTTTTTTTGAGAAATTTAGTATAACAGCTGTTATACGAGGTGAAAAGTCAGATAGTCATAATAGTGGCTACTACTTTAATGTCTGCACATACTCTGCACTGGAATTGCTCGTACTGTAATTTTTCAACCACATTTTTACTTTTTTAATTTGCTGAACGCGTTAACAAAAAAAATAAAATTTCGAAATGTAGAATTTCGAACTTCGAAAGCCGATATCTATTTTTTGAAGGCTAACTTCGAAAAACGGAAAGAGTACTTTGTCTACATAAGCATCAATCTCTACAAAAAAGTGGGTTTTGTCCAATACCCAGCCGGTTGTTGCACAGTGTAATAAATCGACGGCTGAATGGAATATCACACTTTCTCGGCTGCCAGTACGAAAACGTTCTATCTCAAAATATTTTTCAAAAACACCGCTATTTCAAAATTTGTTTCAAAAACGCCGGTTGAAGAACGCCCCAACTGGGATTTTTTTTATAAACGCCCCAGCATATGCCAAATTTATTGAATTTAAGCTTAAATAGCGTGTTCTTCAACTGAATTCTGAGACCGGGCTGGTTTTTCTAATCTAGTTTTCTAGCAGTCTAAACTAAAAACGAAAATACATAAAAAAAAACATTTGTTGATCATTTTTCCTGCTGCTTTTATGTATGTTCATAGATGTTTGTGTGCAAAAATATGTAGTACTAAATCTTACCTGATTGCATCGGTCCACTGTTGACGTTCAATCTCTTTTTCAACACAAAATGTGCGCTCAATAACATTCGTCCATTGTAGACCGCGTATAATAAAGGTGAACGGTTTAGGTCGATCGACTGTCATAATTTGACAACCGCGTACTGTGAAATTATTTAATGGATCTGCGGGTGCATTATTCACTGGCGGACTTTTATAACCCATCAATGTACCATCGTCGCGCAATATGAAATAACGGGAACGCCAAGTTTTTATATGTTCGCCACGCTTTTGTAGCCAACCTTCTTTAACGATGGCAGCATGTGGACCACCGCCAAGTGGTTCATATGTCGGTGATGTACCAAGTGCAGCTGTGCTACTGCTATTCGGTGTTGTTGTGCTACTAGCAGCCATTGCGCGTATATTGTTGCTGCCACTATTATTAGAATTGTTCGGAAGAAAGTAAGTACTTGTTGTTGTATTAGAGCGTTTATGTTGATGCGATTGTTGTTTGTTTATTTTTTGTTTGTTAGCATTAGTGTTGTAAGGTGTGGGTGGCAATGTTGCTGAACTTATTGTTGCTATTGATGGTGATTCTTTTGTAGTGATAGCGACGTTAGTGCTGTTACTGATGTTAGTACTAACAAAATTATTATTGTTGCTGCTGTTGCTGTTACTTCTGTTGTTGCTGTTGCTGTTGGCGTTGTTGTTGTTGCTGCTGTTACTACTACTAATGCTACTACTACTACTAAAAGGATTTGTAAATGTTGCTGCAAAACTTGAACTTAGCAAACCAAGCGCCGACGAGGACGACGAGACACTTGACGATGCTGATGCTGGTCCTGCTGATGTAACTTGCGCAGTGGTATTTATGGCCGGCGTTTTGCCACCACTTGTTGCGACTGCAGTTGATCGCCGCGACGTTGAAAACGAAAGGTAATTCGTGATGAGGCCTTTTCAATTAAACACAAATCAGAAAGAAATAAACCAACCCAACAATCAAATTTAGGCCCACGTTGACGACGGCCACGACACTCAATCTCAATGAAACGACGACGAATAAACAAACGGAATGCGGCACATACAAAAAATTACCACACAAATAATAACACTGATTGGACTATACCAAAAAAAGAAATAAAACAAAAAAAAAAAAAAAAACGAAACGTAAAAACTAACGATGACGCAGTCAATGACGACGCTGCCGCAACGTAAACACAAAATTAATCGACGATTTTACGCGCGACCTCAAGTTATTTCTGATTTTTTTTTTGTTCTATTTTTTTATCTATTATCACAAAAACAAAAGCGTGTAGAGTGCTGCGATTTGCTCTTCTACACTTTTTTCAGCCTTGTTTTTTACTTTTCTGTAAATATTTTTAGTTATTTGTCTTCTCCTCCAAAATAATGCAATATTTGTGACGTCACGTAACTTTCAACTTTATAGTATTTAAGCGCGCACGTCTTTTAACGTTCAGTACACACCGAGTTCTGAAATGAAAATGAAAAGACAATATTCAGTTAAAAGAGTCAAACTACTCAAAGGTAAACAATATTAATTTACACAAAACAACAAAACTACACAATGTACGAAAATGAGGAAAAGAGGAAGCACCACTCACTAGCTAATTACCTACAACTAACTCCGCAAGCAGTTGAGCGCATATCAAGAATATAGCGCGAATTCGCAAAACCAACAATAAACAATGCACTGACGTAGACGCACGCACACTAGACTGGGTCGAAAAAAAAAAGTTGCCAATGTCCGCCCCTAAATTTAAAGATTATGTTGACGGTTTCGGAAATTTTTTTTTTATTTTTTTTTTTTTTTTTTTTGATCCTTCGAAATACAGCCGAAAAGGTTTTTTCGTTGTAACTTGGTTATTTGACGTCCGAATTTTAAAATTGATATGTCATTATTTTGGCCTTGAGAAGCTTCACATTTCCGTTTAATGTGAAAAATAGATATCGGCTTTCGAAGTTCGAAATTCTATATTTCGAAATTTTATTTTTTTTTTTTGTTAACGCGTTCAGCAAATTAAAAAAGTAAAAATGTGGGCGTGGTCCGCTCTTTTCCCCTTATTTGAAGAGCTGAATTCTTTTTTTAAGAAATTTAGTATAACAGCTGTTTTATGAGGTGAGAAGTCAGACTCTGACTTCTGACTACAGTCAGACTCTGACTTCTTACTTTTCACCTCGTATAACAAAAACAGAATTCAGCCCTTCAAAAAAGGGGAAAGAGCGGACCACGACCACATTTTTACTTTTTCAATTTGCTGAACGCGTTAACAAAACCAAATAAAATTTCGAAATGTAGAATTTCGAACTTCGAAAGCCGATATCTATTGTTTGGAGGCTGTAGGGTACCGTTGTTTTACGAAGCCTTACAAACCTTTTTATTTTTTATAGCTTTGAAGATTTTATTTATGGAAAAAAAGTAAGTAGTTTTTAATTTGGGTACGATGGACGTCCAGCTGGACCCCCAACTTTTGAAGTTAAACAAAAAACATTAAAAGTTGTTAAAAAACGAATCGTTTTTGGGACTATTGACTACATAAATAGCTCAAAATTCTGCACGTATCCCGTTTCGATTTTGCCGTCTGGGGTTATATGCCCCCGCTCCCCCCTTGCTAGCCCTTTGTTATTCTGGACAGACAGCCGCTTATGTTGGAGCACATAAATAGCACATAGTTCCCACATTTAAATTTTTTTGTTTGACCTAGTGCTTATGAGGGGGTCTAGCTGGACGTGCAGCTGGACCCCCACTTGAAGTTTTAAAAAAATCATTAAAAGTTCTCAAAAAACCGAATTCTTTTTGGCACTATTGAGCACATAAAGAGCACATAATTCCCATATTTAAATTGTTTTGTTTGACCTAGTGCTTATGAGGGGGGGGAGGGGGGGGGGGTCTAGCTGAACGTCCAGCTGGACCCTCCACTTTTGAAGTTTTAAAAAATCATTAAAAGTTGTCAAAAACCGAATTCTTTTTCGCACTATTGAGCACATAAACAGCCACATAATTCCCATATTTAAATTTTTTGTTTGACCTAGTGCTTATGAGGGGGGGGGGGGGGGGGGGGGGTCCTAGCTGAGCTGGACCCTCCACTTTTGAAGTTTTAAAAAAATCATTAAAAGTTGTCAAAAAACCGAATTCTGTTTGGCACTATTGAGCACATAATTCCCACATTTAGATTTTTTTGTTTGACCTAGTGCTTATGAGGGGGGTCTAGCTGGACCCCCCATTTTGAGGTTAAAAAAAAGTACTTAAATTTTGAGCACACAATTTTTTATTTTGGGACCAATTTAGCACATAAATAGGACATAATACCTGGCCTACCAAATTTCGAATCAATCATGGGGGGTGGTCCAGCTTCACGGACCTCCCTATTCTGACGGAAGTCTATACGGAATGCCTGAGACAAAGCCATACATACAACTATTCTACGGACTCTAGGAAGCAGCAGAGAATAAAGTATTATAGGAGTCCCGAGGTCAAACGCAAGGCTTATATGAAGCGCACTTCCCTAAACATCTATAAAGTCTTCCACTGATCCTCTCTCGAGACAAAAAGTTCTTATTAGTTCTAATAGAATCTCCAAAAGTCACGAATGTGACGATATCACTGCAGATATGCACCAACAAGCAAAGTTGATAAAAACAAAATATGGTAAGAATAAACGTGTCGAAATCGACACGGACAAACAATTATCGCATACAACATACACACACGCATACACACAGTTCCATCCAGTACTCTTCACTACAGCTGAAGAATTGGCGCATACAACCTACATACATACATGCATATTTTTCTAGTATGTCGAGCAAATGATTCACCGTGCAAAAATCTAAAAATCTCTGTCACCCGCCAGAGTCCATCAAATTGTTGATGAAAAACTCGAGTCACCGCCAAATGGTTGCCACCACCAGTCACCAAAAGTCAACCAGACGCCAGTCGCCAGCCAAACGCCACAAAGCGCCACTGTGATCAAAAGCGATCGCAATCGTTGCCAAATGCCACAGCAACTCGCTCAGTGGCCTATAACATTAGAACGGCCGCAGTAGCAGCAAAAAACAAAGCTTTAGTCATTGTTGTGTATGAGTTTTTTATTCATCGTCATTGAATAGAATACGAAGAATTTATTTGTATACTACGTATGTACATATAACATATGTATGTATATATGTACATATTTAGTAGAGCTGTCAGCCCAATATCGCCTTTCTTCTTTCCCTTTATTTCCCATTTCCGCCTATATTAACGCACAATTTCGGTATGCCATTTGAATTTGCCGATCGGCCTGTAAATTTGTAAAGACATTCCACAATAACGCCCAATGTTAGTCCAACGGATACTAATTTCTAAATTATCGTAATTGTTTCTAGACAAAACTTAAAATGTTTAACAAATATAGAAAGAGAAACTTGTAGACACTTCTAATAGTTTTGAAACAAAACTAAAGTTTCTAAAATGTAAAAAAAGCTTGTATACTTTTCTCGTTTTTTACCGGAAAGTTTCAATTTACAGCTAAAAATTAAAAATTTTACTCGTGAAAATTGCTGCAAGTAGTAAATTTTTTTCACGATATTTTGTTAAAGCTCAATAGGTAACTTCGAATCGGAGAACGTTAACACGTTCTTTTATTTTATTTTTTTTTTTTTAACTTTATTTGTTTTCTTAAAATTTCTTTTCTTTTTTCTTTTATTTTTTCCTTTTTTTATTTTTAAAATGGTTCTTTTATTTTTAAAAAGTTGTATTTCATTTTTTAAACGTTTCTTTTACTTTTAAAATAGCTCTTTTATTTTTTATTGGTTTTTCTGATATTTTTTGGGCTTTCTTTTATTTATTTTTTTCTTTTTATATTTTCTCTTTTTTACTTTTTCCCATTCTTTCTTTTTTATTGTTTCTATTTTTTATTTTCTTTTTTAAATTCTCTCTTTTTAACTTTTTTCTTTTTCTCTCTCTTTTTCTTTTTCTCTTTTTTTTCTTTTTTAACCTTTTTCTCTTTTCCTTATTTTTTCTTTTTTATCTTTTTCTCTTTTCCTTATTTTTTTCTGCTTTATCCTTTTCTTATTCCTTTTTTCCTTATTTTTCTCTTTTTTATTTTCTCCTTTTCAATTTTTTCTTTATTTTTTCTCTTTATTTTTTATTTTTCCCATTTATTTTATTTTTCTCTTTTTTATTTTTCCTCTTTTTTTATTTTTTTCTCTTTTTTTATTTTTTTCTCTTTTTTTATTTTTTTCTCTTTGTTATTATTTTTTCTTTTTTATATTTTTCTTTTTTTTTATTTTTCTCTTTTTTATTTTTTCCTCTATTTTTTCTTTTTTTTATTTTTTTTTTTCTCTTTATTTTTTCTTTTTTAAATTTTTCTCTTAATTTTTTCTTTTTTATTTCTTTCTCTTTATTTTTTCTTTTTTCTCTTTATTTTTTATTTTTTCCCTTGTTTTATTTATTTTTTTCTCTTGTTTTTATTTATTTTCCTCTTGTTTTTATTTAGTTTTTTCTCCTGTTTATATTTATTTTTTCTCCTGTTTTTATTTATTTATTTTTTCTTTTTTTATATTTTTGCCCTTTTTCCTTTGTTGGTTTCTCTTTTTTTATATACTTTTTTCTTTCTACATATCACTTTTTTATATTTTTTTCTTTCTTTTATTTATTTTTTCTTCCATTTCTTTTTTATGTCTTTTATTTCTTTCTTCTATTTTTAATTTCCTTGTTTAATTTTTTATTTTTTTCTTCAAATTATGTATTTTTTTCTTTTATTATACCTTTCATGAACATGAAATGGTATATTAACTTTGGTCCGATGTTTGTAACGTTGCGAAATATAGAAGATAGACTCACCATTAGGTATACCGAATTGATCAGGGCGACGAACTGAGTTGATATAGCCATGTCTGTCTGTCCGTCCGTCCGCCCGTCTGTCTGTTTGAACGCAAACTAGTCCCTCAAATTTCGAGATATCTCAATGAAATTTGGCACAAGGATGTATTTTTGTATTATATTAGACATTTGTCGAATCCGGTAGAATCAGGCCACTATAACATATATATCCCATACAACCGATGGTTCTGTCGTAAGAGGCGACTAAAATACCAGATTATAGGGGTGTGTAGCGCAACCCTTCAGGTTGCCAGCGCAATATATAGCTTCTCCAAACCCAATTGTAAACCTCACCTATCCGCGGCGAATCCTGTTTCACTAACAGACGAGGCTCTGGCGACCCCAAGCTCCTCATGGAACTTGGGGGTGAGGAGGGAGGGGATGGCCTGAAGGTTTAATGTGGCCACATAAATCGTTCCCGAGATGGTCGGGCTAGCACCTTAATGGTGCTGTGGTACCGGAGCGTACCGGATCTGTATCCGGCAAAGGACCATCACATCGATAACACTCCCCAAAACCTTCGGGGAGCAACCTTATCGCTACAACAACAACAACAACAACATCGACCATCGACCTGTTTGCTTGATTAGGGGAGAGATGCACGTGGTATTACAATGGGACCTTTTTGGGCCTAAGTGCACTGGTGCTCGCACCGATGGCCACTCTAACCTAACCTATCTCATTATTGCTTTATTGGATGCTTAATGTAATCAAAAATCTAGACGATTTGGTTTGGTATTTCGAATTTTATTGGCAATATTACAAATGGCAATCAAAACCAAATTATTTACAATAGTTTATGCCTTTGCAACATCTATGAATAGATTCGCATGCATTTGATTGTGCCTTTAAAATTAAGGAGTAAACGGCTGCTATTTATTTTAACTATTATTTTTTTAATCCGTAATATTTTTTTTGGTGCTGCTGACGGATGTTCGTTAGTGAAGCAAGTGGCCCTGTTTGAAAAGTAAAAATTAATTAACTCATTAAACAAAATCGTGACTCGCATTAAGTTTCTGAGTGAATTTGGTATAAGCAAAACGTTATCGCAAAAACTCAGAAAGGAAAATTTTAAAAATAATATTAACGGATTTCAGAATATTGTGCAAATGGCCTAGCATCATTGCATTGCAAACTTCTGTGGGATATTTTTTACAGTATCTACACTAACAAAATACGCGGCTATGCGTTTGCTACGTCATTGCAAAAACGCAAAATCAAAAACGCAAAATCAAAAACCGTAGTTTATTTTTTCAATATTGAATATCAAATCATCAACTGCCAAAACAAAACAAAAAGTGCAAAGAAACAATTTAAAATGAAACAAGTAAGGAAGGCTAAGTTCGGTTGTAACCGAACATTACATACTCAGCTGAGAGCTTTGTAGACAAAATAAGGGAAAATCACCATATAGGAAAATGAACCTAGAGTAACCCTGGAATGTGTTTATATAACATGGGTATCAAATGGAAGGTATTAAAGAGTATTTTAGAAGGGAGTGGGCCTTAGTTCTATAGATGGACGTCTTTTCGAGATATCGCCATAAAGGTGGACCAGGGGTGACTCTAAAATGTGTTTGTACAATATGGGTATCAAATTAAAGTTCTTAATGATGGTTTGGCCCTTAGTTGTATACATATGTGAAGGCGTTTTCGAGATATCGAGCAAAATGTGGACCAGGGTGACCCAGAACATCATCTGACGGTTACCGCTAATTTATTTATATATGTAATACCACGAACAGTATTCCTGCCAAGATTACGAGGGCTTTTGATTTCGCCCTGCATAACTTTTTCATTTTCTTCTACTTAATATGGTAGGTGTCCCACCAATTTTACAAAGTTTTTTCTAAAGTTATATTTTGCGTCAATAAACCAATCCAATCACCATGTTTCAACCCTTTTTTCGTATTTGGTATAGAATTCTAGCGTTTTTTTCATTTTTCGATATCGATAAGTGGGCGTGGTCATAGTCGGATTTCGCCCATTTTTTATACCAAGATAAAGTGAGTTCAGATAAGTACGTGAACTAAGTTTAGTAAAGATATATCGATTTTTGCTCAAGTTATCGCCAAGAGGAAGGACAGACGGTCGACTGTGTATAAAAACTGGGCGTGGCTTCAACCGATTTCGCTCATTTTCACAGAAAACAGTTATCGGCATAGAATCTATGCCCTTAACAAATTTCACAAGGATTGGTAAATTTTTGTTTTATGGCATTAAAAGTATTCTAGACAAATTAAGTGAAAAAGGCGGAGCCTCGCCCATTTTGAAATTTTCTTTAATTTTTGTATTTTGTTGCACCATATCAATACTGGAGTTGAATGTTGACATAATTTACTTATATACAGTAAAGATATTAAATTTTTTGTTAAAATTTGACTTTAAAAATTTTTGTTTTAAAAAGTGGGCGTGTTCGTCATCCGATTTTGCTAATTGTGCTAAAATTTAGCACACACAAATTTCATCATGATATCTTCAATGACTGCCAAATTATAGCTTGCAAAACTTTTAAACTAGCTTCTTTTAAAAGTGGGCGGTGCCACGCCCATTGTCCAAAATTTTACTAAGTTTCTATTCTGCGTCATAAGATCAACCCACCTACCAAGTTTCATCGCTTTATCCGTCTTTGGTAATAAATTAACGCACTTTTTCGGTTTTTCGAAATTTTCGATGTCGAAAAAGTGGGCGTGGTTATGGTCCGATTTCATTCATTTTAAATATTGATCTTATATGAGTGACCAGGAACTTACATACCAAATTTCATTAAGATTTACTCAAGTTATCGTGTTTACGGACGGACGGACCGACGGACATGGCTAAATTAATTTCTTTTTTTGCACAGATCATTTTGATATATAGAAGTCTATATCTATCTTGATTAGTTTATGCCGTTACGGATTACCGTTATGTAAACAAAATTAATATAATCTGTGAACTCTGCTCAGCTGAGTATAAAAAGTTGCTCACGATCCGTAGCTCAAATTTGCTAAAGCAACGTTTCCGTTACACAAAACTCTGAACTCCCTTATTAAATTTTGAAACACTTTTTGAATATGCAGTGTTATAGTGGAATTCATCTTAGTCTAGCAAAGTACAAATTAAAAAAAAATCGAAAATTCTATTATTCACGAAGATTTTTATAAACTTCGACCTTCCGCAAACATTTTCGAAATTTTTTCTCTTTGTCTTCATTATTTAAACCACCAAAGTTAAAAATAAATAAATAAAAAAGAAGAGCAAACTACTAATAAAATTTGCAAATAATTTGTGTTGCTATTTTGACGCTCGCAGATGTACCTATTAAATATAACAAAAAAATTAGCACCCTTCCATGAATCTACGAAATACCTCTTCCTAATCCTGTTAATAATTAAACTCATCTTTATTTAACATAAAACCTTGTACAAGAGAAACAAAACTGGCAAACGGGTAAGCTTGACCTTTGAGCACAAAAGTCTGCTTTTGTTTTATTTCTGTTTCAACCCACCCACTAAGAATACACAACAAATACCTGGAATGCAAAAATTTAAACTCCTTTCGATGTGAATGAAGGGATTAGCATATGACAACACTCCCGTGACTAATCGTTGTTCTTCGAAAATCGCAGGGGGCGGATTTTTATAACAAAGGAAAGTCAAAAAGTAATTTCGATGAAAAAAAATAACACAAATTTATTGACTTTACGCCAACAAGTGTCCTTGCGAAAGTAACAGTATGCAAATTTAGCACAGATGTCATTGAAACTGCTAAACGAAGATTACTTAAATGGGCTCATTTCCATGTCAACTGTTCTTTTCTAATTTTGTTTTTCATTCAAGACTTAAACGCTTTGTTACATTTATGTGGATCAAAAGCAGGTAAATTCGATATTCATTGTAAACATGAATTTGTGTACGCTAGGAAAACGCTGCAAGAGGTCATTTATTCACATATATCTTTTAACAGTATATGTATTTAAACCAAGCCCAAAACGAGAAAAATTATCTAAACCAATATGTACAGTTAGAGCGGGTCAAATTGTATCGACTTTTTTCATCAGGAGTATATCAAAAACGTAATCTACAGATGATTCTAAGAAAACTTGCTGAAGACACCATAGCTCTAAGTCAGATTTTGGGGCCCACTTTTGGAAAATACATATTTTGCCATATGAGTGTAGGGTTTGCCCAAAAAATCTTCATAGCTTCAGATAGAATTATAGGAAATAAAAAAAAATAGAAAAAATTTTTAGCACTTCCTTTATATAAATGGACAAAAATCAGCGAAAAATGTCTCCTTATATAAAGACATATTCTTGCTAAACTTTGGTTTTTAAATTTTGACATAGAAATTGCAAAAATATTTATAAGTAAAAATATAAAAGTGGAGCACACACAACTTGCATTGGAAAGTTGCTAGGAAAGCAGATATTATTAGTCAATCAATTGCGCTCCACCTTTATATTTTTACTTCTCGTAAATATTTTTGCAATTTCTATGTCCAACGTTGTAAGACTAAAATTGATTGGGCTATAAAACGTCATACTTAAAAAATTTCAGCTAACTCAAAAAAAGTTCACATTATTCGTAAAATTGTCTCGGAACTTTATAATTTTTTCGAAATCGCTCTTGAGATTGGTTAGCATTGCTTCAGTTAAAAAAACTCATGCAATTTTTTTTGTTTTAAACATCGAAAACAAAAAAAAACATATAACTGACGAAATTTGATAAAAAAAAATTGTTACTGCAATTTTTCTGTTCGCTGCTGTATACTAAAGTTGCTCTGGGGGTGAAGGGGGCAAAGGCAAAGCGCCTGTGACATCAAAGAAAAAATTAGTGCATTCGCGCCTAGGCATCCACGTCCCCTATTACGGATGTTATTGCGAAACTGTGAGGGACTTCGTCTATGTCAGCTGTCGACAATTTCAGCGTAGAAATTCTACTAAGAATCACGCTTCTCCACAAGTGCTATTTTGAATTGACGAAGAGAAATTATACTCTACAAGTCGCTCATCATACCTGCCCTGATGTAATGGACGGATTCGTGGATGGTGTCGAGAGAAGATGAAATGGCTCTTGGTGTATTTGGCGGAAAAATTCACGGAAAAATTAATTGTCGTGCACGTGATACCAACGGCTTGTATCGAAGGAGGTGTACTCATGAATAGTATGAGTTTTACGCAAATATGAAGATAATGCAACAAATAAAAGCTCAAAAGGTTCGCTGACTAGATTATTTTATGCGAACGCATCATTCCCATTTAAAGAGCAAAGGAAGGGATAAACCAATATATGGGGAGACAGGTGCAGGAAACTTGATCTGCCTTGCTGCTCCCAATTGCCGGCACCTCTCGCCAAGCTTAAAATGTGGGAGTAATAGTGTGTTATATCGAAATATACCAATCACAGTTTGAAATTCTAATCACTATCACTATTCACTATAGAGCGGGTCAATTTCATTCTCAAGAAATATTCCATACGATCACTTGGTACAATTCTTAGATTATGATGAGCCAACACTAGATGATCCTAATATTCCAATGCATATACAATAGGGCGGGCCAAATTGTATGGGGGGAAAAACTTCAGGTGCACATCCAGTTTCTGAATCTATGGGTCATGCTGGGAAATATTGTCCATGAGACTAAAGGTCTGAAATGAGTTTCGAGCCTCCCTAATTTTGTTAGAAAATTTTATATCCCAATCCGAATCCGAATTTGACATTTATTTTCATGTATTTTATTTGTGAGAGCCGCTATTCGGATTGGGATATAAAATTTTCTAACAAAATTAGGGAGGCTCGAAATTCATTTCAGACCTATGGTCCCATGGACAATATTACTTAGTATGACCCATAGATTAAGAAACTGGATGTGCCTTTTCAACAATAAATTTGACCCACCTTAATATAAAGGAGCGGAGAGATATGTAAATTGGTTAACATTTGTTTCCAAACGTGTTATAGAAAAAAACGTGAGGGTTTTATGGCTGTTACAGCAGAAAGTCGTGAAAAACAACCACGAATGGAGAGCAAAAAAGATTTAAAAAAATAACAACATAACATTACTTAAAAATACGTTAAAATGGTAAATTCTAAGTAAAAAAATAATTTTTTAAATAAATTACATTAAAATTATGAAAATTGTGTTTTTTTTTTTGCTTATTATAATATAGGGTTTTTTTTTTTGAAAATTTTTTTCTACTAAAACGAATTCGAAAAAAGAAAAATGATAATATAGTAGTTAAAAGTTTATTTTAGGCTAATTTCTCATAATTTAAGCCTGATATCTCTAAAATTCTAAAACACTATAGATATTAATACAGATTCTGAAATGTACGTAAAATACCTTTAAAGTAAGCCCAATATGATATTTTACTTTCTTTATATTAGGTCGGTTGAATGTCTGTCCGCTTTTCATACAAATCTTCCAATCGATTTTTAAGTAACTTCTCATTGAGCTACAAACGTGAAACTTTACTAGGTTAATAGGTTAGAACACCGTGACAATGCAAGAAAAGGAAAAACAATACGTTAGGTGGCGCACGGATTGAAATAATTAGATAAGAATTTGAAAATTTTCAAATCAGCTTTTAAGTATTTTCTCGATGAGCTAGAGACTTGAAATTTCAAACTCAATAAAGAGGTCGATGACATCCGATGACACGATACAAAAAGATTCGCTAGGAGGCGCACTGGATGAGATATTTAGAAAAAACGTACGAAACGGAGGGAATTTTGGGATTGATTTTTATGTAAGTTCTCATTGAGCTACAACTGTAAAACTTCACAGATAGGATAAGACGCCGAGAAAATTTAAGAAAAGGAGAAAAAAATTCCGTTAGGTGGAGCACGGATCGAAATATTTAGATAAGAATTTGGAAATTTGGTGTTTTGAGACCGATTTTAAAGTAACTTCTCATTGAGCTACAAACATGAAACCTCAGAGACAGGTTAAGACACCGTGACAAAGGAACAAAAGGAGAAAAAACGTCCGTTAGGTGGCGCACGGATCGAAAATATTAGATAATAATTTGGAAATTTCGAACCGGGTTTTTAATAACTTCTCGATGAGCTAGAGGCTAAAAATTTAGAGCTTAATTCAGAGGTCGATGACAGCCGATGACACAATATAAAAAGTTTCGCTAGGGGGCGCACGGACTGAGATATTTAGAAAGATCAAACGGAACAGAGGGAATTTGGTATTGATTTTTATGTAAGATCTCATTGAGTTATAAGCGTAAAACTTAAGAGATGGGTTAAGATACCGAGAAAATGTAAGAAAATAAAATAAAATAAAATTTAAAAAAATTTAAGCACCTCCTTTATAAACATAAATGGACAAAAATTAGCGAAAAAAAAATTTTGTTAAACTCTGATTTTTAAATTTTGACATAGAAATTGCAAAAATATTTATGAGAAGTAAAAATATAAAAGTGGAGCACACACTACTTGCATTGGAAAGTTGCTAGGAAAGCAGATATTATTAGTCAATCAATTGCGCTCTACCTTTATATTTTTACTTCTCGTAAATATATTTGCAATTTCTATGTCCAAATTTAAAAATCGAAGTTTAGCAGGATTTTTTTTCGCTAATTTTTGTCCATTTATGTTTATAAAGGAGGTGCCTAAATTTTTTTTTTTTATTTTATTTTATTTTATTTTCTTACATTTTCTCGGTATCTTAACCCATCTCTTAAGTTTTACGCTTATAACTCAATGAGATCTTACATAAAAATCAATACCAAATTCCCTCTGTTCCGTTTGATCTTTCTAAATATCTCAGTCCGTGCGCCCCCTAGCGAAACTTTTTATATTGTGTCATCGGCTGTCATCGACCTCTGAATTAAGCTCTAAATTTTTAGCCTCTAGCTCATCGAGAAGTTATTAAAAACCCGGTTCGAAATTATTATCTAATATTTTCGATCCGTGCGCCACCTAACGGACGTTTTTTCTCCTTTTGTTCCTTTGTCACGGTGTCTTAACCTGTCTCTGAGGTTTCATGTTTGTAGCTCAATGAGAAGTTACTTTAAAATCGGTCTCAAAACACCAAATTTCCAAATTCTTATCTAAATATTTCGATCCGTGCTCCACCTAACGGAATTTTTTTCTCCTTTTCTTAAATTTTCTCGGCGTCTTATCCTATCTGTGAAGTTTTACAGTTGTAGCTCAATGAGAACTTACATAAAAATCAATCCCAAAATTCCCTCCGTTTCGTACGTTTTTTCTAAATATCTCATCCAGTGCGCCCCCTAGCGATTCTTTTTGTATCGTGTCATCGGATGTCATCGACCTCTTAATTGAGTTTGAAATTTCAAGTCTCTAGCTCATCGAGAAAATACTTAAAAGCTGATTTGAAAATTTTCAAATTCTTATCTAATTATTTCAATCCGTGCGCCACCTAACGGATTGTTTTTCCTTTTCTTGCATTGTCACGGTGTTCTAACCTATTAACCTAGTAAAGTTTCACGTTTGTAGCTCAATGAGAAGTTACTTAAAAATCGATTGGAAGTTTTGTATGAAAAGCGGACAGACATTCAACCGACCTAATATAAAGAAAGTAAAATATCATATTGGGCTTACTTTAAAGGTATTTTACGTACATTTCAGAATCTGTATTAATATCTATAGTGTTTTAGAATTTTAGAGATATCAGGCTTAAATTATGAGAAATTAGCCTAAAATAAACTTTTAACTACTATATTATCATTTTTCTTTTTTCGAATTCGTTTTAGTAGAAAACAATTTTCAAAAAAAAAGACCCTATATTATAATAAGCAAAAAAAAAACACAATTTTCATAGTTTTAATGTAATTTATTTAAAAAATTATTTTTTTACTTAGAATTTACCATTTTAACGTATTTTTCAAAATAAAAGTAATGTTATGTTGTTATTTTTTGAAATCTTTTTTGCTCTCCATTCGTGGTTGCTTTTCACGACTTTCTGCTGTAGCAGCCATAAAACCCTCACGTTTTTTTCTATAACACGTTTGGAAACAAATGTTAACCAATTTACATATCTTTCTGCTCCTTGTATATTAAGGTGGGTCAAATTTATTGTTGAAAAGGCACATCCAGTTTCTTAATCTATGGGTCATACTAAGTAATATTGTCCATGGGACCATAGGTCTGAAATGAATTTCGAGCCTCCCTAATTTTGTTAGAAAATTTTATATCCCAATCCGAATAGCGGCTCTCACAAATAAAATACATGAAAATAAATGTCAAATTCGGATTCGGATTGGGATATAAAATTTTCTAACAATAGTGATAGTGATTAGAATTTCAAACTGTGATTGGTATATTTCGATATAACACACTATTACTCCCACATTTTAAGCTTGGCGAGAGGTGCCGGCAATTGGGAGCAGCAAGGCAGATCAAGTTTCCTGCACCTGTCTCCCCATATATTCGTTTATCCCTTCCTTTGCTCTTTAAATGGGAATGATGCGTTCGCATAAAATAATCTAGTCAGCGAACCTTTTGACTTTTATTTGTTGCATTATCTTCATATTTGCGTAAAACTCATACTATTCATGAGTACACCTCCTTCGATAATTCCAATTTTTCCGTGAATTTTGCCGCCAAATACACCAAGAGCCATTTCATCTTCTCTCGACACCATCCACGAATCCGTGCATTACATCAGGGCAGATATGATGAGCGACTTGTAGAGTATGATTTGTCTTCGTCAATTCAAAATAGCACTTGTGGAGAAGCGTGATTCTCAGTAGAATTTCTACGCTGAAATTGTCGACAGCTGACATAGACGAAGTCCTTCACAATTTCGCAATAACATCCGTAACAGGGGACGTGGATGCCTAGGTGCGAATGCACTAATTTTTTCTTTGATGTCACAGGCGCTTTGCCTTTGCCCCCTTCACCACCAGAGCAACTTTAATATACAGCAGCGAGCAGAAAAATTGCAGTAACAATTTTTTTTATCAAATTTCGTCAGTTATATGTTTTTTTTTTCTTGTTTTCGATGTTTAAAACAAAAAAATTGTAAGAGTTTTTTTAACTGAAGCAATGCCAACCAATCTCAAGAGCGATTTCGAAAAAATTATTAAGTTGCGAGACAATTTTAAGAATAATGTGAACTTTTTTGAGTTAGCTGATTTTTTAGTATGACGTTTTATAGCCCAATCAATTTTAGTCTTACAACGTACACGTTAGAGGTCCCTCAAAATTCGCATCGATTTTTTACAGGTTTTTCCTTAAGGCTGTTTTAGATTTTCCTTCATTAGATTCAGAGTGTATAATTTTTCTTGGGAAGAAAAACTAAACACCGTTCAGAAAAAAATGTGGCAAAAAGCAATACGAGTTTTGAGCGAAACTTGTACTTTGTTGATCTTAAATTGATTGGGCTACAAAGCTCCAAGCTCAAAAAAATTCAGGAAACCTTGAATAGAAAATGTTTAAATTTTCTCAAATTTTCGTAAAATTTTCTCAAAATTTCGAAATCGTTTTTGAAAATGTTTTGCATAGTTCTAGTTATACAGTTCATAAGAGTTTTTTCTTAAAACGAGCGAATATAAGTCTCTTATCAAATATCAACATAAATCAGCTGTTCTATCAATCAATTAAAACTTGCAGCTTGCGCTTCCATCTGGCGTACGGTAACAACTGCCGGTAATGCAGTGCAAATATTCAAAATAGTGCCATAGTACAAATAGATTTCTTTGTTTGCTCACAATCGTTTATTTGTAACAAATTATTTTAATAAAATATAGCTAAACAAAAGCACTACGACCAAAATTGCCCAAAGCTCGCTAATAGCCCGATTCTCCATCTTTATAGATTTGGATTCCAAATAAGAGCGAAAAAGGGATCCGTACATAAAAACAGCAATTAGAAATAATATGATATTGAAAATAAACAAAAAATTTAGCTAACTAATGATATTTGATAAAAATTGCCATTGGTATTTTTCTGTTCGCTGCTGTACTTATATGTATGTATATTGTGGTGACAGTGCTTCCGCATTAATTTTGCGAGCATAATATAAAAACAAGCGATATTCACAGGTACATACATCAGCGCCATATTTTCGTCGCTTTCATACATACACATATACTTATTTTATAGTTTTTGTATCATAAAACAAAAAACAAAAACAAATTGAAGACGGCGTTATTGTTTTTATGACAATGCAATTTGAGATTTCAATGACGTTCACAATAGCAAAACGGAAAATGGCCCATTAATAGGTGCACGCGCATTTTACTACAATCTCCTAACGGCCCCCTCATCCCTCTCTGCTAGTAGAGAACTGCATACATAGATACACTTATTGCACAATTCTTCATAGTAAAATGTGCTCGGTAATTGTCGATATCGTTCTACAAAACTGCCACTATAGCGGTGTGAAAAAAGTGTAAAATAGACAATAATTTGCGAAAGTGTGCCAAATTCGACCATGTCAGCGCCATTCGCCGTTTTATTAAACGGTTTTATTTAGGTTGACTTGACAGGCACGGCTGTACGGCCGGCCGTTGTGAACGAATTTTGTAATTAAAATTTAAGTAACTTCCCATAAGCTACAATCTTGAAACTTGGAACATAGTTCAGAACCCGATGACAATGCAATAATACGAAAAAATCGTCGCTAGGTGGCGCAAGGATCGAGATATTAACACAAATCGTATTTGTGGTCATTTGGCTCATATTTGGAACACATAATACATACAAGAACAGAAAGCGACCTATGAAGAAAATCGCCGCTAGGTGGCGCAAGGATCGAGATATAAACAAAAATCGTATTTGTGGTCCGATTTGGCTCATATTTGGAACACATAATACATACAAGAATAGAAAGCGGCCTATGTAAAAAAATCGCCGCTAGGTGGCGCAAGGATCGATATATTCACAAAAATCGTAATTCGCATTGATTTTTGACAATTTTTTTCGAAGGGTTTTTCACATTTTTTTTTTCATAAAAAAATCTGAAAAACCCTTCTGAAAAAAGTTGTAAAAATCCATAGGAATTTTTAGGGGCCTCTAACTTATACTTTGTTAGACTAAAATTGATGGGGCTACAAAACTGCATACTCAAATAAAATGAGAAAACTTTAAATAAAAAGTTCGAAATTTTCATAAAAATTTCACGTTTTTGGAAAACGTTTTTGAGTTTTGTTTGTATAGTTTCAGTTAAATTTTTTAAAAATATAGAAAAAAAGAAAAGAGAAATTTGAAATTTGAAAAAATTTCCACTGCTATTTTTGGTTCACTGCTGTACATAGATATAGGTTGTTCCAGTGAAGATGCCACCGAATGTAAAATATAGATATAGCAGAGATTGTGGTTTGATATCGTCGGTACAATGCCAAAGTCACGAATGTGCCATTTTTGTTGTAACGAAATATTATATATGTCAAATTTTGCAAAGCTAAAACACCAAAGGTGCAATTTTTTGAAAAAAAAATTTTAAAATCATTTTTTTAACATTACTTAGTGGTTTACAAAAGAAAACCTTCCAATAGTGGTTGAAAAATACAAAATTAAATCTCTATTAATTAAATCTATATTTTTAACAATGTCTTACGCGTTTTTCTCAAAACATCAAGTATACACCTTCTTGACTTTGGCATTGGACAGACGATATGTGGAAGTAGTAAAGATGAAGCCTGTCCCTGTGGTATAATGGATCTGATATTTCAGATCTGTTCCAAACGCAATATCAAAGGAAAAGAATTCTGTAGGTGACTTATGGATCGCAATATATAAAAAATGAATACTTATTTTCATTTTTTTTTTATCGCTTTCGGTCCGGTTTGATTCGCAAATACTTTACACTGTCAAGTGAAGTTTAGGTTCGTGGGTGAAATTCTTTTCGAAATTAGATTCGGTATTTTATACCTTTGTGTATGAAGGACAAATTCGGACTTCTTCACATTAACCTTGAATCCCGAATTTCTCGCCCAATTACGCATTGCACAGTTATAGAATTATTTTCGACTTATTTTGTTGTGTTGATTTTCCGACAGGGTGGATAAATGATGTACATATGTATATTGGAACGATTTTCCGTCATCCCTTGTCAAATTTGGTTTCGAGACAAACCGGTTGCGGGGTTGTGCCATCATCATAAGTGTCGATTTTCGTTCTCGAACGAAAAGAGATGATGGAAAATCGTTCCAATATACATGAATTATTTTTGACTTGCGATGGTTATGCACCTAAGGCATAAGAATTCGAATCGGTCCATTTGATTGCTACTGATGTCCATGTATAGACGCGTAGACTTGATGTTGGACTAATTGTAAGCTCTTAGAAGTTAAATACCTTAAGGAATAGCATCTAGTTTTCCTCCAACTGCTTGAAATACATTCTTGGCCGGGACGTTCTTGTCGATTAACATTACATAACCTAGCCAACGACATCATGCCATTCGTTGCACTATTTTCATAGTTGTCTAAAGCTCATACAGCTCATCATTATACCGCTCTCTATACTCGCCGTCGGCATCACGGACAGGACCATAAATCTTCCGGAAAACTTTTCTCTCGAACACTTCAGGCGCCATATTACTCGTACGACAGCGTCCATGATTTCGAGCCATACATGATGGCAATGCGATTGGCGAATTGTACAGCGTGATTGTTCGTCGAAAGAGGATTTTACCTTTCAATTGCTTACTCAGTCTAAAGACCCTTCAGAAACAAAAAATGGTGATATAACATCAGAGCTCACTTTATATATTTAGTTAAGATCGAGGACTGTAACTACAACAACATGGTTTTGCTGATGTAGACGTCTAATGGATGGCGCAATATAAATTAAGGCTCATATATAGCCCAGCCCATTCGTAGATTTTAAAACTTATCCAGAGTTATATAATCAATCTGATTCGCACTTCAAATCACAAAATTCAGGTCTGTGACAGTGTAATTATACCTTTCATGAACATGAAATGGTATATTAACTTTGGTCCGATGTTTGTAACGTTGAGAAATATAGAAGATAGACTCACCATTAAGTATACCGAATTGATCAGGGCGACGAACTGAGTTGATATAGCCATATCCGTCTGTCCGTCCGTCCGTCTGTCTGTTTGAACGCAAACTAGTCCCTCAAATTTTGAGATATCTCAATGAAATTTGGCACAAGGATGTACTTTTGTATATTTTTAGACATTTGTCGGATCCGGTAGGATCGGACCACTATAACATACTATATCTCCCATACAACCGATAAGACGATTTTGGCCATTCCTGCCGCAATTTAGAAAGTATAAACGTGAAACTCGGTAGTATATATTCTAATATATCATAGAAGATATCCTGAAAAAATCACTTTGATCGGAGCTATATGTATATAGTATATACTTATCCCATACAACAGATCGTTCAGAAAGAAAGATTTTTGGCCATTTCTCCCTTAGTTTCTAATATAAAAACGTGAAACTTGGTGATATATATATTCTAATATATCATAGAAGATTTCATGAAAAAATCATTTCGATCGCATATATATATAATATATATCCCATACAACCGATCGTTCAGATAAGGGGGTTTTTTGCCATTTTTTATTTTATATTTATCTTAAAAATCGCTTAGGTATGTACATCTGTTCACTATATATTTCTTATCTTATACATCCGATTATTTGGAGATTACGAACGGGATAAGATTATGGTTCAGCCCCATTCATGAAAGGTATGAAGTCTTCGGCACAGCCGAAGACAGTCCCGTCCTTACTTGTTTCGATTTAATTTTGATTTCGGTCGGCATTCGTTTTTCTGGTACGTTATTCATTTCAGGCAGCAACCCTGTGACAAATATGAAGCATTTTTGATTCGTTAAGATTCGTTAATTTTAACCATAGTGAAAGCACAATTTAGTACTCAATAGGTGGCTTGCAACGCAATTATTAATTAATTCAAATATTCTTTATATTAATTAATACTTAGCTACGCAATTGTACAATTAAAAGCTCATACTTAGATTGATAAATATCAAATTTGTTAACCTCATGGAACATATTTAGTGCAAAAGAAGCAACGAAAGAGTTCAATTCAGAAACGAGTAATAAAGAAAATATAATTAATAAAATGATTAAACCACAAAGTCTAGGGACTGCAGCAAATACGCACATACATACGAACATAATATAGCTAAGACTAATTAAAAGCTGATCAATAAAATGTTTGCCCTTTGCAATTATTTCAACATTAAAACGTCAGCGGTCGAACCATCATACACAGCGGGTGTAAATATGTTTCAATGTTAAATAGATATTTTTATAATTTTGAAAAAATAGATAAACAACTTAACAACATATGCACATTAGGGTTGCCAGTAAGTTTTCGAGATTCTCGACTACTATTCTGGAAAATTATGCTGATTTAAGTAAACACGATTTTTCATAACACTCACCAAGCACTGTTGTTGTTGTTGTTGTTATTGTTATTGTAGCGATAAGGACACTCCCCGAAGGCCTTGAGGAATGTTATGTTGTTGTTGTTGTTGTTTTAGCAGTTCTTCGCCCCATCCAATAAGTGCACCCGATCACAAATTGTCATTAATATCCTCTAACGGGAGTCCAATTAAAGAGGTGGTTGGTGTCACGTGGGGACACATTGCAAGCAGGGCATACATTTTGTATGTCGGGGTTGATTCTGGATAGGTAACAGTTTAACCCGTTAGAGTATCCAGATCGAAGTACCTTTCTGAAGTTGGCAAGACAACTTTTACGTGGAAAAAAATTACCTATTGGGAAAATTGCCGTGAATTTGCCGTAATTTATCCGTGAACCAAAAAAATTTGCCGTGGCCATATTTTAGAAAATACACGGTGGCACGCAAACTTCATTTGAAGTTAGCGTGCCACCCTCAGAAAACCACCTTAGAGACCAGCTAGGAAAATAATTCTTGCACACGAATTTGCCGTAAATTTGCCGTGGATAAGTGGCATATTATATAATTTCGAAAAAAAAAATTTTACTTTTTTTTATGGTGCACCGCCATCTTCACGTGAAGTTAGCGTGCCACTTTTCGAAAACCACCTTAGACACCAGTTAGGAAAATAATTCTTGCACGTGAATTTGCCGTAATTTATCCGTGAAACAACAAAATTTGCCGTGGCCATATTTTAGAAAATACAGGGTGGCACGCCAACTTCACGTGAAGTCAGCGTGCCACCCTCAGAAAACCACCTTAGAGGCCAGCTAGAAAAATAATTCTTGCACACGAATTTGCCGTAAATTTTCCGTAGATAAGTGGCATGTTTTATAAATTCGAAAAAAAAAATTTTCAAATTTTTTTTATGGTGGTTTTCTGAGGGTGGCACGCTAACTTCACGTGAAGTTGGCGGTGCACCATAAAAAAAATTTGAAAATTTTTTTTTTCGAATTTATAAAACATGCCACTTATCTACGGAAAATTTACGGCAAATTCGTGTGCAAGAATTATTTTTCTAGCTGGCCTCTAAGGTGGTTTTCTGAGGGTGGCACGCTGACTTCACGTGAAGTTGGCGTGCCACCCTGTATTTTCTAAAATATGGCCACGGCAAATTTTTTTGTTTCACGGATAAATTACGGCAAATTCACGGCAATTTTCCCAATAGGTAATTTTTTTCCACGTAAAAGTTGTCTTGCCAACTTCAGAGAGGTGATCGAAGTTGACCTAGAGTGACTCGCGTTTCCCTGGGGAGTGTGCGTTCCTCTTCTGCAAGTTTTGGGTACTGTTCTTTGGGTACTGGATTCACCGGGCAATTCCTGGCATAAAGGTCCGACGCCTGTTTGTGGAGTTCACTGAGGTCCTGCTTGTGTTTTTTTGCTTCATACGGCTGAGTTCTCAGGTGCCGTATTTCCTCATAATGCTTACGGAGATGACTCCTTAAGCCCTTGGGCGGTGTTTGCTTATCAATCAGATATCTGTTGGGATGCACAGGTTTCTGGGTATTCAACAGCAACTGTTTGGTTAGCATATCATTTCTCTCCCTGATGGGGAGTATTCTCGCCTCATGATGTAGATGGTGTTCTGGGGACATAAGAAGACAGCCCGTGGCGGTTCTGAGAGCAGTATTTCGGCAGGCCTGTAGCTTCTTCCAGTGAGTAGTTTTTAGGCTTGGCGACCATATAGGGGACGCGTAGCATGCAATCGGTTGGCCAATTGCTTTGTAAGTAGTAATGAACGTTTCTTGGCTTTTCCTCAAGTACTGCCAGCAAGAGATTTGAGGATTTTGTTACGGCTCTGGATTTTCGGTACAATTGCGGCTGCATTCTCAACAAAATGTAGATCCTGATCAAACGTTACACCCAAGATTTTGGGGTGTAGGACAGTCGCTGCCGACTGGGAAATGTTATCGATGTTCATGGTCCTTTGCCGGATACAGTTCCGGTACGTTCCGGTAAAAAGCACCATTAAATGACTAGCCCGACCATCTCGGGAACGATATGGTATGACCACATAAAACTTGCTAGGCCATACCGCACCCCCCTGGATCCATGAGAAACTTGGGGTCGCCAGAGCCTCGGCTCTTCAAGAAACAGGATTCGCCACGTGAAGTTGAGGTGGATAATTGAGTAGGAGAAGCTATAAACTGCGCTGGCAACTCCTTGAAAGGATTGCGCTACACAACCACTTGAATCAATTTAGCATTTTAGTCGCCTCTTACGACAGGCATACTTGCCGCGGGTATATTCTAAGCCCCCTAACCCACAGACACTATTTTTGTGAACAAATTGATACACATTGATGTGATACCAACAGACAAGGACCAGAAAAGAACCGCAAACAAAAAGAATCATTTTTATTACAAATGGACTTAAGGGAAATGAATACAATTTATCAACATTCAAAGTCATATTTGAAATCGTCAAATTAAAAAAATAGCAGGCATAAAGGTTTTGAAAATGCATCATTTTTTTCTTGTTTTTTATTTTCGTCATTTAAAAAAAAAAATTTTTGGAAAATCTTGCAAATTTTCTAAAAGTTGGCATTGATTTTTGACAAATTGTGTTTAAGACTTTGTTCCATATAGATAATAAAAATGTTCACACTTTGTATGGAAGATAATCTAAACCTCCATTCTAACTGAAAAATTTTAAAGACTTGGAAAACTTCTCGAGCTTTCGAAAACGTTTTGGAAATTGGTTTACATAGTTTTGGTTAATATACGGGACGACATAAATGTATTCTCAAAAATTTTCCAAAAATTCGAAATACAAATTTTAAAGTTTTCAATATTTTTAAAAACTTTTCGAAAACGTTTTCGATATGGATTTATATATATAGTTTCCTTTATACAATTCATTTAAGTTTTTGATAATTGGCATGGAAAAGCTGTCGTAAAAAAATTTCAAACATCAAAATTAGTTCTGGGAGAATTCGGAATTACACTTTGGGAGACTAAAATTAATTGAATTGCGTACTCAAAAAAGTTTAAAAAAAAATTTAATTTTCAATTTTTGTTATTACATACATACATACATGGCCTACTGACTTGTAAGATCGCGTGTTTGAATCGAGCTCAAGGCCTAACAATAATTATTTTATCTTTACTATGGCATCATTGTCATCAAACAAGTCCAATTTTCACATTCATTCTGCAACAGATGTCGCAGCGCTGCGAAAATCATTGGATAGAAGTAGAAATAATGAACACAAACAAACAACCGCTGTATAAGCTGAATGATTATAGCAGCGGCGCCTAAACGTTGCCGATGAAGAAATTTAGCATTTCCCGAAATGGATCAATACAACGAGCTTTGGCAGTTGTCTAAATTTTTTCCTTTTTCTATGCTAATTTAAAAAAAATTTTGATTCAAGAAAAAATGTATCATAACAATAATGGGATGTTTACATTATAAATATTTATGGGTATTTGATCATTTTAAAACACAATGTTGTTGTTGTTATAGCTGCAAAAATACTCCTGAAGGTTTTGTGGAGTCCTATCGATGTAGAGTGTTCTTTGCCGGATATACGTACGGTACGTTTCGGTACCAAGTACAATGAATGTACAAGCGGTTTGGGAAGGATTTAATATGTCTACGTTGTCATCACGCTTAACACCAGCCAGAGCTTCGGGTAGATGAATTTGACAATTGGGTTGAAGAAGCTATAAAACCCCTTAAAAGGGCACACCTGTCGCGGGTATATTCTAAGCCCCCTAACCCACTGGGGGGAAAGTAGGCACCGACGTATGTATGTATCTTATGCATGTGCAGGTGAGGCAATCGAATTGTACCTAACCAGCAATAACACACATTTATGGTGTAATAAAACAATATAGTATTCTTATATTCTGTTCCCCGTTTCTTAATTCCAATTCGTTCCGGTCATGTTTGAGACAAGTTTGAGAAAATTAAATTTCTCAATTTAAGAATTAGCAAAAAACCCTTATTAAAAATGTGCCTTTTAGTTTGAGAACGCATTCAACGTTTATTCAAGAATTTATTCAAGAAGCCTTTGAGTTATAAGAAAAAAGTTTGTTCTCAAATGCAACTCAAACAAGATTTAGATTGAACAAAAATAATTATTGTGTAGAAACTGCCTTTTAAATGGAATACGTTTTGCATCTGGCGAATTCAAAAGTCATTCTGTGAACAAAATGTTTTTTAATCTTCCTTGGTTGTACAAAAGCTTTGTTGGACCGTACTTGATGTACGACCAAAATCGTTGCATGCCCACAGCTTGTTGCAGCTTCCAAAGCATGCTCCCAACAATATGTTATATAGACTTATTTTATTTATTTATTTTATTTACACAGGTCACAGCTGCTCATACCCATTACTTTAAATGAAACATAAGTTGGTGTGATCAATCGTAGACTAAAATGTTCCGTAGTGCGTTCCTTTGATAGTGTATAAACTGGCCAATAGAAAAACTTCTCCCATCAGAAAACAATTTGTTGTGTGAAATACGAAACGTTCGTGCTAGCTTAAATACCATTAGCTCTTTCGAGCTAACCTTTTTAATTATTTTTCCTGATAAGTTCCTCATATAAAAAACACACGCAAATGGCTTAACAAAACACTTTCAAGGTGCGGCCCCGTAATAGTAAAAGTATTTTGTAGCTAGTTAACCTATCACTTGGGTCGGGAACCTGCGGTTAGTTAAGCCAGCTCTCACTACACCAAGGAATCCAATAAACTTACTAAATATGCCAACTTACCATATATTGAAGATATGTCTGCATATGATTGACGCTTCTTCTAAATGAACTCACAGAAGATCACTCAAAATTTAAGAATAACTAATCCATTCGTTGCGTTTTACTGAAAGTTAAAGAAAAAAATTAACCAGTTAATTAAAAATTTTACAACAAAACCATTACTATACAAAATCAATAGTTAAGTTAAAATTTGTTGCCTTGACCAAGCAGAATCTGTGTTTTTTTTAATACCATCGACAGACTTTGCCATTCAACTTCATACAATTCCAGCTTAAGCCTTTATAGATGTATGCATGTTGTTGTTTTAACGCTTCCTTAAGTTGCTTGACGTAAACAAAGACGAGCTTAAAGCAAAATCCAGAGAAGTGAAGTATGCATTTTTATTACATTTTCCAATGTTTATGTACTACAGACAGAATTTACTATCAACTGATTTCGTCCCTAGCGCGTTGTAGTCGTCGTTGAGCGTGTGAGGCCCGTTAACATTTTCAACGAATTTGACTTCGTGTTTTTTCTTTTTTTAAGTGTGTAATACTTTTGTGCGCGCCGAAATAAATCAACAAAGCAATCTCAATTTGTAAGTTAAAAAAAAAGTCATAAATATTGCATATACCTACGATGTAAACAAAAACATAAACAAAAGCAAATGGCGTATATGATATTAGCATGTTTGACAGAATTGATTGGATTAAGGCAAGAATTAATCGAAGAGAAGTTCGTTTAATAATAATTTGGCGCTAATTTTAGCATTACAAGCATATATTGTGAATAACTGTTTTGGGTCAAAATTTAAACCCAAAAAATCATATCTACTGAAGAGGTAATGTGGCCTACATAAGCGTATACGTTCCGTTTACCTACATAAATTGAAAATAATTTTTGATTTTTGAGTTTTATTATTTCGCTCGGAAAATAATTATTATTTTCTGATTTGTATTATTTCTCTCGGAGAATAATTGTTATATTCTGAGTTGTATTATTTCACCCAGAAAATAATTATTTTTGATTTTTATTATTTCTCTCGGAGAATAATTGTTTTTTTCTGAGTTTTATTATTTCGCTCGGAAAATATTTATTATTTTCTGATTTGTATTATTTCTCTCGGAGAATAATTGTTATTTTCTGAGTTGTATTATTTCGCCCGGAAAATAATTATTTTTTGATTTTTATTATTTCTCTCGGAGAATAATTGTTTTTTTCTGAGTTTTATTATTTGGCTGGGAAAATAATTAGTATTTTCTGATTCGTAGTATTTCTCTCGAAGAATAATTGTTATTTTCTGAGTTTTATTATTTCGCCCGGAAAATAATTATTTTTGATTTTTATTATTTCTCTCCGAGAATAATTGTTTTTTTCTGAGTTCTTTTATTTCGCTCGGAAAATAATTATTATTTTCTGATTTGTATTATTTCTCTCGGAGAATAATTGTTATTTTCTGAGTTGTGTTATTTCGTCCGGAAAATAATTATTTTTTGATTTTTATTATTTCTCTCGGAGAATAATTGTTTTTTCTGAGTTTTATTATTTGGCTGGGAAAATAATTAGTATTTTCTGATTCGTAGTATTTCTCTCGAAGAATAATTGTTATTTTCTGAGTTTTATTATTTCGCCCGGATAATAATTATTTTTTGATTTTTATTACTTCACTCGGAGAATAATTCTTATTTTCTGAGTTTTAATATTTCGCTCGAAAAATAATGATTATTTTTTGATTTTTATTACTTCTCTCGGAGAATAATTCTTATTTTCTGAGTTTTAATATTTCGCTCGGAAAATAATTATTATTTTTTGATTTTTATTACTTCTCTCGGAGAGTAATTATTATTTTCTGAGTTTTAATATTTCGCTCGGAAAATAATCATTATTTCTTGATTTGTATTATTTCTCTCGGAGAACAATTCTTATTTTCTGAGTTTTATTATTTCGCCCGGAAAATAATTATTATTTCCTAATTTGTATTATTTCTCTCGGAGAACAATTCTTATTTTCTGAGTTTTATTATTTCGCCCGGAAATAAATTTTTTTTTTTTTGATTTTTATTACTTCTCTCGGAGAATAATTCTTATTTTCCGAGTTTTATTATTTCGCTCGGAAATAATTATTATTTTCTGATTTTTATTAGTTCTCTAGGAGAATAATTCTTATTTTCTGAGTTTTATTATTTCGCCCGGAAAATAATTATTATTTTTTGATTTTTATTACTTCTCTCGGAAAATAATTATTATTTTCCGATTTGTATTATTTTTGTCGGAGAATAATTGTTATTTTCTGAGTTTTATTATTCCGCCAAGAAAATAATTATTATACTTTGATTTTTATTACTTCTCTCGGAGAATAATTGTTATTTTCCAAGTTTTGTTATTTCGCTCGGAAAATAATTATTATTTTCTGATTTGTATTATCTCTCTCGGAGAATAATTGTTATTTTCTGAGTTTTATTATTTCGCCCGGAAAATAATTATTTTTTGATTTTTATTACTTCACTCGGAGAATAATTCTTATTTTCTGAGTTTTAATATTTCGCTCGAAAAATAATTATTATTTTTTGATATTTATTACTTCTCTCGGAGAGTAATTCTTATTTTCTGTTTTAATATTTCGCTCGGAAAATAATCATTATTTCTTGATTTTTATTATTTCTCTTGGAGAATAATTGTTTTTTTCTTAGTTTTATTATTTCGCTCGGAAAATAATTATTATTTCCTGATTTGTATTATTTCTCTCGGATAACAATTTTTATTTTCTGAGTTTTATTATTGCGCCCGGAAAATAATTTTTTTCTAATTTTTATAATTTCTCTCGGAGAATAATACTTATTTTCTGAGTTTTATTATTTCGCTCGGAAAATAATTATTTTTTGATTTTTATTACTTCTCTCGGAGAATAATTCTTATTTTCCTAGTTTTATATTTTGCTAGGAAAATAATTATTATTTTCTGATTTGTATTATCTCTCTCGGAGAATAATTGTTATTTTCTGAGTTTTATTATTTCGCCCGGAAAATAATTATTTTTTGATTTTTATTACTTCTCTCGGAGAATAATTCTTATTTTCTGAGTTTTAATATTTCGCTCGGAAAATAATTATTATTTTTTGATTTTTATTATTTCTATCGGAGAATAATTGTTATTTGACGAGTTTTATTATCTCGATCGGAAAATAATTATTATTTTCTGATTTTTATTATTTCTGTCGGAGAATAATTGTTATTTTCTGAGTTGTATTATTTCGATCGGAAAATAATTATTTTCTGATTTTTATTATTTCTGTCGGAGAATAATTGTTATTTTCTGAGTTTTAATATTTCGCTCGGAAAATAATTATTATTTTTTGATTTTTATTACTTCTCTCGGAGAATAATTCTTATTTTCTGAGTTTTAATATTTCGCTCGGAAAATAATTATTATATTTTGATTTTTATTACTTCTCTCGGAGAGTAATTCTTATTTTCTGAGTTTTAATATTTCGCCCGGAAAATAATTATTATTTTCTGATTTTCATTATTTCTGTCGGAGAATAATTCTTATTTTCTGAGTTTTATTATTTCGCCCGGAAAATAATTATTATTTTTTGATTTTTATTACTTCTCGGAGAATAATTCTTATTTTCTGAGTTTTAATATTTCGCTTGGAAAATAATTATTATTTTTTGATTTTTATTACTTCTCTCGGAGAATAATCCTTATTTTCTGAGTTTTAATAAAATAATTATTGTTTTTTGATTTTTATTACTTCTCTCGGAGAGTAATTCTTATTTTCTGAGTTTTAATATTCCGCCCGGAAAATAATTATTATTTTCTGATTTTTATTATTTCTGTCGGAGAATAATTGTTATTTGACGAGTTTTATTATTTCGATCGGAAAATAATTATTATTTTCTGATTTTTATTATTTCTGTCGGAGAATAATTGTTATTTTCTGAGTTTTATTATTGCGCCCGGAAAATGATTATTATTTTTTGATTTTTATTACTTCTCTCGGAGAATAGTTCTTATTTTCTGAATTGTATTATTTCGCCCGGAAAATAATTATTATTTTCTGATTTTTATTATTTCTGTCGGGGAATAATTGTTATTTTCCGAGTTTTATTATTTCGCTCGGAAAATAATTATTATTTTCTGATTTGTATTATTTCTCTTGGAGAATAATTATTATTTTTTGATTTTTATTACTTCTCTCGGAGAATAGTTCTTATATTCTGAGTTGTATTATTTCGCCCGGAAAATAATTATTATTTTCTGATTTTTATTATTTCTGTCGGAGAATAATTGTTATTTTCTGAGTTTTATTAATGCGCCCGGAAAATAATTATTATTTTTGTATTTTTATTACTTCTCTCGGAGAATAGTTTTTATTTTCTGAGTTGTATTATTTCGCCCGGAAAATAATTATTATTATTTTCTGATTTTTATTATTTCTGTCGGGGAATAATTGTTATTTGCCGAGTTTTATTATTTCGATCGGAAATAATTATTTTCTGATTTTTATTATTTCTCTCGGAGAATAATTGTTATTTTCCGAGTTTTATTATTTCGCTCGGAAAATAATTATTATTTTCTGATTTGTATTATTTCTCTTGGAGAATAATTGTTATTTTCCGAGTTTTATTATTTTGCTCGGAAACTAATCGTTATTTGCTGAGTCTAATTTCGCTCGGACAATAATTTTTATTTTTTATTAAATAATTTGGGAAAAATTTAAACAACGTGACATCAGGACGGACAAGGCGACAGCTGTTTCGATTATACCTTGTAAATCTCTTCAAAGCCTTTTCTCCCGGGAGTGGGAGTCGAACTCGCACTCCTACGATAGTTGAAATGGTTGTAAACGCATTCAGCTACGTCATGCCTGTTGTAAGTTTTTTCCCAATTGCCTTCTTTTTGCATATTTTAATCTTTTACACATTGCATACTTCGTATGCAATTATGTGTTAAAGCTATGCTTGGTACGGCGGTTTTCAAAGAAACTTTGGTTTTTGTTGCTGTTTTCGTTCTATTTATAGAACTACAACGATTAACCAATTTTGTCTGTTTGTATGATTTTAATAATCGGGGATTGCTCATATTGCTTTTTTAAATGTATGAAAACATTTTTTATTTGAAGCAATTTTTTAATTTTATAATTTATTAAATAATTTGGGAAAAATTTAAACAACGTGACATCAGGACGGACAAGGCGACAGCTGTTTCGATTATACCTTGTAAATCTCTTCAAAGCCTTTTCTCCCGGGAGTGGGAGTCGAACTCGCACTCCTACGATAGTTGAAATGGTTGTAAACGCATTCAGCTACGTCATGCCTGTTGTAAGGTTTTTCCCAATTGCCTTCTTTTTGCATATTTTAATCTTTTACACATTGCATACTTCGTATGCAATTATGTGTTAAAGCTATGCTTGGTACGGCGGTTTTCAAAGAAACTTTGGTTTTTGTTGCTGTTTTCGTTCTATTTATAGAACTACAACGATTAACCAATTTTGTCTGTTTGTATGATTTTAATAATCGGGGATTGCTCATATTGCTTTTTTAAATGTATGAAAACATTTTTTATTTGAAGCAATTTTTTAATTTTATAATTTATTAAATAATTTGGGAAAAATTTAAACAACGTGACATCAGGACGGACAAGGCGACAGCTGTTTCGATTATACCTTGTAAATCTCTTCAAAGCCTTTTCTCCCGGGAGTGGGAGTCGAACTCGCACTCCTACGATAGTTGAAATGGTTGTAAACGCATTCAGCTACGTCATGCCTGTTGTATAATAATAATAATTTTTATTTTCTGAGGTTTGTTTCGATTATTTCGCTGTATAGTTATTATTTATTTAATTTTTTTTTGCTTCGATACTTTTATTGTCATATGCAATTAGGTTTGCTATATTTAGTTTCCTTGGTTCAAATTTGTATGTGTGTACATATACCGAACTCTAACACAGATATTTAGGTTAGGTTGGACTGCACTGTCCATGAGGACCTTACATAGACTGAATGAGTTCGTAGTGTTACCAGAAGTTTATTTTAACACCAAACTGAAAACCCCTACCAAAAACCTGGACCTATGTTTATGTTATAAAATGACTCCGTCCTCTTGGCAAATACTAGAAGCTTTCTAGGACTTGAGCCACGCCACTTGCTGCTTCTAGATCTGACAGCTGTATCACTCCTAATAGCTGGAGTCTTAGCCTGGGAAGTGCAGGGCACGAGCACAAACGCGCTCGATCGTGTCTTCCTACATCTGCTATCACAGATCAAAAACAAAATTCTATGTGAAGTGGGCACCTTCATATGCGAGTAATTAAAAAAACCAAATATCATTCGTTTGTCCAGGAAAAATTTCTTTTGTCCACATTTTGTTAAAAAGTTATAACAAAAAAAATTTTTTTTTCGCTTTATTGTGCCAAATTGACATTCTGCATTAATTCTGCACAGAATTTGCATTCATCGGCTCTGCACAGAATTCTTCAATGCAAAATCTGCGCAGATTCCGCATGAAGAGTTTATCAATGCAGAATTGATGTAGAATTCTGCATGCAGAAATGATCAATGCAGAATTCTGCATGCAAAATCGATGAATGCAGAATCTGCGCAATATTTATGCAGAGTTAATGCAGAATTTTTCGCAGATTCTGCATGCAGAGTTGATCAATGCAGAATCTGCGCAGAATTTATGCAGACTTGATGCATAATGTGCAGAATTGGTGCGGAACCTCATTCATTTGTCCATGTTTGTCCAGGAAAAATTTTCGTTTGTGCACCTTTTGTTAAAAAGTTATAATATATGTAAACATTTTTTTTCCAAAAAAACTCCCAAATTTTTTTTTCGCTTTATTGTGCAAAACCTTCGGGTGTCCTTATGGCCACAACAACAACAACAAAGAAAGGAGGTGGCTTCGCATAGAGTAGTGATGCACAATTTCCAAGTGGCCTTAGAAATCATTTGCACAATAGTCTGGAGTAATAACTAAGCGTGCTGGTATTCGCGCATATAAAATTCATGTTTTAGAAGAGAGGACTGACAAACAAAAGTTTTTATTACTTAAGTAGTTAATACCGCTTGCGGCACAAATGGTAAGAGTCAAATATAAATAAACATAAATACATGAACGAATTAAAGAATAACATGCTTAGTTGATTTCCATTTACTGCAATTAATATCAGCAGCGCATTACAATTTTGAAATTCGCTATCAGCAGTTGCAATTGCGTGCAAAATAATAACAAAAGCAAAGATGTAGATATGAAAAAATTATATTTCATTTTAGTTGCCTTTGTGTATAATTTAATTTAATTTTATTTTTATTTGTATTTTTTATTACTTAACATTAAAAACTCTTCTTCGTGCTAAAGGCGCCGTCCTAACAAGGATGCCAACAAGAATAGATCAGAATCGGTCCAAAGTGAATTTTACAAAACAACATCAATGGTTGCAGCATGCCGCTTATTGGCAACCATAGCACCGCATTAATATGTGAATACTCTTGAGCATATGTATAGTGTCGTGGAATGTTTTAGCAACGCCAAGAACTTTCGCGTAATATGTATCTCTAATAGTCGACCAGTCTCAAAAATATGAAAGCTTTCGTTAAGCTAATTTTTTCAGATTAGTTTGCATTTTAGTTATCGAACAATGGAAACTAGCTCTGAGACCGTAGCAAAAATTAGCGGAAAAATTTAACTGTTTAGTTAAGCTGAGCATTGACGCAGTGCATAGAAATCGATACATCTTATAAAATAAAGTCGTTAAATGCCGATATAATGTAATACAGACAGCTCCAATTTGAAAACGGTGTTTTACATTTTAAGGCCTTGCTATGTGGGATGGTTAATTTCGATCCAATAATATGAAGAAATCTATATATACATATATAAATCAAATTCTATATGTGTGTGTGTATGTTGGCTATGGAAACGTATTTCCCACACTTCAATCATCACCAAATTTTGGTTATAGGTTCCATCGATCAACGGGAAGGTTTTAGGCTAAAACTAATTTCGATTTATAAAAGGGGCGTGACACCTCCCATTAAAATGGAATCTTTGGTACTGCATAACTTTGTAGGTATACATGTCAGAACATTGAAATTCAGTAACGAGTTATATATGAGGTCAATCCCTAACACCACCAAGAAAATGTGGAATTTTGAAAAAGGGGGCGTGGCACCTCTCATACAAATGGAATACATCATACTGCATATCTCTGGATATAGTAATGGTAGGATAATGAAAATTGGTAAGGAGCTATATGACGTTAAGTCCTAACACCTCCAGTAAAATTTGTAATGGGGAAAAAAGGAGCGTGGCACTTTCCCTACAAATGGGATTTTTCAGAACTATGGATGCCGTACAAACTTAAGTTATTTTAACACCTAAAGTTTGACTGCCTTGTTGAGTTTGGCTGTTATGCCTTTCAGATGTTTGGTAATCTGCTACCGTTAAAAAAATTTGTTAGCTTCAGTCTATGTATATCTTCTATATTTCAAATTCTGTAGGTGTGTTCCCTATGAAAACGTGTTTTCCATACTTCAATCATCACCAAATTTTTGCTGTATCAAGACGAAAGTTTTTCATATTTCAAAATTAAGAATTTTAAATTTAAATGTTTTTGTTTTTTGGCTATGCGAACGAACTATCTTAGCTCCCAAAAATGATCATGTTAACAAAATCAATGATCACATTCAAAACCAATTTCCTGGTGAAGTGACGAAATATAAATCGAACCACACAGTTACAGATGAAGATAAAATTGTGAATTATACAATTGAATTTCTAAACTCTTTAGAACCACCTGGAATGCGCATATATCAACTTTGAAAATTGGCTCACCTATTATGCTTCTTCGGAATTTAAATCTACCAAAATTGTGCAATGGAACCAGACTTTGCGTTTAGAAATTAATGCCGAATGTAAATGAAACAACAATCATCAGCGGTAAAAGCAAAGGTGAAGATGTGCTCATACCACGGATTCCAATGATTCCTACAAATTTTTTGCCATTCAAGCAAGCGCTTACAGCTTCCTGTACGCCTTGCTTTTGCAATTACAATCAACAAAGCACAAGGACAATCGCTTACTCTTGCAGTCTTAAATTTAGACAGTCCGTGCTTTTCCCATGGCCAGCTATATGTTGCTTGCTCTAGAGTTGGAACACCAAAAAATGTATTTATCTTTGCGCCGAACGAAAAAACGAAAAATATTGTGTACCCACTTGCATTACAATAACATACAAGAATAAAATGTTTTAACAGAAAATTTCACCAAATTTGCGTACAAAATTCAATTAAATTTACATAATAATAAATTAAATTATCAACAAACAAAATAGGATAAATAACGCAACATTAATTCGATCTCGGGCGTTACAACGTACCCCGGGTAAAGCTAGTCTATAATAAAATAAATGAACCACGAATCACTCGATTGAAATATTTCTTGCCAGGAATTAAACTTTGTAGGATGTAGTTTCGTTCTGCACAAAAAAAGTTAATTCTTTACTAATATAAACAAAATTGTAAAAAAAAGAGTTGTTTGTGTGTGTGTTCGGTAGCAATCATCCGTTCAAACATGCGTTTAGCGGAAGCATTCTATCACATCAGATTTTGAATTAGATCCTATAATGAAATAGGCCAGCAAACCAAATAATGTATGTAATTTTTTAGCATTTGATGATTTTGGTGTCACATACAAATTTATGCAACTGAGCCGATTAAAGTCGCGTACAGAGAAAATATATGTCCATCCACTACACTCAGCCTATTTTGTTTAAATTCGAAAATATCGAAGATAAAGACCCGGATGGTGGTCCTGTTTTTTTCGTGGCTGGACCAGAGACCGATCAATTCTAAAAGGCATATTTAGGATGTTGCCATTTGCCATTGATTGCTTCTTGTCTAGATTATACGGTTCTTAGGAAACTATTTTTCTGGTTATTGGACTACGAACCCATGATATGAGGTAGAGATAGATGTAGGAGAGAGGGGAGAGGTAAAAGGAAATGGAGATAAAAGAGAGGAAGTAAGGGAAAATGACGGTGGGAGAAAGAGACGCAGAGAAAGGGAGAGAAAACTGGACAGAGAGTGTGAGGGGAAGTACGACATAAAAGAAGAATTTCATGGACAGACTGCTGACTAACAAAACGTGCGTATTGAAAATGTGCACTGTTCGAAATTTGGGCCTAAACTCTAAACCATTCATATGTTTAAGCAATTTTTTGTACTAAATAGGAACTTCGCAATTTATTGCTGTTTTTTAATTTTATTCAGTTTCAATTTAAAACTTATTTGAACAATAATTTTAAATCTTAAAATTGTTTTACACCAAAACCAAAAATGTTTCAAAACTCTAAAACTAGAAACCTGCAGTCGCTTCTGATTTTAAATAAAATCAAAAAACTTCAAAAATCTGTAAATAGAAAGGTGTATACACGTATGGTTTTAAAACAAACCCCAAGAGTTGAAACTTGGTGCTGAAAAATTTAAAGAAAAAAATGTATTTCTTAAAAGTGCTGCAAGTCATCACAGCTGGGTAGTAATGATTACTTTAGGTAATCAATAACCGGCAATTCCCCATTACATGTACTTCCACAACAAAGGAATTGATTACATTTCTATTCCTCAAAAAAATATACCAAAAGTAATTTCGTTTTTTGAGGCTCAAGTACAAAAAATTTTTGTTTGTAATTGAAAAAGAAAAAAATACTTTGCTCAAATGTAATTTCTGCCCCAGTACTTTCGAAAGGAATTGCAAATGTAAGTGAAAATTTTCCAATTACATTACAAGGAATGCCAAATTTAATTAATAATCTCCCATTCCTCAAAGGAATTGCAAAAGTAATTGAAAAATTCTTAGTGCAAAAATTTTTTTGCGATTCAAGCGGTGATTTTATGAGGCCATACTTATTCCTTGGACCATAAGAAAATGTTTGAAAAACACAAGCACTGTCTTCAATGACTTGCAATTCATTTCTTCTCGCCATATATGAGGAAGGTTATGGTAAGATTGTATCATCGTAGTTTGAGTTTGCTGTTGAGTGGCCGGTCAATTGCTTTGTACGTGGCTAGCAACGTTTCTTCATCTTTTCCCCAAGTGCTACTGGCGAGCGACTTGAGGATTTTGTTGCGGCTTTGTACTTTAGATACAACTTCGATGGCATACGCCTTGAAGGAGAGAGTGTGACCGAATGTTACTCCTAAGATATTTTAATGGCTGACAATCGGTAGCGCAACACCATCGACGTGAACGTCCAAAATTCTACGTCGCAAAACATAGTGGCCGTGGATTTGGTCAGTTAGGTTCAGATAATTTGCAGTATATTTTTTTTATACAAAGGGGGAAGAGTGAACCTTCTATATCTTGGAGTAGAGTACCGTGGTTGACTGTGTCAAAATCCTTTGACAGCGCTGGTTGTGCTATGTATTTTGCGGAAACCATGCTGGTGAGTGGCTAGGCGAAGATTCGCAGTAAACTGACGGAGCAGGAAGGTTTCTAATGTCTTCGCTACTGGCGAACGGAGTGATACCGTTCGTTATGACTCACCTTCGTTAGCCGGTTTTCCAGGCTTGAAAACGTACATCAGGTAGCTTCCTCCCTCGGCGCCATGATGTTTTAGCATTGGCATGGCTACTCCATCTGGACCTATTGATTTAGAAGGTTTCGCTTTATTCATGGCATCTTCAACCTCTGTGGGGTGATGGTAACGGGTCACACGTCGTGTTTGTGCCTATGTTCCCCTCTGTTTGCACGTCATCTGGCTTTGTATACTCAAGGATGCATTAAAAATTGCCGGCAAAAACCGCTCATGCATGTCTTCGAGTCCGCAGAGTTGTATCGCCAAATCCGATGGATATATTAGGTTAGGTTGCGAGGGCTGAGCTGGACACTATGGTAACAGCTCACTACTTAGGCCACCAATGGGCCCATTGTAATACCCTATACGGTCTCAAAAAGGACCCCTACCCTGCCTAAAGCGGGTGTACCCACTTCGTGGAATTTATGTATTTTACTAGAGCCTTGACTTCATAGCTAGAGACCTCAGCAAGGTCATCTAGAAAAGGTTTACCAAGGATGGCCAACCTACGCCTACTAAGCGCTGGACAATGACAGAGAAGATGCTGGACACTCTCTTCTGTACATCTGCAGCTGCGACAATAGTCGAAGGTCGTTACCCCCATTCTAGCAACATGCGTGCCTATTAAACAATGCCATCTTAGAACCCTTATCAGGGACGATAGAACTGATTTGTTTAAAATCAGAAGGCCCCTTGTCATATGAGGGCCAGGTTAGCCTGGATGTTCACACGAAGCCTGAAAGTGGCCATGGGTATACCTACCGAATAATTTCCCGGAAGGATATGGTCGGTGGTGCCTCTTCTGGCCAGCTCGTCTGCTCTGCAGTTGCCTTCAATATCCCTGTGCCCAGGTACCCAATAATGCTGATACTGAAGTGCTGAGCCATCTCGTTAAGAGATCTGCGGCATTCAGTGACCGACTTTGCGTTGTCGACGAATGAGTCCAGGGCCTTTAATGCGGCCTGGCTGTCTGAGAATATAAACACCCGTTTACCATCCTTAGGCATAGACCCGAGATGATTCACAGCCCTGTGTATTGCAATCATTTCCACTTGGTAAACACTACACGATCTGGTAGGCGAAAAGAGACCTCTAGACCCAGGTCCCCGTCAAGCTTAGAACCATGGATATATTATCACTGTTTTTTTTTCGGGTTAGACAAGGATTTGACGATTGACAACGGCTTATCGACACCCAAGAGAGGTTGCAGTTATTTCGATGCTCTTCCCAATTGCAAGTTTGTGTTAATTAACCAGACGCGTAGTATTCAAGTTGAGATTCCTAATATGAGTCAAGTTATCTCTAGGTTATGATAGCCCCTGGCGGAATTTCTTTAGAGAATCTTTTAATTAATTTTTGAACATATATCAGGTGAGCTAGAATCATAGCGCTGAGCCTGGTGATAATGCAACAAAATGGAAATCAATGTATAGATCCTATGTCCAATTATGTGTCGGTATATTCGGATTCTTATTCTACAGAAGTCGCAGTGTATCTTTCCACTTGATCACTCATAGTATCCATACTTTAACTTTTGGTACCGTGGAGTTTTCCACTTTATGCTATCATCTTCACACCATGGAACATGCTGAGTACAGCCTCAGGATCAGGATCCTTTGAAAATAATACAAAATCTATTCAAATATTTTCTTTTCTTTTTGTACCTTTCATTAAAATGAAATGGTATATTAAGTTCGGTATGGTTCTCGGAAATTGTAAGTCCTTAAAGGAGAAAAGAAAAACAAACAAATAAGCATGCCGAAATGATCAGGATGACCAACTGTTGTCTATCCGTCTGTATGTTTGAGTGCAAACTAGTGCCTCAATTTTTGAGATATCTTGAAATTAAGATAGCGCGTACATTTTAGTGTCCGATTAGACATTTGTCGGAACCGACCATATCGAACCCCCATGACATATATATCCCATACAACCAATTGTTTCTCGTTTTAACTATGTGGCAAGCATTGTTTTCTGAAAAAATCGCCAACAAGGTCGGTCACTGGTCCGCTGCCCGGAAAGAAGGGTTTCTCAAATAATAACCTGGTCAAGGAAATACCCCTGTACCAAATTTTGCTTAGAATAAGATAAGAAAGAAAACGGAGGAATGATAGCGGAGGAAGGAAAGGAGATGCCCTTACTTCGCTGGGAACTATAAGAGGATAATAATTTGATATCCATTGGTGTTTCCAAATGCTTTCAGTTACACTCAAAAGAAAAATGTGATGAAATAATGAAAAGTGTAACCCGAAAAGTCACCCACATCAACCTGCGTAAGTTCCTATACACAGACTAACTTGTAGTTTTTCAATTACTTTCGCAATTCCTTTGAGGAATGGAATGGGAAATTCGAAAGTACTTTTTCATTTCCTTGTAATGTAATTGGAAATTTTTCAATTACATTTGCAATTCCTTTCGAAAGTACTGGGACAGAAATTACATTTGAGCATAGTATTTTTTTTTATTTTTTTTCAATTACAAACCAAAAATTTTTTGTACTCGAGCCTCAAAAAAACGAAATTACTTTTGGTATTTTTTTTTTTTTGAGGAATTTAAATGTAATCAATTCCTTTGCTGTGGAGGAAAAGAATTGATTACTTTTTGCAATTACTGAGGAATGTAATGGGTAATGTAATGGAATTGAATTTACCCAGCTCTGCTAGTGATACATTCTTTTTTCGAAATAGTTTGTCTTTAATCTCTTTCTGTCACATAAGGTTGCGCTTCAGTAATAGTAAGTTCCGCTGTACCGCGACAACTGAAGTTGAAATTATCGCGAAGTTGCAAAATGTAGCGGTTTCGTGTAATTAGTTTTCTAAGAACTTGAGCGTTAGGACAAGTCGAGGAAATATATCTACTATTGTACGAGAAATCCATGGTCAAAGTGTGGAGTACCGGGTCAATCGCGGTGCGACCCTCTTTATAGTCCAAGAAGTCGCATATAAATTGAAGGAAGCTATAATATAACGGACATAGACAGTCCTTGTGCCAGATTGTTTGGATCGGTTAAACGGGCGCCGCACCTTCTGATTTTTTTTGTTTGTGTTAGAGGTATTTAGTGCTTTAAGTTGTTGATGCATTTGCTGGCGATGTGTATGAAATATATTACAATGTCAAAATGCAAGTTCACTGATTAGATCGGATCAATTAGATCTTACAAACAGAAACGTTCGTTGGGTAACGATATAATTTCCTACAAAATTGTTGTACCTAAGTTAAAAAAATTTTACTCGCACCCAATATCCTCAGATTCAATAAAATTTACTCTCCCCGTAGAAAACCTTTTTCATTTCTTCATCACATAGCTTTTGGGGATGCTGAGTTCTGAACTCGAAATCACCTGCATTCATATTGGTGTTATGACAGATGCCTATATCCATTCAGTCATTTGTAAGGATGCAAGCTCTGATGATGATGTCGCCAACTTATATTTTCAATCAGATCTCTATCCGTACACCTTAGACAGTTCTAATTGTATTCTAGATCCTGTCATAGATATAGATATTGTTCTTAAGAGTCTTCTTGAGTTGAAACCAAATTTTTCTCCGGGTCCAGATGGTGTTCTTAGATGTGCGCTAAAGTTCTGCGCAGTCAATTTATCCAAGCCGGTACTTACATTATTAACACTATCTCCGGAATCTGCTCTATTCGCTTTAATTTGGAAGCAATCATTTATTATTCCCTTACATAAGAAAGGTAGTAGGTCCAATATTGAGAACTACAGGGGCATAGCTAAACTTTCGGCTATTCCGAAAATGTTTGAAAAGATCATCACCTGCCAAATTCAATATATATGTAGTTCTTTGGTATATCACCCAGCCAACATGGTCTTGTGCGTAGAAGATCAACCCCAACCAACTTGTTTGAGTTCACTTTTCTAGTTATTGATGGATTCTTATCCAATAAACAAACCGATGTTATTTATACAGACTTCAGCAAAGCATTTGACTTTGTTAATCATGGGCTTTTAACTCATAAACTTGACTTACTGGGTTTTCCGAAGAATTTATTACTTTGGCTTCGCAGCTATCTTGTAAATCGAACTCAGCGAGTTATGTTCAAAAACAGTCTCTCTGAGTTGATAGAAGTAACTTCTGGTGTGCCGCAGGGTAGCCATTTGGGTCCATTACTTTTTACACTCTTCATAAATTACTTACCTAAGATTATTACCTCTCTGAAGTTGGCAAGACAACTTTTACGTGGAAAAAATTACCTATTGGGAAAATTGCCGTGAATTTGCCGTAATTTATCCGTGAAACTAAAAAATTTGCAGTGGCCATATTTTAGAAAATACAGGGTGGCACGCCAACTTCACGTGAAGTTAGCATGCCACCCTCAGAAAACCCCCTTAGAGACCAGCTAGGAAAATAATTCTTGCACACGAATTTGCCGTAAATTTGCCGTAGATAAGTGGCATATTTTATAAATTCGAAAAAAAAAAATTTTAATTTTTTTCATGGCGCACCGCCAACTTCACGTGAAGTTAGCGTGCCACTTTTCGAAAACCACCTTAGACACCAGCTAGGAAAATAATTCTTGCACGTGAATTTGCCGTAAATTTGCGATGAATTATGCGTGAAACAAAAAAATTTGCCGCGGCCATGTTTTAGAAAATACAGGGTGGCACGCCAACTTCACGTGAAGTTAGCATGCCACCCTCAGAAAACCCCCTTAGAGACCAGCTAGGAAAATAATTCTTGCACACGAATTTGCCGTAGATAAGTGGCATATTTTATAAATTCGAAAAAAAAATTTTAAATTTTTTTCATGGTGCACCGCCAACTCCACGTGAAGTTAGCGTGCCACCCTGTATTTTCTAAAACATGGCCGCGGCAAATTTTTTTGTTTCACGCATAATTCACCGCAAATTTACGGCAAATTCACGTGCAAGAATTATTTTCCTAGCTGGTCTCTAAGGGGGTTTTCTGAGGGTGGCATGCTAACTTCACGTGAAGTTGGCGGTGCACCATGAAAAAAATTTAAAATTTTTTTTTCGAATTTATAAAATATGCCACTTATCTACGGCAAATTCGTGTGCAAGAATTATTTTCCTAGCTGGTCTCTAAGGGGGTTTTCTGAGGGTGGCATGCTAACTTCACGTGAAGTTGGCGGTGCACCATAAAAAAAATTTGAAAATTGTTTTTTCGAATTTATAAAATATGCCACTTATCTACGGCAAATTTAAGGCAAATTCGTGTGCAAGAATTATTTTCCTTGCTGGTCTCTAAGGTGGTTTTCTGAGGGTGGCACGCATATTTTATAAATTCGAAAAAAAAAAATACAAATTTTTTTATGGTGCACCGCCAACTTCACGTGAAGTTAGCGTGCCACCCTCAGAAAACCACCTTAGAGGCCAGCTAGGAAAATAATTCTTGCACACGAACTTGCCGTGAATTTGCCGTAGATAAGTGGCATATTTTATAAATTCGAAAAAACAATTTTCAAATTTTTTTATGGTGCACCTCCAACTTCACGTGATGTTAGCGTGCCACCCTCAGAAAACCACCCTAGAGTCCAGCTAGAAAAATAATTCTTGCACACGAATTTGCCATAAATTTGCCGTAGGTAAGTGGCATATTTTATAAATTCGAAAAAACAATTTTCAAATTTTTTTATGGTGCACCGCCAACTTCACGTGAAGTTAGCATGCCACCCTCAGAAAACCCCCTTAGAGACCAGCTAGGAAAATATTTCTTGCACACGAATTTGCCGTAAATTTGCCGTAGATAAGTGGCATATTTTATAAATTCGAAAAAACAATTTTCAAATTTTTTTATGGTGCACCGCCAACTTCACGTGAAGTTAGCATGCCACCCTCAGAAAACCCCCTTAGAGACCAGCTAGGAAAATATTTCTTGCACACGAATTTGCCGTAGATAAGTGGCATATTTTATAAATTCGAAAAAAACAATTTTCAAATTTTTTTATGGTGCACCGCCAACTTCACGTGAAGTTAGCATGCCACCCTCAGAAAACCCCCTTAGAGACCAGCTAGGAAAATAATTCTTGCACACGAATTTGCCGTAAATTTGCCGTAGATAAGTGGCATATTTTATAAATTCGAAAAAACAATTTTCAAATTTTTTTTATGGTGCACCGCCAACTTCACGTGAAGTTAGCATGCCACCCTCAGAAAACCAATTTACAGGCCAGCTAGGAAAATAATTCTTGCACACGAATTTGCCGTAAATTTTCCGTAGATAAGTGGCATATTTTATAATTTCGAAAAAAAAAATTTTACTTTTTTTTATGGTGCACCGCCAACTTCACGTGAAGTTAGCGTGCCACTTTTCGAAAACCACCTTAGACACCAGTTAGGAAAATAATTCTTGCACGTGAATTTGCTGTAAATTTGCCATGAATTATGCGTGAAACAAAAAAATTTGCCGCGGCCATGTTTTAGAAAATACAGGGTGGCACGCCAACTTCACGTGAAGTTAGCATGCCACCTTCAGAAAACCCGCTTAGAGACCAGCTAGGAAAATAATTCTTGCACACGAATTTGCCGTAAATATGCCGTAGATAAGTTGCATATTATATAAATTAGAAAAAAAAAAAATTTAAATTTTTTTCATGGTGCACCGCCAACTCCACGTGAAGTTAGCGTGCCACCCTCACAAAACCCCCTTAGAGACCAGCTAGGAAAATAATTCTTGCACACGAATTTGCCGTAAATTTGCCGTAGATAAGTTGCATATTATATAAATTAGAAAAAAACATTTTTTATTTTTTTCATGGTGCACCGCCAACTTCACGTGAAGTTAGCGTGCCACCCTCAGAAAACCACCCTAGAGTCCAGCTAGGAAAATAATTCTTGCACACGAATTTGCCGTAAATTTGCCGTAGGTAAGTGGCATATTTTATAAATTCGAAAAAAAAAATTATAAATTTTTTTCCTGGTGCACCGCCAACTTCACGTGAAGTTAGCGTGCCACCCTCAGAAAACCACCTTAGAGACCAGCAAGGAAAATAATGCTTGCACACGAATTTGCCGTAGATAAGTGCCATATTTTATATATTCGAAAAAAAAATCATATTTTTTATGGTGCACCGCCAACTTCATGTGAAGTTAGCGTGCCATCTTTCGAAAACCACCTTAGAGACCCGTTAGAAAAATAATTCTTGAACTCGAATTTTCCGTAGATAAGTGGCATATTTTATAAATTCGAAAAAACAATTTTCAAATTTTTTGTATGGTGCACCGCCAACTTCACGTGAAGTTAGCGTGCCACCCTCAGAAAACCACCTTAGAGATCAGCAAGGAAAATAATTCTTGCACACGAATTTACCGTAAATTTGCCGTAGATAAGTGGAATATTTTATAAATTCGAAAAAAATTTCAAATTTTTTTATGGTCCCCCGCCAACTTCATATAAATGTAATGCTTCACCTCTCAAATAAATAATAAGGTTTTATTTAGCTTTTATTTAATACTGGTCCTTTGCTCTTTTCGTGCAAATCATCGTACAGTATATATTGCCCACCCCTTTGGCATATTGTCGTATAATGGCCCATATCATCCGGCTCCTTTTGATATTCCGCACCTTCGTAGCATACCACTCCCGTGAGATTAAATATTGTTCCGTCTTCGCCTGTTAGTTTTTTTGGTAATTTGTGTAATTCAGCATATAAACCACTTTTGGTTAACGAGTAAACCTCAAAGCATATAAGAGTTCCTGTAAAGAGTTTAAATTACCTTGTCAATGATGAAGAAAATTATATTAAAATAATTAGCCAATTCACAAGATCTCATACTGTCTCAAAAGTTATTTGATGTTATTTCTCAAATACAAGTGTGCTAAGTTATTATCAAACGAATTATTTATTAATTAAAAAAAAAATGTTCGTAAACATATGTAAATAATAACAATGAAAACTAAAGTAGTAAATAGGTTTTTTAATGCGTTTTACTCATGGGTTTTCATACGGATGTACTTAAATACGACATACAACTCATTGTAGTGTTCACAAGGGTCGTAGTTAAAAAATACTTCATAAGACAATAAGAGCCTTTGTGAATTGCATAAATGTACTTGTGTATGTAGATATTAAGTCTATAGATAAAATCGAACTGATTTCTTAAGGTCTCACACCTTTTACTTATTTTTAAATTGTTCCAGGTAAAAGTCAAATCTAATTACATGTTTATATCCTGTTGGACACAATTCATCGTCAATGATATTTTTCCAGATTTCACCATACAGAAGAAGTCCGACGTTGTTGCATCAAAAGGTGAAAAGGATCGCTACTGTTTTTTTAATCTATTTATCTTTGCGTATAGGTGTTTCCCGCGTTACGGATGCTCCATCCTGATGCGGCAGTTACCCACCGACGTGTGCCATACGCACGGACGTTTGTCGTACGAAACACGTTTTACCGAACCCTCAAGCCCGTAGGAATCAATGTGTGCGTCTGTGTACATGTACATAACATATTTGTGTGTGTATTGTTTACAGCAAAGCACTTGTGGTTGTTAACCACTTAGCCAATTTAATTTGTATCAAATGAACGTATATTTATTATGTAGATAATTTATATTAAGTTACAAAATATGTGGAATTGTTAAATATTGAATTCTTATTAATTTATATAGAAGCGTCAGCTTAGTTCAGTTGGTAGCGATTCAATGAATTGTCTCCGGTTGCAATTCGAACTTGCAACCGCCAGCGAATGACAAGAGGAAACAGAAACGAAGAAGAACTGCCACATAGAATGGTATTGCCAGATGTTGTGTGCTATGTGTGTCCCCACACACTGTTTCCATTAAACAGTTTCCATGCATGCTTATGCAAACATCAACTTTTGGAATTACAATTTTTCATGGTGCAAATGGCAGAAACAAATATTGAATAAGAATTTCTAGTTCATTTATTTGTAACCTCCAATTTTATATAATAATTTTAGGATATTTCAACAAAATTTTAGACAATCATTAGGCCTTTTTGTATAATAACTGCAATTGGTCCAAACATAGCACACAAAATATTTAATAGGCAACTCTGTCTTGTGAGAGAGCGATAAGCTGACACGTTCTTACGGAAAAAATCAAAATTGTTTTGATTTCTACGTTCCGGGCTACGTACGTACGTGCGTTGAACGTAGGTGAGTTTTCGTTTACATTGCACACTCATAAGCAAGGCGAATTCATTACAGGTGGTGTTATCCCATCAGCTGATTGCTTCTTCTTGATAATTTTCCATACAACGCCTTGTACTGCAAAATGTCAGTTAATCGAAATCAATGAACATTTTCTTTTGCCTTGACATTCTTCTGCACGGCGAATTTATTGAATTCGCTTTGCCACCACCTGTATTCGCCTTGCTCATAAGTTAGGTCGTGTCAGCTGACACGTTTTTTCTACGTACGTTCGTGGGTAACTGCCGCTTGACAAACTCTTTTGAGCATAGAAACCATAGCAGGCATAATGCAGAAAATTTGCATAGCTTTCTACCTAACTCAAATACAAAAATCTTTCGTAAGTGATGCACAGGTCATGATAAAGTTGCTGCTCAGACGTACATATGTAACTCATATTTTAAGCGGCATTATTGGAAGGGTTTATGAAGGAACATGCAAAGACTATGGGGCATAGTGAAGATAAAATAGATTTTATATTTAGCTGCAGATTTTTTGACAGATAGCTCATAGAAAATTATATCAAAAAGCTGTAACTAAATTTAAAACCTATTGTAACGAACACCTAAGTCTGATCGTCCCGATCAGACAAATCTCCCGATCTAAACGCCGCTAGCATCTCCAAATGTACTACTCTTCTACTCCGTGGTTTCCCAGTGGTTTGTATGCGGTAGATGGTATCACTGATCTTCTCCACAACTTTGTACGGGCCTTCCCAACTGCACCGAATCTTGGATGGAACACCTTTCCGCCGGTGAGGGTTGTATAACAGTACCAAATCTCCCTCCAAGAAACCTTCCGAATTATTGTTCTCATCGTACCTGCGTTTCATCGTACTACTCAATACCCTGGTTCGTTCCTTCACACTCTGTTGTTTGGCCAATGAACTACTTCGTAGAGCTTGCGCTGGACGGATTTGCTTTGCATAATCAGTATCGTTCCGACGCTTCACAACAGTAGTGTGCCCTGGCTTGAAACCACCCTTGCATTCTTTCTGCGAAATTCTTTCCTTCGTTTTAGTACGTCCGTTAGTGCTTTTCAATGCCAGTGTTTCTCTCACAGGTACCTTCGGTTTTGATTTGTTTGGCCCATTTGTTCCATCAACCCTTGCCCGAACTGCTGCCTTTGAATTTTGCGGTTTGTGTCGGATCTCTTTCAGCAGCACTCGATTACTGCTGAACCCTTCTTCCAAACTGAAGTTAAGTGGCACATCCTGGTTCTCATAGCGCATAATCTTTCTTGGCATATCGATCCTAATGTCATGGTCAACTAAGAAGTCCACTTCCAATATGACTTCATCAACGATCCCCGCCACAAGGAATTTGTGTAGAACCATGACCTTCCCAATTAGGACTTCACATATCACTTCTCCCTGGACTTGGTTATACTCGCCTGTGACCGTACGCAACCTTGCTCCAGGTAACGGTTTTACTCTCCTGTTGACTAAATCAGATCGAATCAAGGAATGAGATGCGCCCGTATCTACAGTCAGTACACGCTCCTTGCCATCCACATTCCCTCTGACGGTAAGACTGCTTGATTTCCTTCCAATTTGCGACACAGATATCACAGGATATTCAATAGCTGGAGCTAGCTCTCGATTTTTACATCTCGCACGCTCTTGCTCATCTCCTCCAGCTTTGCGTTTACGGCCACCCAAGTTGGAACTACCAGGACCAAGATCGCAATGACGTGCAATGTGACCGGGCTTCCCGCATTTGAAGCATTTAATAACTTTTTCACTCCACTTTTGCGATCCTTTCAGCGCCTCCAATATTGCGTCTACCCACTCTGGCCTTTATACTTCCACGCGATGAGCTTTTTATGCGGGCTTACTCAAAAGCGACGCTGTTTCTTGAGTCAGTGCATGGGATACCGTTTCTGCGAATGTGGGTTTTGGGTTTGCATATGTCGCTCGCTTCGTTTCTACGTCTCGTATGCCATTTATGAAGCTCAGGATTTTTACCCTTTCAGTGTATTCCACGGGTGCGTCCGCATTTGCAAGATGAGCCAATCTTTCAATATCTGAAGCAAACTCCTGCAATGTCTCATTTGCTTTTTGGTAGCGGTTTTGCAACTCAATTTGGAATATCTGTTTCCTATGCTCGCTTCCGTAACGTCTCTCTAAAGCGCTCATCAATGTTTCGTAGTTGTTCCGCTCGTACTCTGGGATGGTCTGTAAGATTTCCGCAGCTGGTCCTTTTAAAGCTACGAACAATGCAGCAACTTTATCTTCAGCATTCCAGTTGGACCTGGAAAGGAACAGAACCGTCAAAGGATGGAGTTTTTACCTTCGGATTAGACGTTGAAACGACTGGGCGGTTCAATTGTAATTCCTGGATCCTATCTTTCAAAGCATCCATCTCTGCCTCTATTTTATCCTGTCGACCACTGAAGCCTTCATGAAACTGGGTTAGTTTTTCTTCCATATGCACTTCCAGTTTCGATGATATACGGACTTCCTGCTCTTCTAGTTGTGTGGAGATCTGAGATGATATCTGTGCTGAAATTTGTGCCGACATTTCGGAAATACGCGTCTCCTGTGCTTCAATCTTAGATGTTATGCGTGTCTCTTGCGATTCCATCTGTGATGACATATACGTTTTCTGTTCTTCCAGTTGAGTTTCCATCTTGGATGTTATGCGTGTCTCTTGCGATTCCAGTTGGGATGCTACTGTCGATGTTTGTGCAGATATTGCAGCCAATATCATGTTCAAGTCTGTGCTGGTAACTGTCTGTGATGTTCCGTTTTTCTCTTCAATTTTTGTTGTCTCCTTGCCATCAAGATGAAATACATACTCTTCCACGTTAATTCCCTCTAATTCCATTGCCTCTCGTAGTCGTGCCTGAAGTTCGAGTTTATTGCCTGTTGTATTCAATCCACGGCTGTCCAACTCCTTCTTCAGTTGCTGGATCTTCAATTCACTGAACTTTGCCATGTCCTTGTTGCCCTCTGGAATTTATTCAACAATTCCTCTTCTGACACCAATTGTAACGAATTTACTGCAATTCCCCTTATTAGCAATCTTCTGCTAACGTTCGTATCCCTAAACTGTTGAATAAATAACTCCAATATTGAATAATTGAAAAATGGCCTTTATTAAAGTACTTCACAATAACACTTATACTTTGCTTACTTAATAACCAACCTGACGGATAGCTTAAATGAATGAAACTGATCTATTGCCCGACAGATAGCGTGCTTAACTGAAAAAACCGCCCATTGTGCCTCTACCGCTGATGCTTTTATACTCTGTGATTTCCTCGTGGCATCTTCAATGCGCTTCCAGAATTTGCTTAGTTAGTTATAAATTTCTCAGCTACAACTACAGATGTATAATTTTTATAGCCTCTCTCATACCCCATGCGCTTGTATGTGTGAGCGACACTTCCACAATCACAATTGCTTACCTTTAGGAGCATTTCAGATAAGATATCTGCATGTGCTTGTGCGTTGCTCTCAGCTGCGTGTACCTACATATGTGTAGACATAATGATTGATTCGTGTATGTAGATACAAGTGACTGTCTGCTTTAATAAAGTCACAACTTATTTACTTAGCATCAGACTAGGGATGTGGGTATCACTTAGCGCCCTCATATTCGTCACACTATTTTATTTTGACTATGCGCCTATATATTTTTATAAAATATGCCACTTACCATACGGTGCACCATAAAAAAATTTGAATTTTCTTTTTCAAATTTATAAAATATGCCACTTATCTACGGAAAATTTACGGCAAATTCGTGTGCAAGAATTATTTTCCTAGCTGGCCTCTAAGGTGGTTTTCGAAAGTGGCACGCTAACTTCACATGAAGTTGGCGGTGCACCATAAAAAAATATGATTTTTTTTTTCGAATTTATAAAATATGCCACTTATCTACGGCAAATTCGTGTGCAAGAATTATTTTCCTAGCTGGCCTCTAAAGTGGTTTTCTGAGGGCGGCACGCTAACTTCACTTGAAGTTGGCGGTGCACCATGAAAAAATTTTGAAAATTTTTTTTTTTGGAATTTATAAAATATGCCACTTACCTACGGCAAATTTGTGTGCAAGAATTATTTTCCTAGCTGGCCTCTACGGTGGTTTTCTGAGGGCGGCACGCTAACTTCACGTGAAGTTGGCGGTGCACCATGAAAAAATTTAGAAAATTTTTTTTTCCAATTTATAAAATATGCCATTTATCTACGGCAAATTTACGGCAATTCCGCGTGCAAGAATTATTTTCCCAGCTGGTCTCTATGGGGGTTTTCTGAGGGTGGCACGCTAACTTCACGTGAAGTTGACGTGCCACCCTGTATTTTCTAAAACATGGCCGCGGCACATTTTTTTGTTTCACGTATAATTCACGGCAAATTTACGGCAAATTCAATTGCAAGAATTATTTTTCTAACTGGTGTCTAAGGTGGTTTTCGAAAAGTGGCACGCTGACTTCACTTGAAGTTGACGGTTCAACATAAAAAAAAATTTGAAAATTTTTTTTTTCGAATTTACAAGATATGCCACTTATCTACGGCAAATTTACGGCAAATTCGTGTGCAAGAATTATTTTCCTAGCTGGCCTCTAAGGTGGTTTTCTGAGGGCGGCACGCCAACTTCACGTGAAGTTGGCGGTGCACCATGAAAAAAATTTTAATTTTTTTTTTCGAATTTATAAAATATGCCACTTATCTACGGCAAATTCGTGTGCAAGAATTATTTTTCTAGCTGGCCTCTAGGGTGGTTTTCTGAGGGCGGCACGCTAACTTAACGTGAAGTTGGCGGTGCACCATGAACTAATTTTTAAAATTTTTTTTTCGAATTTATAAAATATGCCACTTATCTACGGCAAATTTACGGCAAATTTGTGTGCAAGAATTATTTTCCTAGCTGGCCTCTAAGGTGGTTTTCTGAGGGCGGCACGCTAACTTCACGTGAAGTTGGCGGTGCACCATGAACAAATTTTGAAAAATTTTTTTTCGAATTTATAAAATATGCCACTTTCTACGGCAAATTTACGGCAATTCCGTGTGCAAGAATTTTTTTCCTAGCTGGTCTCTATGGAGGTTTTCTGAGGGCGGCACGCTAACTTCACGTGAAGTTGGCGGTGCACCATGAAAAAAATTTGAATTTTTTTTTTTCGAATTTATAAAATATGCCACTTATCTACGGCAAATTTACGGCAAATTCGTGTGCAAGAATTATTTTCCTAGCTGGCCTCTAAAGTGATTTTCTTAGGGTGGCACGCTAACTTCACGTGAAGTTGGCGGTGCACCATGAAAAAAATTTGAAATTTTTTTTTCCGAATTTATAAAATATGCCACTTATCTACGGCAAATTTACGGCAAATTCGTGTGCAAGAATTATTTTCCTAGCTGGCCTCTAAGGTGGTTTTCTGAGGGTGGCACGCTAACTTCACGTGAAGTTGGCGGTGCACCATGAAAAAAATTTGAAAATTTTTTTTCCGAATTTATAAAATATGCCACTTATCTACGGCAAATTTACGGCAAATTCGTGTGCAAGAATTATTTTCCTAGCTGGCCTCTAAGGTGGTTTTCTGAGGGTGGCACGCTAACTTCACGTCAAGTTGGCAGTGCACCATGAAAAAATTTTGAAACATTTTTTTTCGAATTTATAAAATATGTCACTTATCTACGGCAAATTTACGGCAAATTCGTGTGCAAGAGTTATTTTCCTAGCTGGCCTCTAAGGGGGTTTTCTGAGGGCGGCACGCTAACTTCACGTGAAGTTGGCGGTGCACCATGAAAAAATTTTGAAAATTTTTTTTTCGAATTTATAAAATATGCCACTTATCTACGGCAAATTCGTGTGCAAGAATTATTTTCCTAGCTGGCCTCTAAGGTGGTTTTCTGAGGGCGGCACGCTAACTTCACGTGAAGTTGGCGGTGCACCATGAAAAAAATTTGAATTTTTTTTTTTTCGAATTTATAAAACATGCCAGTTATCTACGTCAAATTTACGGCAAATTCACGTGCAAGAATTATTTTGCTAACTGGTGTCTAAGGTGGTTTTCGAAAAGTGGCACGCTGACTTCACTTGAAGTTGACGGTTCAACATAAAAAAAAATTTGAAAATTTCTCACGTGAAGTTAGCGCGCCACCCTGTATTTTCTAAAATTCTAAAAAAAGAATTATTTTCCTAGCTGGCCTCTAAGGTGGTTTTCTAAAGGCGGCACGCTAACTTCACGTGAAGTTGGCGGTGCACCATGAACAAATTTTGAAAATTTTTTTTTCGAATTTATAAAATATGCCACTTTCTACGGCAAATTTACGGCAATTCCGTGTGCAAGAATTTTTTTCCTAGCTGGTCTCTATGGGGGTTTTCTGAGGGCGGCACGCTAACTTCACGTGAAGTTGGCGGTGCACCATGAAAAAAATTTGAATTTTTTTTTTCGAATTTATAAAATATGCCACTTATCTACGGAAAATTTACGGCAAATTCGTGTGCAAGAATTATTTTCCTAGCTGGCCTCTAAGGTGATTTTCTTAGGGTGGCACGCTAACTTCACGTGAAGTTGGCGGTGCACCATGAAAAAAATTTGAAATTTTTTTTTCCGAATTTATAAAATATGCCACTTATCTACGGCAAATTTACGGCAAATCCGTGTGCAAGAATTATTTTCCTAGCTGGCCTCTAAGGTGGTTTTCTGAGGGTGGCACGCTAACTTCATGTGAAGCTGGCGGTGCACCATGAAAAAAATTGGAAAAATTTTTTTCCGAATTTATAAAATATGCCACTTAAAAAAAAAAAATAAATGTAAGGCGCGATAACCTCCGAAGAGATCTAAGGCCGAGCTTCTCTTCCAATTTGCGTCGTGCTCCTCTTGATTTTTCCCTACAAATTGGCCGGACGGGACCTACATGTTTTATGCCGACTCCGAACGGCATCTGCAAGGCAGATGAGTTTTCACTGAGAGCTTTTCATGGCAGAAATACAATCGGAGCGCTTGCCAGACACTGCCGAGGGGCGACCCCGCTTAGAAAAATTTTCTGCTAATTGAAAAATATGCCACTTATCTACGGCAAATTTACGGCAAATTCGTGTGCAAGAATTATTTTCCTAGCTGGCCTCTAAGGTGGTTTTCTGAGGGTGGCACGCTAACTTCACGTCAAGTTGGCGGTGCACCATGAAAAAATTTTGAAACATTTTTTTTCGAATTTATAAAATATGCCACTTTACGACAAATTTACGGCAAATTCGTGTGCAAGAGTTATTTTCCTAGCTGGCCTCTAAGGGGGTTTTCTGAGGGCGGCACGCTAACTTCACGTGAAGTTGGCGGTGCACCATGAAAAAATTTTGAAAATTTTTTTTCGAATTTATAAAATATGCCACTTATCTACGGCAAATTCGTGTGCAAGAATTATTTTCCTAGCTGGCCTCTAAGGTGGTTTTCTGAGGGCGACACGCTAACTTCACGTGAAGTTGGCGGTGCACCATGAAAAAAATTTGAATTTTTTTTTTTTTCGAATTTATAAAACATGCCAGTTATCTACGTCAAATTTACGGCAAATTCACGTGCAAGAATTATTTTGCTAACTGGTGTCTAAGGTGGTTTTCGAAAAGTGGCACGCTGACTTCACTTGAAGTTGACGGTTCAGCATAAAAAAGAATTTGAAAATTTTTCACGTGAAGTTATCGTGCCACCCTGTATTTTCTAAAATATGGCCGCGGCAAATTTTTTTGTTTCACGGATAAATTGCGGCAAATTCACGGCAATTTTTCCAATAGGTAATTTTTTCCGCGTAAAAGTTGTCTTGCCAACTTCAGAGAGGTAAGGTTATTTCGTATTCCCGAGCTCAAATGTATGCAGATGATGTAAAACTATGATATACATACTTGCCTTCTAACTCTTCTCGTTTGGATCTACTTCAGGCCGATTTAGACTCATTTCAATTATGGTGTACAGTAAATCTACTAGTTTTGAACTGTTGCAAATGTAAACTAATGACATTTCATTGAGTCCACCCAGTTTTAAAGTCCTATATGATAGATGGTGCTCCTTGGAGCGTATATATGTAGTATGTGACCTAGGTGTTCTTTTTGATGCGAAATTGAGCTTTAACATGCATATTTCATCTATCATAAACAAAGCATCGGGTGTACTTGGATTTATAAAAATATGGGCTAAAGAATTTGAATATCCTTATCTAACCAAGACTCTTTACACATCATTGGTACGCCCAATACTGGAGTATTGTTCCTGTATTTGGTCTCCGGGATATAAAAATCATATAGATCGAATTGAATCGGTACAGAAGCAGATTTTAATCTTCGCATTACGTAGTCTTAATTGGGAATCAAATATACTTATTCTCATTAGTTTGCCAAACTTTAAAGAATAGAAGAACATTACTCGAGGTACTGTTCCTTCATAAACTGATTATCGGAGAGATAGACTCCACTGACCTTGTGAGCAGACTAAATTTTTTTGTTCCTGCGGGAACTTCGAGACACCATGTTCTCTTTCATTTACCCATTCTCCGGCGAAATTTTTCCAAATTTAGCCCTCTTCGCAATTGGTGCCCGCGCTATAATGAACTGTACAACTGTATTAGTTTTGAGTATTCGGTTGCTGCTATCCGTAAGGAAATACTCTCACGTCTGGCATGATATTTTTTCAAAGATTCTTAATAAGATGTCAATTTTTATTTCAGTATTAATTTTGATTTTGATTTAGATATCGATTAAAATTAAAATTTAACTTAATTAATTTTATTATTTATAATTTTGTTTTTATTTAAAATTTTGTTTTTACACTTATGTTTATTTTTTCTTATTATTTGTACTGTATTTTGTATCCAGTAGTCTACCGCTTTGTGTCTGTGTTGACTTTAATATACTAAATAAATAAATAAATAAAATTATTAATTTGAATGCCCGCTGCACACTTTGTAATTTGTCTCTAAGTATGGCCTTTTTGTTGTGCTATTCCTTTTATACACAATTTGGTAAATACTGTAACGAATTTTCTGCAAATTCTCTTTTTTGCCCTTTTGCTAGGTTCGTATCGCTAAACTGTTGAATAAATAACTCCAATATTGAATAATGGAAAAATGACCTTTATTAAAATACTTCACAATAACACTCAAACTGTGCAATGAATAGCTTAATAACCAAACTGATAGCTTAAATGAAACTGACTTTCAAAATAATACTGCTATTACTCGCTAGATATCGTCTTAGTCGTAACTGCTTGACAACTCAAATCAAACTGAATTACAGCGCCTCTACATTTGTCACCTTTTATACTCTTTGGTTTCCTCGTTCGCATTTTCTAGAATCTACTAGCATTGTCCATGAGCTCTCAAACTTCTCAGCTATAACTAAAATTGCACAATTTTATACATCTTCTAGGCGCTTCCAGAATCTACTAGTCCAGTAGCTCTCAAACTTCTCAGCTGTAACTACAATTGCATTATTTTATAGTTTTTCTCATTGCATACTTATAGGAGTATCTCAGATATATGCATGTATTAGTGCATTGACTCTCCGCTGCTCGTATACGTACATGGTACATATATGTTTCGTTTATGTAGATACATAATGATTGAATTATTGATGTGCATTCACGTCACTGCTTAGCATCGGCTTAGAGACGGCAGCACTCCTTAGTTTTGCTAATATTCGTAACACTGCCCTCCACCTAAGTCTGATCGTCCCGATTAGACAAATCTCTCGATTTAACCGCTGCTAGCCTCTCCAAATGAACCACTTTGATTTTGGTTCGTGGTTTGCCAATGGTTTGTATGCGGTACACTACATCGTTGATCCGTTTTACAACTTTGTATGGGCCTTCCCAGTTACACTGCAATTTCGGGGACAAAGCTTTTTTTCGTTGTGGGTTGTACAGCAGCACCAAATCTCCTTCCTGAAACCCTTCCGAATTAATTGCTTTATCGTACCTCGCTTTCATCTTGTCACTCATAATCTTTGCTCGTTGCCTTACCAGATCGTGTATCTCTCTCAGCTCTTCTTCCAAGACACCAGTGGATTTCTTGACATTCCTTTCCGCATCGGCATCTATCCCATACTTCAAATCGGCTGGCAGTCGAAGGTCATTGCCAAAAGTTACCTTTGCGGGAGTTTGGCCCGTTGTGTCATGTACTGCCGATCGGTAGGCCATCAAGAATAATGATATGTGTGTATCCCAGTCCTTATGGTACTTGTCTACTACTTTCCTTAAATGCTCCTCCAATGTTCTATTGGAGCGTTCCACCATACCATCGGACTGAGGATGCAATGCAGTTGTCCGTGTTTTTCGAATGCCCAACTTCTTGCACATTTCTTGGAACACAGCTGATTCAAAATTCCTGCCTTGGTCAGAATGTAACTCCATTGGTACACCATACCTTGCAACCCATTCGTTTTTAACCACTTCTGCTACTGTTTCTGCTTCTTGGTTTGGGATTGGGTATACCTCTGGCCATTTACTGAAATAATCCATAACCACCAGTACGTATTTGTTTCCGCGGTTGCTAGTAGGAAATGGACCTGCGACATCCATGGCGATCCTTTCAAATGGTGCACCTGAAATATACTGCTTCATCTGGCCATGACTTCGGGTTTTGGGCCCTTTCGCTCTGTTGCATACCTCGCAGTTGGCAATCCACTCGGTTACCGACTGACGGCAACCAACCCAATAGAATATCTGCTTAATTTTCTCGAGTGTCTTCGTGATTCCAAGATGACCTCCACTTGGACCATTGTGCAGCTCGCTGAGCACGTCAGGAATCCTCTTCCTGGGAACAACTATCAGTTTCTTCTTGCATTGACCATCCTCACTCTCCCATACTCGATGCAAGCAACCGGATATCAATTCTAAACTGTTCCACTGTGCCCAATATGACTTCGCAATGGGAATCTCTGCTGACATCTCTCTGCTTGGTCTTTCGTTTGGTTCGAGCTCTTGCATAACATGTGACAGATCTGTATCTTCTAGCTGACACTTTCTTAGTTGTTCCTTGTCCCATTCATCCGTACACGTTATAGTCATTAGCCGGACATCTATAATGTCTTCTTGAGCTTCGGCCTTTGAGCAGTGCTTGCATTCCAGACTACATGGTCTTCGTGACATTGCATCAGCATTTCCATGGGTACTACCTTTTCGCTCAATGGAAAAGTCATAGCTTTGTAGTCGCTCGATCCACCGTGCCAATTGTCCTTCCGGATTACGGAACTGCAGAGGCCATTTCAGCGCTGCGTGATCTGTCCTGACACGGAATCGCTGGCCGTAGATGTATTTGTGAAAATGTTTAATGCACTCTACCAATGCCAACAGCTCTCTCTGTAACGCAATAGTTCCTCTCTGGTTTTCCAATTGAACGGCTGTAATAAGCAACTACCTTCTCTTGTCCATCGACCAGTTGTGATAAAACGCCTCCTATAGCATATCCGATCGCATCTGTATCTAGAATAAACGTTGCTCCTGGAATCGGGTATGCCAACATTGGGGCAGTGCACAACCGCTCTTTCAATGTTTGGAAAGCTACTTCTTGCTCCTTCTTCCATTCAAAAGCTTTATTTTTTCTTGTTAGCTCGTGGAGACTATGGGCTACGCTGGCAAAATTTGGTACAAATCGGCGGTAATATGTGCACAGCCCAAGGAATCTTCTCAATTCATGCAGATTCTGTGGTCTTGGCCAATCCTTTACTGCCTCTATCTTTTCATTCGCTGTACAGACACCTTCTGTCGTTACCTTGTGGCCCAAATAATTTACTTCCTTTTTAAACAGCGTACACTTTTTGGGACTTAACTTCAGACCAGCGCCAGCTATTCTCTGGAAAACTTCCTCCAAGTTCTTAAGACGTTCATCAAAATTCTTGCCCAATACGATGATGTCGTCCAGGTACACCAAGCATGTTTTCCAATGTAGTCCTTTCAGTACCTGGTCCACGAGTCTCTCAAAAGTAGCTGGTGCATTACAAAGTCCAAAAGGCATCACTGTAAATTGCCAAAGACCATCACCGACACTGAAGGCTGTTTTCTCTTTATCTTTCTCCTTCACCTCAACTTGCCAGTAGCCGCTTTTCAAGTCCAGTGCGGAAAACAATTTCGTACCAGATAGCGAGTCCAGAGTGTTGTCAATTCTTGGCAACGGGTAGCTATCTTTTTTCGTAACGTCATTCAACTTCCGGTAGTCCACGCAAACCCTCATTTTTCCATCCTTCTTCTTTACAAGTACTACCGGTGAGCTCCATGGACTAGCTGATGGTTCGATGACGACGCTTTTTTTCGCTCATTTCTTGAATGATTTGACTCACAACTTCCCGCTTCGCCAGTGGAACACTACGTGGAGCTTGACGGATCGGCCTCGCATCTCCAGTGTCAATTTGGTGTTTCACAACGTTGGTGCGGCCTGGTTTAGAATCATCCTGGTCAAATATGTTCGCGTACTTTAGGAGCAGTTGTTTTGCCTTATTCTGATATGCTTCCTCTAGCCCCTGCGTTCATGCCGTGATGTTATTTGAAAGATCAGTATTACTAGCCGAAACGTGTTCCTGGAGCTGTTCACAGTTAATAACTACTTCAGCCTCTTGGCATCTTCCCAAAATAGCTCCTTTAGTCAGTTTGAGTGGTGACTTGAACTCATTGAGTACTCTTACCGGAATACCAGGGTTTTTCCTACAAGTATGTTTAGTGCTGATTTGTTTGCTGCTTCGACAACCCACAATTTGTTTGTCCCACAATCTCCATCAACCTTTGCCCAGATGACTGCTTCGGATTTTGGTGGTATTTGCTGACTCTCTTCCACCAGCACTCGTTTACTGCTGTAGCCTCTCTCGTAGCCGAAATTAAGTGGTACATCCATGTTTTTATATCGCATCGTCTTGCTTTGCATGTCGATCTTGATGCCCTGGTCGATTAAGAAGTCCACTCCAATTATGATTTCATCAACAATTTCTGCCACTATAAAATTGTGTATTACCGTGACGTTCCCAATTGCGACTTCACATTCTACTTCTCCAATTACCTGGGTGTCCTCTCCCGTGGCTGTACGTAATCTTGCTCCAAGCAATGGTCTTATCTTTTTGTTGACTAAATCCGCTCGAATGATGGAATGAGATGCACCTGTATCTACAGTCAGTAAACGTTCCTTTCCGTCCACATGTCCTCCAACAGTAAGATAGCTCGATCTTCTTCCAATCTGCGAGATAGAGATTATGGGGCATTCAATTGCGGGAGCCAGCTGTCGCCCCGTGCGGCTGACTCGATTTAGTTTAACGATTGAGTGGTCTTGGAGATTTGCTCATCACCTTCTGCTCTGCGTTTACGACCACCCACATTGTTGGAGCTATTGGGACCGCTGCTGCAATGTCGTGCAATATGACCTGGGTTGCCGCACTTGAAACATTTAATAACTCCGACATTTTTCTGTTGTGATCCCTTCAGTGCTTCCAAAATTGTGTCTACCCAATCTGGTCTTTCCACTTCCACACGATTAGCTTTGTATGCTGGTTTACTCAATAGTGAGGCCGTTTCCTGAGTCAATGCATGTGATACCGTTTCAGCAAATGTCAGCTTTGGATTTGCATATGTAGCCCGCTTCGTTTCCACATCTCGTATGCCATTTATGAAGCTCTGGATTTTTACCCTTTCAGTGTATTCCACGGGTGCGTCTGCATTTGCAAGATGAGCCAATCTTTCAATCTGAAGCAAACTCCTGCAATGTCTCATTTGCTTTTGGGTAGTGGTTTTGCAACTCAATTTGGAATATCTGTTTCCTATGCTCGCTTCCGTAACGTCTCTACAGCAGCCATCAATGCTTCATAATTGTTCCGCTCTCCTTCGGGAATCGTCTGTAGGATTTCCGCTGCTGGCCCCTTCAATGCCACGAACAGTGCAGCAACTTTATCTTCCGCATTCCAGTTGTTCACTCCTGCGGTCTTCTCAAATTGTAGCTTGAAGACCTGGAAAGGAACAGAACCGTCAAATGATGGTGTTTTTACCTTTGGATTGCTTGCTGAAACAGCTGGGCGGTTTAGTTGTAACTGCTCCATACGACCTTTTAACGCTTCTATTTCGGCATCAATTTTGTCCTCGAGTTGTAAAATTTTTGCATCCTGCTCTTCCAGTTTCACAAAGAGCTGCGATGATACCTGTTCCGAAATTTGTGCCGACATTTCAGATATACGTGCCTCTTGCGCTTCCAGTTGAGATGCCAAATATGTCTTCTGTTCTTCCAATTGTGATGTTATGCGGGTTTCCTGCGATTCCAGTTGTGAAGAAATTTGTGTTTCCTGTGCTTCAATCTTCGCTGTTATACGGTTCTCCTGCGATTCTAGTTGTTTTTCCATCTTGGATGTTATTTGTGTCGACATTTCTGAAATACGTGTTTCTTGTGCTTCAATTTTCGATGTTACTGTCGACGTTTGTGCAGATATTGCAGCCAATATCACGTTCAAGTCTGTTCTGGTAACTGTCTGCGATGTTTCATTTTTCTCTTCAATTTTTGTTGTCTCCTCGCCATCAAGAGGAAAGACATACTCTTCCACGTTAATTCCTTCTGCTTCCATTTCCTCTCGTAGTCGTGCTTGAAGTTCGATTTTAATGCCGCTTGTATTCAATCCACGGTTCTCCAACTCCTTCTTCAGCTGCTGGATCTTCAATTCACTCCACTTTGCCATGTCCAAGTTGTATTCGAAGTCTTCGGAATTTATTCAACAATTCCTGTTCTGACACCAATTGTAACGAATTTTCTGCAAATCCTCTTATTTGCCCTTTTGCTAGGTTCGTATCGCTAAACTGTTGAATAAATAACTCCAATATTGAATAATGGAAAATGGCCTTTATTAAAATACTTCACAATAACACTCAAACTGTGCAACGAATAGCTTAACAACCAAACTGATAGCTTAAATGAAACTGACTTTCAAAATAATACTGATGTTGCTCGCTAGATATCGTCTTAGTCGTAACTGCTTGACAACTCAAATCAAACTGAATTACAGCGCCTCTACATCTGTCGCCTTTTATACTCTTTGGTTTCCTCGTTCGCATTTTCAAGAATCTACTAGCATTGTCCATGAGCTCTCAAACTTCTCAGCTATAACTAAAATTGCACAATTTTATACATCTTCTAGGCGCTTCCAGAATCTACTAGTCCAGTAGCTCTCAAACTTCTCAGCTGTAACTACAATTGCACAATTTTATAGTTTTTCTCATTGCATACTTATAGGAGTATCTCAGATATATGCATGTGTTAGTGCATTGACTCTCCGCTGCTCGTATACGTACATGGTACATATATGTAGACGCTGTTATTGTTTCGTTTATGTAGATACATAATGATTGAATTATTGATGTGCATTCACGTCACTGCTTAGCATCGGCTTAGCGACGGCAGCACTCCTTAGTTTTGCTAATATTCGTAACAATACTATATACCATATGTATGTATTCAACCCCAAATTATGGGGAATATCTTTTAGCTCGTTCAGCAGAACTTTTTTAGTGACATAGGATGTTATAACACTGCGTTATTGTGTTTACCATTATATCATTATTATTTATATATATTTTATTAGCGAATTAATTAATATTCAATAAAAAAAAATAAATGTAAGGCGCGATAACCTCCGAAGAGATCTAAGGCCGAGCTTCTCTTCCAATTTGCGTCGTGCTCCTCTTGATTTTTCCCTACAAATTGGCCGGACGGGACCTACTTGTTTTATGCCGACTCCGAACGGCATCTGCAAGGCAGATGAGTTTTCACTGAGAGCTTTTCATGGCAGAAATACAATCGGAGCGCTTGCCAGACACTGCCGAGGGGCGACCCCGCTTAGAAAAATTTTCTTCTAATTGAAAAATCGTATTTCTAAAATTTTGATGTTGCTTTGCCCGGGAGTTGAACCCAGGGCATACGGCGTGATAGGCGGAGCACGCTACCATCACACCACGGTGGCGTTGTTGAAATGTACTGTGATGTTCAGCAACAGGAATTGATTATTAGCGCTGTCGGAATGGACGTGATTTCGTGCATGTAATGCATATTCAGGAATGCAAATCCAGCTAAGCCTTAAGCTGTGGAATGATTAACCCAAAACGGTTCGCACGAAGCCTCGAAATCGCAGTCTCAGACCGACAGTTGCTGCGTTGATGGTTGTTGTTGTTGTTGTAGCAATGTTTCGCCCCACCTAATAGCTGCGACCGATCACAAATTGTCATCAATATCCTCTAACGGGAGTCCAAGGAAACTTGCTGTTTCGACAGGGGTGAACCATAATGAAAGGGGTGTTAGAGGCGTTGGTTCCACATTACAATTAAAGAAATGGTTGGTGTCATGTGGGGACACATTGTATTGTACATTTTGTATGTCGGGGTTGATTCTGGATATGTAAGAGTTTAACCTGTTACAGTATCCGGAACGAAGTTGAGCCAGAGTGACTCGCGTTTCCCTGGGGAGTATACGTTCCTCTTCCGCAAGTTTTGGGTACTGTTCCCTGAGTACTGGATTTACCGGGCAATTCCTGGCATAAAAGTCCGACGCCTGTTTGTGGAGTTCACCAAGGACCTGCTTGTGTTTTTTTGCTTCATACGGCTGAGTTCTCAGGTGCCGTATTTCCTCAAAATGCTTACGGAGATGACTCCTTGAGTCCCTAGGCGGTGCTGGCTCATCAATCAGGTGACCGTTGGGATGCCCAGGTTTCTGGGTATTCAACAGGAACTGTTTAGTTAGCATCTCATTTCTCTCCCTGATGGGGAGTATTCTCGCCTCATTATGTAGATGGTGCTCTGGGGACATAAGAAGACAGCCCGTGGCGGCTCTGAGCGCAGTATTTTGACAGGCCTGTAGCTTCTTCCAGTGGGTAGCTTTAGGTTTGGCGACCATATAGGGGACGCGTAGCACGCAAACGGCTGTCCAATTGCTTTGTATGTGGTAATGAGCGTTTCTTTGTCTTTTCCCCAAGTACTGCCAGCAAGGGATTTAAGGATTTTATTACGGCTCTGGATTTTTGGAATAATTGCGGCTGCGTGCTCACCAAAATGAGGATCCTGATCAAACGTCACACCCAAGATTTTGGGGTGTAGGACAGTCGGTAGCGTAGTGCCATCGGCGTGGATGTTCAAAATGGTCGAGATCAGGGAGGTAGCCGTTTATTCTGTAGCAAAGCTGAAGGGCCTGTGGCCATTATTGTATAGTCATCGGCGTAAGAAACGATAGTAACTCCTTCTGGTGGCGAAGGTAGTTTTTATATGTAAAAATTAAACAAAAGTGGGGATAGGACACCACCCTGTGGCACCCCTTGTTTAATTCTTCTTGGCTTTGATATTTCGTTCCTGAATTGCACCGATGCCTGCCGACCACCCAGATAATTTGCGGTCCACCTTTTAAGACATGGGGGAAAGGTAGACTCTTCCAAGTCTTGCAGTAACGTGCCATAGTTGACCGTATCAAAAGCTTTTGATAGGTCTAGCGCTACGAGTACTGTTCTATGGGGGGCTTCTGATTAAAACCACAATTTATCTGGGTGCTAATGGCATTTAGCGCGGTGGTGGTGCTATTGAGTTTTCTAAACTTGATGGTACACAACGTCCTTTCAGCGTGATTCGGGACATTGCTCATCACTTTGAGATACCACTCATAATAAAATAAAATAAGGCCAAGCAAAAGTTGGAAGAGGGGGGATTGGAAACACGTCCTTTTCAACCTCCCATTACATGTTGAGCTGTGCTGATCGGAATATTCATGCATGACAGCGTCATAAATGAAAATATATGTTCAAAATTGTGTTGCCATATGCTGGGAGCACTGGAGGATTGGAAACGCGTCTTTTGCAACCTCCCTTAAAAGAGTGACTCCTAGGCTCGTCCGTTTGTCATGCTAGTAAATATGCTGATCGGAATCAGATGGCATTCCGACAGCATATTCAATAGAACTAAGTGATTTTAATAATGAATTGTATTTACTAGTTTAAGTTTTAGGCCTAAACAGCCGTAATTATAAATAAATTAAATTAAACAATTGGGGCTGCGTTGTCTGGGAGGTTGGAAAGGCTACACGGCCAAATCATTCGAGCTGGTGCTGAGTGCCTAATACTGAGCTGTGGGGAAGTGCTCAGAGAGGAACCTGCGATATGTACCCAGTAAGGGCGCGTATGATTTTAATACTACTGTCCCTATTTTTTTTTTTTTCAGGTCACATCACTGTATATAAATGCACCCCGGCTAAGTAATGTGTTGCAATCAAGAGGCTACAATAACACATAAACTTCGAAAGCACACAACACCGGCAAAAGGACGACGTTGCTACACCAAAACCGACAGCATTTGATAATTATAAAATGTTGTATATATGTATATTTCAAAATAATACCACTACAGTTTTCGATAGCAAATAGAATAAACAACGTTCTGCACAATAAACGGAGACGCCCCCACACGTATGGTAGGAAGCTGTCACAGCTCGACAGATATCTCAATGGCGAGCGCAGAACTCGTAAACTGCGTCAACTGGCAGCCGATGGTAACATTGGCATCCGACCACCTGCCCATACTTATTTCGCTTGAGCGTACCGCCGACTTTATCGTCACTGAAAAACGCACTTTCATAAACTTCAAAAAAGGAAAGTGGGAAGAATATAAATCCTTTACAGACAGCCGCCTAGCTGCCCTCCCTATCCCGACTGATGCCCGCCAAGAGGAGCGTGCCTTCCGTAAGGTCATTAAATCCGCCTCGGCACATTTCATTCCCGCCGGGAGAATTCCCGAAATTCGGCCCCACTTCCCGGCGGAGGCCGCAAACTTAGCGAGAGAACGTGACCTTATAAGACAGCTTGATCCAGGCGACCCCCAAATAAGGGATATAAACCAACGCATCAGATTGCTTGTGGATGAACACAAGCGGGCGAAATGGGAGGAGCACCTAAGAGGTTGTAACCTCTCTACCGGTGTGGGTAAACTTTGGTCCACCGTAAAGTCCCTATCGAATCCGACTAAGCGCAAAGACAAAGTTTCCATCGCCTTTGGCGACAAAGTGCTGTCGGACGCGAAAAAATGCGCTTTCTGCCGACAATATATAATGCATCCTACGGTCAACAAAGATAGACGGAGAGCCAATAGACGCGCACATAAACACAAATTCAGCGCGTCACCAATCACCATCACGGCTAAAAAGGTTGAGGACGCCATTGGTCGTGCTAAACCATCCAAAGCAGTGGGCCCAGACGGCATAGCCATGCCGATGCTTAAAAACCTAGGGAAAGAGGGTTTCAAATATTTAGCGCATGTCTTCAATCTGTCTCTTTCCACCTTTGTCATACCTGCGAAATGGAAAATGGCCAAGGTGGTCCCGCTACTAAAGCCTGGGAAACCAGCTAACATAGGTGAGTCGTATCGTCCGATATCTCTCCTATCGCCAGTGGCAAAGACGCTTGAAGCCATTTTGCTCCCTTATTTCCAAGTAAATTTGCAGCTAGCCCCTCATCAGCATGGCTTCAGAAAACTCCATAGCACTACCACCGCGCTAAATGCCATTAGCACCTAGATAAATTGCGGTTTAAATCAATACCCCCACCATAGAACAGTACTCGTAGCGCTAGACCTATCAAAAGCTTTTGATACGGTCAACCATGGCTCGTTACTGCAGGACCTGGAAGGGTCTACCCTTCCCCCATGTCTTAAAAGGTGGACCGCAAATTATCTGGGTGGTCGGCAGGCATCGGTGCAATTTAGAAACGAAACATCAAAACCAAGGAGAATTAAACAAGGGGTGCCACAGGGTGGTGTCCTATCCTCACTTTTGTTTAATTTCTACATATCTAAGCTACCTTCACCACCGGAAGGAGTCAAAATCGTTTCCTACGCCGATGCCTGCACAATAATGGCCACAGGCCCAGGCCCAAAGATCGATGCGCTATGCAATAAAATAAACGGCTACCTCCCTGATCTCTCCAGTTTTTTCGCCTCGCGAAACATGGCATTATCACCGACTAAATCTTCCGCGACCTTATTTACAACATGGACGCCCCAAATGTTGACCATTTTGAACATCCACGTCGATGGCACTACGCTACCGACTGTCCTACACCCCAAAATCTTGGGTGTGACGTTTGATCAGGATCTACATTTTGGTGAGCACGCAGCCGCAATTGTTCCGAGAATTCAGAGCCGTAACAAAATCCTCAAATCCCTCGCTGGCAGTACTTGGGGAAAAGATAAAGAAACGCTCATGACTACATACAAAGCAATTAGCCAGCCGATTACGTGCTACGCGTCACCCATATGGTCGCCAAGCCAAAAAATCACCCACTGGAAGAAACTACAGGCCTGCAAAAATACTGCTCTCAGAATCGCCACGGGCTGTCTTCTTATGTCCCCAGAACACCATCTGCATAATGAGGCGAGAATACTCCCCATCAGGGAGAGAAATGAGATGCTGACCAAACAGTTCCTGTTGAATACCCAGAAACCTGGGCATCCCAACAGACATCTGATTGATGAACCAGCACCGCCTAGGGGCTTAAGGAGTCATCTCCGTAAGCATTTTGAGGAAATACGGCACCTGATAACCCAGCCGTATGAAGTGAAAAAACACAAGCAGGTCCTTGGTGAACTCCATAAACAGGCGTCGGACCTTTATGCCGGGAATTGCCCGGTAAATCCAGTACTTAACGAAAATTATCCAAAACTTGCGGAAGAGGAACGCATACTCCCCAGGGACGCGCGTGTCACTCTTGCTCAACTTCGTTCTGGATACTGTAACAGGTTAAACTCTTACTTATCCAGAATCAACCCCGACATACAAAATGTATGCCCCGCTTGCAATGTGTCCCCACATGACACCAACCATCTCTTCAATTGTAATGTGGAACCAACGCCTCTAACACCCCTTTCCTTATGGTCCACCCCTGTTGAAACGGCAAGTTTCCTTGGACTCCCGTTAGAGGATATTGATGACAATTTGTGATCGGTCGCGGCTATTAGGTGGGGCGAGCATTGCTACAACAACAACAACAACATAGCAAATACGAATAAGCTTTAAAAATGTACATATGTATGTATGTATTTATATACTAGATTCTACCAAACCAGACGTTTCAACTCTCATTGGGAAGAATTAGAATTGCAATTTTTACAAATATTTTATGTACATATACATACAAAAATACGTATAATTTTTCAAAGTGAAAGAGGGGGGGGGGGGGGGGGGGGGGGGGGAATCATAAGAGAATACTCATGTCTTATTTTTACTAGACGCTCCCCCATAAACATTAACAAGGAACGAATCCACGAAATATTCAACGCTACTACAAACGTACACAAACATAAAAATTCCAAGACAAAACGAACCATTTCAACTTTCACAGACACGAAAAAAATTAAATAAGTACAATAAAATTTAAAGAAAAACATAAAATAGCGAAAAGCACGGCGCACAGACATAAAGAGTCATAGTCATTGACGTGCACCAAAGCGAACCGCAAGTTGTTTTATTGGCGCCGCCTTAGCTGCACTCACTAGTTTGTGATATTTGTGATTTTTTTACGATTTTCACGTTGCTGCTACTGCGGCGTCTGCAGGTCAAATGAATAACGCGCCAATAAAATTTTGATACATATACTAAATATATGTAGGCACAAGTAAAAAAATTTACATAAACTGTACCAAAAAATAGTATATATGTAAATATGTACTAGGTTTTCCCATTCATCCACGGTTATGTATTACGGTCATTCGGTAAAAGGATCAGCTAGAAAGCGATTTGGACTCGCCTGTGGTCACTGACAATGCCTTATTTATGTATAAGCAAGCGGCCGCCGTGGTATGATGGTAGCGGGCTCCGCCTACCACACAGACGATGCTGAGTTCACGCCCCGGGCAAAGCAACAACAAAATTTAAGAAAGCAAGTTTTTTCAATTAGAAGAAAATTTGTCTAACGTGGTCGCCCTCGGCAGCGTTTGGCAAGCACTCTGAGTGTACTTCTGCCATGAAAAGCTCTCAGTGAAAACTCATCTGCCTTACAGATGACGTTCGGAGTAGGCATAAAACAATTAGGTCCCGTTCCGCCAATTTTTAAGAAAAATTAAAAGGAGCACGACGAAACTTAGAAGAAAAGCTTTGTCCAGGAATTGAATTCAGCACCTTCGGCATGGAAGGCGGAGCACGCTACCTCCACACCACGGCGGCCACAAACTTCATATTAGTTCATATATAATACCCCCCGTCTTCTTCTTGTAGCAAAAAAGAGTGCATCAGAAGGTTTTCTAGAATTTTATCGAGTTTGCCGGAAACAGATTCTGTACCATTAAGATACTAGCACGACCATCTCTGGAACGATTTGATATGAGCATGTTGAACCTCATATGTCATCGAAACTCATTCTTAGATTGGAGTAGCTATAATTTCGCAGCTTGCGATTATGACAAAATCGACGCTTTTTTAATGGATTACGATTGGGATATTCTATCATCCTGCCCTGATGCTTCTAGTTGCTATCATACTTTTAAAACTTTAATGTCCGACTTTGTTTTAAAAAATATTCCGACTGTAAAGAAAAGGCCTTAAATGTACTGTAACGAATTTACTTGCAAATCCTCTTATTTGCCCTTCTGCTAAGTTCGAAACACTAAACTGTTGAATAAATAACTCCAATACTGAATAATGGAAAAAAGGCCTTTATTAACGTACTTCACAATAACACTTATACTTTGCAACTAGCTTGCTTAACAACCAAACTCATTGATAGCTCAAATAAAACTGAACTCCAGCGCCTCTACAATTGCTGCCTTTTATACTATCTGATTTCAACGTTCGCATCTTCTAGGCGCTTCCATTTCCAGAATCTAATAGTTGCCATCAGCTCTCAAATTTATCAGCTGTAACTACAATTGCACGATTTTATAGCTTATCTCATTGCATACTTTCAGGAGTATCTCAGATATATGCATGTGTTTGTGCATTGATTCTCCGCTGCTCGTATACGTACATGGTACATATGTGTAGACGCAATTATTGTTTCGTTTATGTAGATACATAATGATTGATCTATGGATGTGCATGATATCAACAACAACATATCACTGTTTAGCATCGGCTTAGAGATAGCAGCACCCCTTAGTTTTGCTAATATTCGTAACACTGCCCTCCACCTAAGTCTGATCGTCCCGTTCAGACAAATCTCCCGATCTAAACGCCGCTAGCAGCTCCAAATGTACCACTCTTCTAATCCGTGGTTTCCCAGTGGTTTGTATGCGGTAGATGGTCTCACTGATCTTCTTCACAACTTTGTACGGGCCTTCCCAACTGCACCGAAATTTGGCTGGAACACCTTTCCGCCAGTGAGGGTTGTTTAACAGTACCAAATCTCCCTCCAAGAAACCTTCCGAATTTTTGTTCTCATTGTACCTGCGTTTCATCTTACTACTCATTATTCTTGATCGTTCCCTCGCACTCTGTTGTTTGGCCAATGAACTTCTTCGCAGAGCTTGCACTTGACAGATTGACTTTGCATCATCATTATCGTCTGGACGTTTCACAACAGTAGTGCGTGCTGGCTTGAAACCACCTTTGCATTCTTTCGGAAAAACTCTTGCAGTCGTTTTAGTGCGTCCATTAGGGTTTGTCGATGCCGGTCTTTTTCTGGCAGGTACTTTTAATTTCGCTTTATTTGGCCCATTCGATCCATCAACCTTTTCTTTTGACTTTCGTGGCCTTTGTCGAGTCTTCTCAACCATTACTCTATTACTACTGAACCCTTTCTCCCACTTGAAGTTAAGTGGTATATCCTGGTTCTCATAACGCATCACCCTTATCTGCATATCGATCTTGATATCATGGTCAACCAAGAAGTCCACTCACAATATGACTTCTTCAACTATATTCGCCACAACGAATTTGTGTAGAACCGTGACCTTTCCAATCAAGACTTCACATATCACTTCTCCTTGGACTTGGTTATACTCGCCAGTGACCGTACGCAACCTCGCTCCAGGTAATGACTTTACTCTCCTGTAGACCAAATCAGATCGAATCAAGGAATGAGATGCGCCCGTATCTACAGTCAGTACATGTTCTTTACCATCGACATTCCCTCTGACGGCAAGACTGCTTGAATTCCTTCCAATTTGCGAGACAGATATCACAGGACATTCAATAGCTGGAGCTAGCCTTCAATCTCTACATCATACTCGCTCGTGCTCATCTCCTCCAGCTTTGCGTTTACGGCCACCCACATTGTTGGAACTACTAGGACCAACATCGCAATGACGTGCAATGTGACCGGGCTTCTCGCATTTGAAGCATTTGATAACTCTTCCATTCCGCTTTTGCGATCCTTTCAGTGCTTCCAAAATTGTGTCTACCCAATCTGGTCTTTCCACTTCCACACGATGAGCTTTGTATGCTGGTTTACTCAATAATGAGCAAGTTTCCAGAGTCAATGCATGTGCAACCCTTCGACATCTGACGCAAACTCCTGCAAAGTCTCATTAGCTTTTTGGTAGCGGTTTTGCAACTCTATTTGGTGTATCTGCTTCCTGTGTTCGCTTCCGTATCGCCTCTCTAGAGCGCTCATCAATGTTTCGTAGTTGTTCCGCTCTCCATCGGGAATAGTCTGTAGGATTTCAGCAGCAGATCCTTTCAATGCCACGAATAGTGCAGCAACTTTATCTTCAGCACTCCAGTTGCTCGCTGCTGCGGTCTTCTCAAACTGAATCTTAAGCACCTGGAAAGGAACAGAACCGTCAAAGGATGTTGTTTTTACCTTTGGATTGCTTGCTGAAACAGCTGGCCGATTTAGTTGTAACTGCTCCATACGACCTTTTAAATCATCTACTTCTTCCTGAAATTGAGCCATTTTTGCATCCTGCGCTTCCAGTTTTGATGATACCTGTTCCAAAATTTCTGCCGACATTTCAGATATACGTGCCTGTTGCGCTTCCAATTGAGATGCCGTATATGTCTTTTGGTCTTCCAGTTTAGATGACGCTTGCGACGTCATTTCTGAAATACGTGCCTCCTGTGATTCCAGTTGGGATGCGATATATATCTTCTTTGTTCGAGCTGTGTTTCCATCTTGGATGTAATCTGTGTCGACATTTCTGGCATACGGTTTACCTTAGCTCACATCCAAAAATATCGGGAGATATTATTTATATATTATGAACCCAGGACCACGAATCCGAAAGCGGAAATTAAAAAATTTGTTTCTGTCAAGACATTTTCAAAAAACCGAAAAAATGGCCCCAGAGCGCCCCAAAACCAGGGATCCATAGTATTTTTGCACAGAACACCTTTCTGCATTGGTGGCTTTAGGTCGCGCTTGGCCGATTTAGTTGTAACTGCTCCATACGACCTTTTAAATCATCTACTTCTGCCTGAAATTGATCCATTTTTGCATCCTGCGCTTCCAGTTTTGATGATACCTGTTCCAAAATTTCTACCGACATTTCAGATATACGTGCCTCTTGCGCTTCCAATTGAATAGCCATATATGTCTTTTGGTCTTCCAGTTTAGATGACACTTGCGACGTCATTTCTGAAATACGTGCCTCCTGTGATTCCAGTTGGGATGCGATATATGTCTTCTGTTTTTCGAGCTGTGTTTCCATCTTGGATGTAATCTGTGTCGACATTTCTGACATACGGGTTTACTTTAGCTCACATCCAAAAATATCGGGATATATTATTTATATATTATGAACTCAGGACCACGAATCCAAAAGCGTAATTAAAAATTTGTTTCTGCCAAGACATTTTCAAAAAACCGAAAAAATGGCCCCAGAGCGCCCCATAACCAGGGATCCATAGTATTTTTGCACAGAACACCTTTCTGCATTGGTGGCTTTGGGTCGCGCTTATAAAAAAATTTCCCTGGGTGGGTTCAACACGGCTTGGAGACCAAAACTATATCCGCGCAAAACACTTTTACCCACAGTTTTTCTTATGGGTACTTACAAAATCATCAAAATTACCACATGAAAATTCTCAATTTTGTTTGCAAATATCTCCGAAAAGAAAAAAATTTCCAATTTCCGCTTTCGGATTCGTGACCCTGGGTTCATAACGCGTCTTTTGACAACTCTCCCGATATTTTTGGACGAGTTTTAGCAGTTGTGAGCTAGGTAATTGTGCAGTTTAGGGGCCCCACCCTAAAATTGGGCCTTTTTTTGAGTGAGGTATCAAAAGACGCGTATTCACGTCTAGATCAAGAAACCGAAAGCGGAAATTAACTTTTTTTTATCCGTTCAAAAGATATTAACGAAAAGCCGAAAAAAAACAGCGGGTACTTCCGAAACCGGGGGTGGGATCCATAGTATTTTTGCGCAGCGTATTAGCAGTCGACCCTCAACTAGACTATTACCAACACGCGTCTTTTGATACCTCACTCGAAAATCTTGGTCCAACTTTAGGGTGGGGCCCCTAAACTGCACTACTACAACCCTACAAGAAACGCTGATAGTTTTACTAATACACTCACACTTGTAATTGACAATCCTGATCCTGCGATGACGTAAACATTGATACTCAAATTTATGTACGTTCCTTTGTTCGCTCACGCATGTCCGCATGTACCCAACGACAGTCTATAATCATGAAAAAGGACTGAAACTGGGAAAGCTTCGGACACCTGGTACAGAACAAAAGAACATACAACAGATACCATTATGCATGTGAGACAGATACATAATTCTCAACGGAATTTTATGTATACGAGAACAGTTTATCCGATTTAATCATGTTGTCACTACTGACTGTCATATGACAATCAAATGTTTATCACGGTTGTTTTGTTATTTTTTAAATTCCGTCATTTTCATCCGACGAAAACCATATAAAATATAAGTTTAAAAAATGAAAAAGAGAGCTACATGCTAAAAGAAAAAAAATCTAAAATAATATTAAAAAATATCAAAAGCTGTCGGAATGTGTGGGGCGCACTCAAAAAATTGATACGCGAAAAATAATAGCGGTTAGTGGTGATTCATTTTTAAATGTGTTTCCGCATGAGGAAAGCGCTCTTCTGTTGTTTTGTTATTTTCTGAATTTAAATTGAACATTCTGAACTCGAATTCTTAAAAAAGTATTTATTTTAAACAAATAAGAAACACGTATGCTTTTATCACGTACAAAATTAAAAACGTAATGAAATATATAAAAAGCAAAAAGCATTGTTTAATTTTTGGCGGAATATAACAATGGTCATTTATGATAGTATAACAGTCAAACCTGATATCTAAAGTAAACTATCATTTATGACACCATTTGATAGTTAGAGTGTCAGCACTGATCCAGGAAAAGGAATGAGAGTGAGCAGTACGGCTATATACTTAATCAGTAGGCCATGTTGGTGTATAATAAGGAGACAAAAACTCACACGTACACAGTTGTTTACATCACATTTGCGCAAGTCCCCTTAAGTTTGTGATAGAAAGTTTTTATGAGGCGCTGATCGTTAGCTTGACATTGCTGACAATCAGATGATAGTCACATGATAGTCAGTATTCTTGTAGGGTATCGGTTAATAAATCAACCCGGTCTAATGCATATGTACCCTACAAGAATACTATCATATGACTATCATCTGATTGTCAGCAATGTCAACCTAACGATCAGCGCCTCATACAAACTTTCTATCACAAACTTAAGGGGACTTGCGCAAATGTGATGTAAATAACTGTGTACGTGTGAGTTTTTGTAGCCGTACTGCTCACTCTCATTCCTTTTCCTGGATCAGTGCTGACACTCTAACTATCAAAAAGTGTCATAAATGATAGTTTACTGTAGATATCAGCTTTGACTGTTATATTATCATAAGTGACCATTGTTATATTCAGCCAAAAATGAAACAATGCTTTTTGCTTTTTATTTACTTTATTTCATTACGTTTTTAATTTTGTACGTGATAAAAGCATACGTGTTTCTTATTTGTTTAAAATAAATAGTTTTATAACAATTCGAGTTCAGAATGATCAATTTAAATTCAGAAAATAACAAAACAACAGAAGGGCGCTTTCCTCATGCGGAAACACATTTGAAAATGAATCACCACTAACCACTATTATTTTTCGCGTATCAATTTTTTGAGTGCGCCCCATACATTCCGACAGCTTTTGGTATTTTTTAATATTTTCGATTTTTTTTCTTTTAGCATGGAGCTTTGAAATGCTCTCTTTTTCATTTTTTAAACTTATTTTTTATATGGTTTTCGTAGGTTGAAAATGACGGAATTTAAAAAATAACAAGACAACCGTGATAATCATTTGATTGTCATATGACAGTCAGTAGTGACAACATGATTAAATCGGATAAACTGTTCTCGTATACATAAAATTCCGTTGAGAATTATGTATCTGTCTCACATGCATAATGGTATCTGTTGTATGTTCTTTTGTTCTGTACCAGGTGTCCGAAGCTTTCCCAGTTTGAGTCCTTTTTCATGATTATAGGCTGTCGTTGGGAACATGCGGGCATGCATGAGCGAACAAAGGAACATACATAAATTTGAGTATCAATGTTTACGTCATCGCAGGATCAGCATTGTCAATTACAAGTGCGAGTGTATTAGTAAAACTATCAGCGTTTCTTGTAGGGTATATGTTAGTAAATATGTAGCCAATAAAATTCGGTGTCTACTGCATCATCTGGTAGCACTGACCTGAGCCAAGACTTCCAATTTGAATATGCGCCGGCATAATTGCAACCCTGAACCAGTTCTGGTGGTCTAATTCCTTTAACCAAGAGCCTCTGAATATATACATAATCTATTTCTAATCTAAATTTACAATTACCAGAATAACACGATGACGTTAATATGTTGCGTATTCTCCACCTTTTTATTTTTACTTGCTTATTTTTTATTCTACGCTTTTTAATTTACTTTTATTGGTTAGTATCGCTTTACAAAAATAATACGGCACACCAACTGCGATGACGAGACGAAGCAACGATTGCGATTACGACGAGTCATTTGATTTTTACAATTCTCGAATTTCTCTCCTTCCTCACCTTTTCAACTTTTTTTTACCATTTGCTTACAATTATTGCACCATATTTTGAAACATTTTCTTTCAACGTATTTTTCTTTATTAATGCACATAGAAGATGCAAGCACTGAATACATTAAACAAATTGATCAACTACATATTCTTGTTTTATACAATGTGTACTTTTTTCCGTTTTATTAGTTGGACGCCATTTGACTTTCCATTACGTTCGACGCCATTTTAGACCCATCGACTGTCGTAGGACAAACACCAAGTTTAGTATGGAAATTATAATTACTAACACTAAATTCATGATATTTACACATTACCAATTAGCAAATTACACGAAGAAACTTTTCACGTTCACCTTTTTATGTAATTTTCAATACACGATTACTTTTCACCTTGAGAGCAAAATTTTATTTTTCTCCACGCCGCGATCTTTGTGTGTGACTGCTTACGCATACACACTAGAGGTGTGAAACAATCGATAATATTATTATGAGTATCGATATTTAATTGAAATTTGCAGATTGAAAAACTTAGAGATTTTCACTTTAATAGATGTGTTTTTTTTTTTACTTCTATATACGTTTACACTTAACATTAGGGGGACTCATGTAACCGTATAAATGCCTTATAAAGTGTGTAAACGTATAAATTTATCTAGTGCGTAAACGAACTGTCAAATTTTGTATGAAAAATCATTTACACAATTTGTATAAATTTACGCGCACATTTCATTGTGTAAACGCGGTAAACTCAAAGGAATGCAACCTTGCAGACATTACAGCAGGCATTTTCATCAGAAATCTCCAACATCAGAAAGTCGTTTACAAGAATATCTTAGTAAAACCGTTTTAGTTTTGATTTTTCACTTAATCTTGGCATTTTTTAATTTGTATAACAATCAAACAATTTTTGTTTGGCAATAATACAGCTGATAAACAATCAAGTTTATCAAGAGTATTTCTAGGTGCGTTCATATAACAGCGTTTGTAAATGGATATAATTTTACACCTTATAAGTTTATATGCTTTCATGAGTCCCCCTATTGGCTGTATTTCGTTGCAAACTATTACGGGGAATATTTTGAGTAAGGTGCCACGATTTTCCAACTTTTTTTTCGAGAGGTGGAGGGGGTCCTAAAAATCAAAATTATCGTCCGCAACTCTAGGAAGCTCTTAGTTTATGAAATATAAGGGGGAATATTTAGAATAAGGTGCCACGATTTTCCAACTTTTCTTTTTTTCGAGGGGTGGAGGGGGTCCTAAAAATCACAAAATTATCATCCGCAACTCTAGGAAACTCTTAGTTTATGAAATATAAGCCTTTAAATTTCGAAATTTAGTAAAATTTCAACTTGTCCTGCACTTAAAATTCGGGTCACACATGTCGATAGCGGTATCAAAAGACGCGTATTTGCGTTCGGATTCAGAATCCGAAAGCAGAAACTATATTTTTTATCTCGTTTAAAAGTTATTCGCGGAAAACCATTGTAAACTTTACCAAGTAGCGCAACTAACAGCTGATCGCTCAAAATTTGCACACACACACACAAACATCACTAATGGCCATATTACGGAAATCTTAGGGAAATTGAAGTTAAATTTTTAAACAGACATAAAATGTTATAATTTTGGAATATATAGCATCTAGGACACCTTAATTGCAGTAATTGAAAGAAAACGTTTGCTTATACTCAAGTATTTAATTATTTTTTCCAAAATTATCTTTAATATTGATCCAATGCAACTCTGGTCTTCCTACTGTTCTTCATTCCACTCCATTCGAGTGCCTATTTTCACGGCTAGCGGGTGCCTTCCACTCTATTCGCAACATAACCTCGAATTAAGCTGCCGAACTATATAGTAAACAATGCGGAAAACCCGTCGATACTAGTTACGTTCCATTGACACTTGAGCGAGATACGGATAGAAATTTAACATGCAAATGCAACAACAACGTTGTGATCCTGATATTAATCTGGTTCAATTTCTGATCCGTATAGCAGTTCTGTTCGTTTCGTTTTCTGTAGTAGATTTTTTGACAGCTAACCACTTTTGAGTTGGTAGCACTCATGGCTCAACTATATGGTTGGTTCATCTCTACAGCAACAACATACATTTGTTCACATTGCCAAAATCAGAGTGTTGCTGTTAGACGAATGGAATGGAATGAAATCATAAAACTTAGCAGCATTTGTATGTAGTAAGAAAATGTTGTAAATTCGTTGGTTTCATTTAAGTTTGCCATCTCCTTCTGACAATCTCTACTACAGTGAAATGAAAAAAATAAAATCAGCTGGTGAGATGAGCCAACCATATAGTTGAGCCATTGTAGCACTGAACTAAATATGTGTACATTTGTGTATACATAAAAGAATTCGCCATATTTAAAAGCAAAAACACTGAAAGAGTAAACAACTTGAAAATGATGTAAGGAAAATATATAGTTTGCTTACGTGCGAAACTATTTAAATGTTAATAATTCTATCAGTATCTTAAAATTTTGTGTACGTTTCTTCTTATTTTCAACAAAACAGATGTTTTATATTAGTGCTGCCAGTTCTCATAAAGTTGATCCAGATCGTTCCAATGAGATTTGAGCCAGAGCCAGAACTCGATAAACCAATGGAACGGCCCTACTATTGTCGCTTTTTTCGTTGTTGCAATTAAACCATGGTGCAACTATATACAGGTTGGCTCATCTGTAAAGCAACAAAATATGTCTGTTCAAATTGTCAAAATCTGTGTATTGGCGTTGGTGCGAATGGTATGGAATGGAAACATAAAACTTAGCAGTTTTTGTATGTGTAAGTAAAATGTTGCCAATGTGTTGGTTTCATTTTGAGTTTGCCATCTCCTTTTGACAATCCCTTCGACCATGCAATGACATAAATAAAATCAGCTGATGAGATGAGCCAACCTGTACATAATTGAACCATGAATTAAACAAACAAAAACAAATGAAGGTGGTGAATAGTGTTACCAGCTCCGCAACAATATCTTTTTATCTTGGTAGACCATTATAAGGTGGTGGCACGTCGACATAAATGCAAACAAACATACACTATCAATGTATTTTGTTTTTGTAATTCTCAAAAACACACTGCGCTTGAAGTGGAAATGTCATAGCAGCTAAAAAAGTAACAATTAGCTGATAAACTTCCACCATTTGTATGGTTTTGCCATAATGATACTGTTTAGCTAGTTGAAGCGTTTTTTTCAAGCTCGCTTGGAAAAAAACATCTATTATAAGTGATGCTAAGCGTAAACCTTTAAATGCACCTCTGAAATTGCTGCGCATTAAATTTGTACTACTAAATTTCAATACGCATTATACTCAAATGCTACTGAAATATGTGTCTATGTTTCACCTGTATAGTAATTCTATGTAGCACTTCTAAAATACGCCTGTAAAAACAAAACACGGCTAATGTTCTACATGGTCTTGTTACAAATCATTGGTTCACTCAATTACGATTACGCCAAATACAAAGAAATATTCCAGCTTGGTTCGGACCAGCTCAAAAAAATAAAAATATTGAATTTGGCATCGTAATATTTTATAAGAGTACGTATTTCACAGAACGCCGATAGAAAAATTTCTTAGACATAGTTTACATATAACGAAATTATCTTCGTTCTCCTACTTAAAGGGTCTATTACTGATACTTAGCATAGACTTGATTTGACTTGGCGTAAACTTGGCAACTTAGCCACGATTATACTCCACTTAGCGCATACAATATGGCATCATAATCAGCTGTTTCCAGCTGTAATTTTATTGTGAAATATTTCCTACAAAAGGTGTTGGTTTTTAAAATATTTAATTTTTAATATCACAATTAATTTATGAGTGTAAAAATTAATAAATAAAATAAAAATAAATGTCAATTTGTATGGCAAAATGTCAAAATGAAATGGAAAAAAACAAATGGCATCTCAAAATGTAAACGTCACTTAGAACTTACATAGAAAATCAAAATTCAACAGACTTCTAAGTCAAGTTAAGTCTTGCTAAGTTTTAAAGAATCAGTAACATGCAATGTTCATTTAACAGAACTGTAAGTGATAGTTCTCAAGTCAAGTCAAGTCTATGCTAAGTATTAGTAATGGGCCCTTAAATCCTTATCATTAGTTATGTAACTTGATTTCCCACTTAAATTTTGCCCCCGATAATCGGTTATTATGAACAAATTTGAGAGATGCTGATTTTTTCACAGAAACAGTTCCACTTCTAGAGTTTTTTTTGCGTTTAGTTTTTTTTTTGAATTTTGAATTGAATTTAACGGTCTGTCCGTGGCATCCGGTTCGACCGGATGTCGTTTCTTTTGAATTTCCAGCGTTTTGAATTAGTTCTGCGCTGTGTGACCATTTAAAAGACATGATAGGAACTTTTTTCTTGTTATGGCGCAGGAACAGTAAGGTTGGCAAGGACCCCGCCCAGCCGTCATGACTATCCATAGGACACCCCCAGATCATGCCGACTGCCTTCCTTAAGCGCCAAATACACGACACGAACATTTCCGCGAACATTCCCGTTATGTCATGTTTCTGCGACCTTTTCTGTCGTGTATGGTGGTGTTTGCCAGTTCGCGCAAATGTTCGCCAAAAATCAAAATATTTTAATTTTTGGCGAACACTTGCGCGAACTGTTCGTGCGTGTATGGCGAAATAGCTCATAATCGTAGTAATTTCTGAACGGAACAGACGTGCGCGGAAAAGTAAAATGGACAATAAAAAATTTCTGAGTGAATTTATTGAAATGTATAAATCTTTGCCATCATTGTGGCAAGTAAAAATCAAAGATTATTGTAATAGAATTAAAAACATTGCCACAGCGGAGCAATATTGCTGCAGCACAATTGTTGTCCGTATTCATCGCTGTCTGAAAGAGAACTAATGTTCGGCCAAAAGTTCGTATGGTGTATGGCCAAAGCTGCGAACAAGATTGCGGAATGTTCGCGGAAATGTTCGTGTCGTATATTTGGCGTTTTACTGCTCCATCAAAGATGCGATTCCATAACAAAAAATCCACCTCTAAAGTGTAATCTCTAATTGGAAGCATTTACATATGTTCCATCCACCGGAACTAGATTCACATCTGTCAAATTCTTACAAGCCCCGTCACATAAAAAGTTTTTCATATAGATGCGTTTAACTCGATCTTTTGCATTAAGAGTAGATTGCACGTATTTTTATAGAGAACAGTAGATTGAGCTGCACTGGCGCCATCTGACATGAAAAAGTAGCCAACTTGCAAATTTTGTAGCAAGCAAAGCATAAGAAGAAGAATTTGACATTTGCTGTGGCTAATGGTGCTGGCACGCTTTGGAAGGAAAATTATTTTTCCCACTCGTTGGTAACTTTTCTAATTACAAACTGCAATATAACAAATGAATACCACACAAAATATGTTTTGCAAAGTTTTGTTTACTGTATAGGGAGAATGTTTACAAAGTGCTTCGCGAAATTTTGTATATGAATGGGCAAGGCGAAGTAAATTTCAATTGCCAAGTCTGAAATTCCTTCATGTTTATAAACGCAATATCTTGGTTGATTGTGGCAATGTTCCTGGAATACATAAGCTTGTGTTAAACGCTTCTATATAAAAATATCGTTGTGCTGCATTCTTACGTTTCTCTTTTTTTATTTTGTGCTTTCAATTAGAGATTACACTCCAGAGGTGGTATTATTTCAATGACAAAATTCGCATCCATAAATTTCATTCTGCGCATCTACGTCACACTTGACTGCTTGAGCGAATCAAAGAAAGAGAGAAAAAACAAGAGCTAAAGGAAAATGACGTAAAAATTGCCCATAGAAAACAGCTGATCATTTGTTTACCTGAGCAAAGCGCAATCTTGTTTGTGTGATTTGTGATGAAATTTGTTCATAACTACCAAATATCGAAGAGAAAAATTTATAAGGTAAATCTAGTTAAATGAAGATAATCTCGTTGCATGTAAACAAGTTCTAGAGCTTAGGCCACGCGCAGCGGCAGTGGCGGGTCACTTTTCTGTCTGTTTCATCAACATTGCCGCTGATCGCCGCGCCGCGCAGTGCTGCTGCCGCTAGAATTGATTCGCTGCCTAAGCATGCGTGCAAATTATGATTTTCAGCGCAGTATAGTACAGCTCAATGTTTCCTGAAGGGCTCCGGTGACTAACAACGAGATTGACGGAATTTTGTGTTAGTGCAGTCGGGTGGCTTCGAGACACAAGTATTTCTTGTCGGCCACACGTTGATGAAAATCAAAAATTTTTTTTTTTTTCCTTTGACGCTTGCTTATTTGATCGTCGCGGGGTGTGATTGACAAAACAGCAGTGTTGTATTTAGTTTGTGTTGGCATTCAAAATGAACAAGTGCGCGGAAGAACAGCAATGCATATTAAAATTTATTTTTAATTCGTTTAAAAGATGTACATGTGTAAACCTTTTACGTTTTGCGTACAAGCTTTTTATCCACAATTTCTTTTTATCACTTTTTTTCCTTTTCTTTTTATTATTAAAACTACTGTAGTTGCAAGTAAAAAAAATCATCATCCGATGACGAAATATTCATGTCCGAACGCTATGGTTTCTCAATGCAAATGTTGATTGATGGCTTTTTAGTTGATAGGCGCGGGGCAACCGTCAAATACCCGACACGCACACATACAAAAATTCAGTCAATCTCGTTGTTATTCGCCGGAGTCATTTAGCTTAATCATTAATTAAATAACTAGATTTCCCCCACAAATTTTTCACTTGATAATTTGTAATTATAAACAAATTTTAGAGACTCCGGTTTTTTTTCACGGAAAAAACACCACCTCTAGAATGTTAACTCTAATTGGTAGCACAAAACAAACGAAATTTGACAGAAAATAATCTAGTTCCCAGGGTTGAAACATGTGTAGACGTGTAGATTATCTATTGATGTTTTATTGTAGATAAGTGCATGTTTAAACGTGTTCACATAGTATTTTATTAAATAAAAAAATTAAACTTTGAACGTTAAGTTTGTGCGATCCCACAAATCACAAACAGAAAATTTCGCATTGACGACTTCAAAATTCCTTCGTTCTGTGCACCTACGTCACACTTGACTGCTTGAGCGAATGAAAGAGAGAAAAAAAAACCAGAGCTAAAGGAAAATGTGTAAAAATTGCCCATGAAAAACAGACGATCTTTTGTTTACGTGCGCAATGCGTAATCTTGAATGAGTTAATTGTGGTGGGAGCCGACTGTTAAATCTGATATCGACAAAGTCACAGCCATATGAAATATCGGTTGAAATTTTCGTAGTTGTCAGACTTGGTCGCTACACATTTCCAAGTTTGTAATGAGAAAACATAAATTTGCATTCAGAAATATAACTTTTATTGAGCAAACGATAATTGATAATGGGAAATCCAACTTGATAATGAGAGAAGCGTAACTTCTTATTGAGAAAATATAAATTTATAGTAAGCAATTGTACTTTATATTGAAAATACATAGATTAATAATCAGAAATATAAATTGATAATGAGAAAATATAATTTAATAATGTGGAAATATAAAATTTTAAGAATGAAAAGTTGCAAGTAAGCTGATCTGCAGTCGGAGTAAGCCAATACTGCAATATTTCGGATAAATTAATAATAAGATAAATTACAGTGATGTAAAAATCACTTGAAAGCATTTTAAAAGCGTGAGGACAAATACGGAAAACATATATATATATATATATCTACTTGGATATCAACTAAAACAAAATACCTGTATGGCTTGTATGTAAGTGCGGTATTGCTCTCACGCACTCGCCTCCTGTTAAAACATTTTTTGGTGCATCCACTTCACTTTCATGGTACTACCATCTTTGCTCGCATGCTCCGGGCCCACTGATTTATGGTATATGTAAATGTACTATTCAATTTTGTTTTACTTAAGCTAAGTTAAGATTTTTTAAATTATTAAAACTACCGTCGATTTCGCCATCAACAACAAATATGTTTAAGCTGTGAACGCAGTGCAATACGGGTATACTTAATAAAAACAAGTACAAATAATAACTAAATATTTTTATTTTCTCAATATGAACTTACATTTTCTCATCAGAAACTTTTTTCTCAATATAAAGTGACATTTCTCATTATAAAATAACATTTTTCATTATTAATTTATATTTTCTCAATATAAACTCATATTTTTCATTATCAATTTTCTCAATGTAAACTTGTATTTTCTCGTTATAAACTTGAGAAGGTGTAGTGTAGCTTCCACACTAGGGTGGCCATAAGAAATCAATTTAAGATTTTCCGCTGGGGCACCCCCATAAAATATGCCAATAGATTAGAAAATGATACATACAAAGTTTCAGGCCGATAATGTTAACACGTGCCTCATTGAGGTCAAAGATAGGAAAAACAGCGATTTTTCAGAAAAATTTTTTTGTGTTTCGTCAATAAAGGTGAAACCATTTATGCCAGGAACTTGACTCGTACACCATTCGATAGGTAATTTCATTTGTATTTATTTTGAATAATATTTTTGTAAAACGGTTATTTTTAGCAGTATTTAGCATTTATCAGATCAGGTCATAGTGGATATCCCTAATTTTGAATTTCCATGCAAACGTCTATGGACATTACAATGATATACGAGTCAAATTCCTGGCATAACCCTACTGCCACACTTTGCGAAAACAGTAGAATCGCAAAAACGAAAAAACGCCCGTTCCCGTGGCATATATGCAAAGAAGTGTAAAAAGTGGAATTACGACTCTTTTCGTATCAGTAGAAAAAATTTGATCATATGAATCATATGACAAGTAGCGTCGTTACATTTTAGTCAGATTTAACTGAAGTTTAAGCACGTACTGAAATGCCCGACAAACTTTAGTTAAAAGTTGGAGTAGCTCAAACGGGGATTGTCACATATTAGCCGTGTTTTTTTCACGTATATACGTCTACGTTTCCGGGTAAAAAAACGCTTCTCCTCACTTAGATAATGTTTAGGAGACCCATCTAGCGGCAGTGGTTAAATAACTAGATACAGAACATGTTTTACCAGAAAGCGGTGACACAAATCTCTGTTGACCATAGTGTATAACCTTTAGCTGAATCGGTCGCGGTGAATAGTGGAAACACACCATTTTTAGAGGTAACAGAGGTAGTGTAGAGGTGAAACATAGACACATATTCCTGTTGCATTTGAGTATTGCAATTAAGAGCACTAATTTTCTGCGCAGCAATTTCAGAAGTGTAGATAAAGTTTAGCGCTTAGCATAAAGTTTAAGCGTATGCGTAAATAGATGTAAAAAAATACACAGCTATTATCTACCTCTTATAGTAGTATATGTATTAGACTGGGTCGATTTATTAACCGATATTGCGCCATCGATATGATTTGGGCTCAGGAAAGAAAGCTCCACTACCCATACCCAAAAAGATAATTTTCGAGCCTGCGAAAGTTCTTTTTTTTTTACTTTTTTCCGACTTTGATTTTTAAGGTTTTTTTCATGAACTACTAAAAAAATTTTCATTTGATTGTAAAATTTTCATGTATACCCTATACGTTTTTATCGGACATGTTTGGGTCGGACAGGGTATACATATGAACATTTTTTTAGTAGGTCATGAAAAAAAGCTTAAAAATCAAAGTCGAAAAAAGTCAAAAAAATGAAATTTCGCAGGCTCGAAAATTATTTTTTTGGGTATGCGCAGTGAATTTTTTTTCCTGAGCCGAAATCCTATCGAAAAACCGATAACGCGATATCAGTTAACTTTCGTCCATACAAATCGACCCACCCTAATATGTATCTATATGAAAAACTGCTTACGTGGCGGGGCTTTAATGCTTATGCGGCAGTTACTCACGAACGTACGTACCAAAAACGTATCAGCTGACACGAACTATCTTATGAGTGTGCAATGTAAACGAAAACTCACCGACGTGCACCGCCCGTACGTACGTAGCCCGGAACGTAGAAATCAAAACAATTTTGATTTTTTCCGTAATACTGTTTTCACACAGACGGCTTATTGAATAATAAAGGCAGTTTTCTACATTAAGACGCTTATTGAGCTCAATCTTCCCTACAAAATTCGAATCTATAATTATTTCATTAGTAGCTAATCGAATGCCTAATAAAGTCCAAAGCACAATGTAACTCTGTTGGCAGCGTTCCGCTTCCGTTTCCGCTTCTTAGTTTTTGGTGTGTTCAGTGCTTAAAAATGTCATTTGTCAAAGTAAATGTCATTGTCTGCATGGCGGAACGATACAAGGTGGCCGCATCGAACAGCTGATTATAATCTTTTTTATTTGATTTGATACATCAACTACCGGCGCAGAACGATTTTGACATTTGTCCATCGAATTTACAAGTACATGGAATTTTTTTTGTTTGTAGGTATGTCAGCATGCTGCCACCTTGTATCGTTCCGCCATGATTGTCTGTCATATAGCATTGTCATTTTATTCGCTTGACATTTCATCCTTCATACTAATCGAGCAGTTACTTCTGTGTGAAAGCAAAAAATTTACGATTTCATTAGAAGGTGAAATGAGATCATTAAGTTTCTGTGTGAAAACAGTATAAGAACGTGTCAGCTGATCGCTCTCTCACTAGACAGAGTTGCCTAGTAAACTTTTGTGCGCTAATTTTTGACCGTTTGCAGTTTTATGCAGAAACACCTAATTAAAGTCAATTATATTGTAACGAATTTCCTGCAAATCCTCTTATTTGCCATTTTGCTAGGTTCGTATCGCTAAACTGTTGAATAAATAACTCCAATATTGAATAATGGAAAAATGGCCTTTATTAAAATACTTCACAATAACACACAAACTGTGCAACAAATAGCTTAATAACCAAACTGATAGCTTACAGGAAACTGACATTCAAAATAATAGTGCTATTGCTCGCTAGATATCGTCTTAAGCTGGAGTCATTGGCGCCGTATGTCGTATCGCTGTATCCGTATCCCTAACGTAATCAGCTGTTTATCGTTACGACGGTAAACCAAAACCCAATTGGTTGGCTACGATACAGTTACGACCTTAGCGGCACCAATAATCGATGGCATTGATTCTCATAAGGTTGGTCGAATCAGCTGTTAAAAGGTTACCGATAGGGTTACCGATAAAGCACCAATGCCTCCAGCTTTAGTCGTAACTGCTTGACAACTCAAATCAAACTGAATTCCAGCGCCTCTACAATTGTCGCCTTTTATACTCTTTGATTTCAACCTTCGCATCTTCTAGAATCTACTAGTCCAGCAGCTCTCAAACTTCTCAGCTGTAACTACAATTGCACAATTTTATAGTTTTTCTCATTGAATACTTATAGGAGTATCTCAGATATATGCATGTGTTAGTGCATTGACTCTCCGCTGCTCGTATATGTACATGGTACATATATGTATGTAGACGCAGTTATTGTTTCGTTTATGTAGATACATAATGATTGAATTATTGATTTGCATTCACGTCACTGCTTAGCATCGGCTTAGAGACGGCAGCACTCCTTACTTTTGCTAATATTCGTAACAATATGATAATAATTAAAGTTAATTATATGAAAGTAATTGATATTAGAGAAAAATTGTAAGTTTACAAACGGCGATGGTTACTAGGACATGTTTCTGAATTTCACTTCTTCATCAGCTAGCTTTCCGGGAGCTGAGCGTTGAACTCGAGTCTCCAACATTCATATCAGTGCAAGCCTTTTTAGCTGCTACGCCATATGCTTTTTTGTTGGTATAAAGCAATATGAGCAAAGCTCGCTAATTAAATACATATGATCATATTGATATAATAGTAACAGCGGAAGTATTAAAAACAAATACTGTAAAAATCCGAACAAATGTTACTAAGCTTTCAAAAAGCACGCCTAAAAATCATATCCACACCATTAGGAATAAACTACATACAGACTGTATGTGCCTACATGGTGATCAAAAGGAATATAAACAAAAAAGGCAACTCTTAGAGACCAATTGTACAGCGAACAACGGAACATTCATATGGCGTAGCAGCTAAAAAGGCTTGCACTGATATGAATGTTGGAGACTCGAGTTCAACGCTCAGCTCCCGGAAAGCTAGCTGATGAAGAAGTGAAATTCAGAAACATGTCCTAGTAACCATCGCCGTTTGTAAACTTACAATTTTTCTCTAATATCAATTACAAAAACCATTGTATAAAGCAATATGAGCAAAGCTCGCTAATTAAATACATATATGAAAGTAAATTATATAATTCGAAATAATTATGTAAAAGTGCAGATTATAAATATGTAATCTATTTATATTTATTTAATATTAATTCCAGCCTTTACAACATCAAAAATTAAATTGGAAAAAGTTCATGTTTTCATAAGCATGCATGCAAAATGGTCATGGCAACAGTGCTTATCTGTAAACAATACACACACAAATATGTTATGTACATGGTCAATGGCAACCATTTTGCATGCATGCTTATGAAAACATCAACTTTTTCCAATTTAATTTTTGATGTTGTAAAAGGCTGGAATTAATATTAAATAAATATACTTTTTATAATTATTTCGAATTATTTTCACAATTTTTCAAACTTTAATTAGGTGTTTTTGCATAAAACTGCAAACGGTCAAAAATTACCGCACAAAACTGAACTAGGCAACTCTGTCTAGTGAGAGAGCGATCAGCTGACACGTTCTTACGGGAAAAATAAAAATTGTTTTGATTTCTACGTTCCGGGCTACGTACGTACGGGCGTTGCACGTTGGTGTTTTTGTTTACATTGCACACTCATAAGATAGGTCGTGTCAGCTGACACGTTTTTGGCACGTACGTTCGTGAGTAACTGCCGCATAACTGCCGCATTAGGCTTCAAACAGCTGTTCCCTGATCATATGTTTTTGGTTATTTAATTTTGGATTCAGATATGAAATCCGTGTACAAATTATCAAGGAGATTTATACACCTTCAACGATATTACAGCAGCTTGGCCAATAGCAATGCTGATACTACAATTTATAGCCTAAGCTCAGGTAAATTCTTTAATTTCAAAGTATTAAATACATGGCATTTTATTATTGTGGTTTCCTTTAATTTAGGACACGGCAAATGCGGTGTTTCGGTAATACGCGTATCTGGGCCGCGCACAAAGCATGCCCTACAAACACTGATCAGTCCTAAATATGAGCCAAAAGCACGCCATGCCTACCTTAAATCCTTCTATCATCCACAAACTAAAGAAGTTATCGATAAAGGATTGGTGCTGTGGTTTCCTGGTCCATATTCTTTTACTGGCGAAGATAGCTGTGAGTTTCAAGTGCATGGGTCCTTGGCGGTTATTGCTGCAATGCTCGATGCTTTAGGCAGAATACCTGGTCTGCGTCCCGCAGGGGCAGGCGAGTTTACAAAACGTGCTTTCTACGGTGGTAAACTTGATTTAACAGAAGTCGAAGGACTAGCCGATCTTATACACTCGGAAACAGAAGCGCAACGTAAACAGGTTTTTATTACATAGATATTTGTATGGAATTAGCGAACTTCTTTGTTTTATTGCTGTTGTAGTAGCATTCTATTGGCCGTTGCGTAAGCAGTTGTGGTTGTTGTTGTAGCGATAAGGTTACTCCCGAAGGCTTTGGGGAGTGTTATCGATGTGATGGTCATTTGCCGGATACAGATCCGGTAGCACAGCACCATTAAGGTACTAGCCCGACCATCTCGGGAACGATTTATATGGCCACATTAAACCTTCAGGCCATCCCTCCCTCCCCACCCCAAGTTCCATTAGGAGCTTGGGGTCGCCAGAGCCTCGGCTGTTAATGAAAAAATATTCGCCACGGATAGGTGAGGCTGACAATTGGGTTAGGAGAAGCTATATATTGCGTGAAAACTTGAAAAGGTTGCGCTACACAACCCCTTGAATCTGGTATTTTGGTTGCCTCTTACGACAGGCATAGCTACCGCGGATATATTCTTACCCCCTGACCCGCTGGGGGCTTGCTACTAAGCAGTCACACCAAATTTTCCCGTTTCGTGATAACTGACGGCAATTGGAAACAGCAATGGAGATAAGGTGTTCGTTCCTCTAATTGTTCCTCCAAACTGATCGGATGTCTCTCCCGTGTTTCTACATTCAAGCACAAGAATCGATAGGTAGATTTTCTGGCCGGATCGTCTCTCGGTCCTATAACATGATCTAGCCAGAAAAGCCATGAGGCTTCTATTAGTTGCATTGTGCTCATATCAGCGAAAGGCTTATACAGGTCATCACAAAACTGCAATCTTTCTTTGAAGACAGCAAGCTTTTTATAGGATTTCGCATACCGGAAATATTTGGTTTCTGGTAGATTTAGCAGATTTGAAGTCACACTGTTAACCGGCTGGCGGGATCGCCTTTCTTGTGGATTGGATATATCACACTTAAACTCCAATATAGAGGCATGCACGAGTTCGTTTTTTAACAGCTCGGCTCGCCATCTTCTGAAGTTGTTTGCACCTATGCCGTTCTGCTTCATGTATTTTTCTTCTAAGTGGGTGCCTCTATCTTCGCGTCACGGTAACGCTTCCATACACAGAGCTTTGCTCGGCCTAGGAGCGTTGCTCCTCATCATATCGGTCTTTTGTTGTTGTAGCGATAAGGTTACTCCCCGAAGGCTTTAAGGCTGGAACTGGCTCATGACAATTTTTTAAAAAGTGGGAATTGTTTGGTGCCTGAGCTTCCAAAATATTCACACCTGCGCATGAAATTTTTTACCGCTTTTTTGGACTTGTTAATCGATGATTCTCTTAGCTTTGTATTTTGATTTTTCTAATTATATTGTTGTCAACAGGCTATGCTACAAAGTTCCGGTACCCTTTCACGTCTTTATGACAATTGGCGCAAACACTTAATAAGCTGCGCTGCACATTTGGAAGCATACATAGATTTTGCTGAAGAGGAAAATATTGAAGATGATGTTGTGCAAAAATTAAACAAAGAACTACGTCTACTCATATCGGAAATACGAGATCATTTAAACGATCAACGACAAGGGGAAATGTTGAGGAATGGAGTACGTACCGCAATAATAGGTGCACCAAATGTTGGGAAAAGTAGTTTTTTGAATATGATATGCCAACGAGAAGTGGCGATTGTAACACCAATGGCTGGTACAACACGAGACATTATTGAGAGTATGCACAATTTCGGTGGTTATCCTGTGATTTTCTCCGATACGGCCGGCTTACGTAAGCAGACTCAAGATGCTGTTGAGTTGAAAGGTATAAGCAAAGCAAGGGAATGCATACAGAATGCTGATTTAATACTTCTAATAGCCGATGCCCGTGATCTGATGAAACATTTGAAAGTTGATAACCAGATAATGCTTTTTGATTATGAGAAAGCATACTTACAACAGCTAGATTTAGATGCTGATGCGTTGGCTGATAAGCGTGTGAAACTAGTAGCGAATAAAATTGACTTACTAACAACGTTAGAGCGGAAAAAGTTATCACAGATTGAGAACCTCTTGTGTCTCTCTTGCAAGGAACCTGCCACTGATGATGTACAACAATTTTTGCAGGGATTTGAAGGACTATTGCAAGAACTGTGAGTTAAAATAAACTTTTGTTTATGTCTACCTTTTAGATAGTTTTAATGTGATTTTTTTCTTTCCTAGCTGCGGTCAACCTTCCGCTGAAAATCCACGTATTACACATGCACGCTACCGTCAGCAATTAGAACGCTGTATAGAGTATTTGAATATATTCTTAAATGAATATGCTCCAGATATTTTTCCTGATACAGCAATTTCGGCGCAGAAACTTCGAAATGCTCTTAAATGTATTGAACGAATTACTGGGCATGTAAGCTGTGATGATATTTTGGATGTAATTTTTAAGGACTTCTGCATAGGAAAATAGTAGGTCATTAAGCTGTTTTTTAATTTGGCTAAGTAAGCTAATTTTGTCGGTTTAATATATTCATTAAACTACAATATCCAAGTATTACTGTTTTGTATATTTATTTATTTGAATTAGTCTACGAACATGAAAAATATTCTTACAGACTATGAGTAAATTAAAATTTAGCAAATCAATAGATTAAATTAAATTTAAAGTATACAGAAAACACGATGTCGAGACCGAAAAATCAATATCGATAGAATTAGAGATTATATTGAATTCATTAACAGCCCTTGACAAAGGGGCATTCCGAAGATAGTTTTTCTTAAAGTTTTCGCAATAAAAATATTTGAATATCACAGTGTCCTTTGCGGGACAGTGTCCTAAATGCGCCCCAGAAGGTAAGTACAGTCAACAGTTCCTTTTATAATACCAGAAACAAAAGTTAACGAGAAGACAGGTCTTTTTTTCTAAAGATTTAAGATTTATTAACAATGATCGAGACCTGTAGGAGGGAACTGGTTCCGAGAAGCGAAGGCAAAGCAAAGCGTATTTAAGAAACACTTTTTGAACACGTTCTATCCTGTATATCCTAAATTGATGAAATGGACGCCAGCTAAAGGCTGCATACTCCAGATAGGGACGTACAAAAGTGCTGTAAAGCAACTTTAATGTATAGGGATTTGAGAACTCAGAACTATTTCTTCTAAGAAAACCTAGCATAGCATATGACTTCGATACTATAAAATCAATGTGGCAGTTGAAAGAGAGCTTGGTATCAAAAATAACACCAAAATCCTTTATTTCACTGGATATCTGCAGAGTATGAGCTGAAATACTGTAAGATGATGCTAAAAGATTATTAGATTTTGAAAAAGAAACATGAAAACATTTGCTGATATTAAGCGAAAGGTGCGACTTCAGGCACCACAAGTATAAATTATTAAGGTCTAACTGAATTTTCGCCATGTCAGTTAGATTGGTAACTCTCGAAAATATCTTCAAGTCATCGGCATATAGCAAAAAGTAACTGAACTTAAAGCATGAGGAAATTTTGGGACCCCAGTGTCGCAACATACGAATAAGGGGAGGCATTATCAACCAAAACCACGCATGGTCTATTACGTAAGTGCGACTTAAGCCAATTTAAAAATCCAAAATGAAAGCAAAGACACAAGCTTCGCGATCAGAGTCCTATGGGACAAGGCTTCGAAAAGTCCGTGTAGACACAGTCTACCTGACATCTGCTAGAAAAAGCCTATAGACAATACTCTCTAAACACTGCCAAATTTGAAACAGTAGAGTGCCCTGGAATAAAACCATGCTGGTTTGGACTGAAAAATAAATTTTATCCCTAATAATACATTCGAGTAGCTTTGAAACAGTAGATAGTTTAGAAACTGGTCTATAATTGCTTACATTGCTTTTGCTACCACTTTTAAAAACTGGGGTTATGGATGCCAATTTCCAAGCATCTATAAAGACACCCGTGGATAGCGATCTGTTAAAGATAGTTTGTAAAGGGAATATCAAAGTTGGACAATTTCTTAATAACACTGCAGATATTCCATCTACGTCAGTACGTGAGGAAGGCTTCAATTTTGAAATCCATTAGCTACATCTTCATATGCGAGAAGAAGCGACCCAAAACCTGACGATTAATTTGCATCAGAAGAAAAATTGAGATCAAGGTCTGACTCAGAATAAGTGTTATCAAAATTAGACTTGAAGAAGTCGGCAAACAAATTTGCCACATCTACAGGAGTATGAGCTGATTTGTCATTAAGAAAAACGGTTGATGGTATTATAGAACAGGACTTTTCGACTTCAAAACGTTCCAAAAGGTCTTGGGATTAGAGTTGATGCTATGTTCGATATTAAGAATATAATTTCTATGCAAAAACTTATCCAGACAGTTAAACTCTTTCAGCAAACGCTCGTAGGTATTATAATGGCATTGACGGTTGGTTGCCTTATACTTCTTGTAAAATTTATTGCGAAGATTTTTTAACTTCTTCAAACGATCGTTATACCAAGGTTACTTATATGGTTTGATTTTTATCATGGTAGAACAAATGGCTAACAAAATTTCTTTGAATTTGTAAAAACTGGCAGAAACATCTAAGCCATCCAAAGAGTCATCCCAGATAACATCAGAACAAATAATATTTAGATGATCAAAATCACAACGAGCATAATTAAAAGCCATTTCATTCTCCGGAGAAACCTGTGCAAAGTGATAAAACTAAATTTTCAGAACCAGAGCAACATGATGCAACCCTGGTAACGATATTGGATCAAGACATTCAGATAGATCATGATGCAAACCATCATCAACTAAAATTAAATCTAAAATTTTATCGAGCTTGTTAACATAATTGTTAATTTGAGCTAAGTAGATTATCAATAACATAAGTCTTATGAAAAGAAGACAGATTATTAGGAGGTAAGATCATTACATGAATAGCTATTTGACCAGCTAACGCAACCAAGATCAAAATCAACAAAAACGCAAATCTGGTTCTCACCCAGTCGTATTGTGTACAAACGTTATAATGTTTTCAGCATGCTCGATATAGAGGCTGTCAGCACTGTTCGGTGGAATATACGAAGCAAAGATATACAGCGAACTGGAAAAAGAAGATCCACCAATGCACACATACAGCTGATCCAAGTAGTGGGTCAACATTATCAAAATTGATTAACGACGAACAGTATTTTCGTGTTATCAAAAAATTCAGCATCAAAGAAGTCGGCAGTGAGCCACGTTTCCACAATCACAAAAACGTCATATTCCAGTTGCGAGCTAAGCGACAAGACAACGTTAGACTTTGTTCTAAGTTCGGAAGTATTTTGAAAGTATATGCTGAGACTGTTATTAGCGATAGTATTGGAATCACCAATTGCATTAATAAAGTTATTTGTTTATTTTATTCCGCTTGCGAAGAAATCGAAAGGGGCGAATATTTACACCATCTGACTTATATAAGAATACTTCTCGAAAACTCCGCATTCCGGATGCGTTTAAAGAACGTCCTTGCTCAAAACCTTTTTGTTTTTTTTTAAACATCTAACTTCAAGATGTATGCAAGTTAAACTCAAATGGCACGATTTTGGAACATGTTCATATCAAACTCTAACTAGCACTTCAATGTTGTGGTATGCAAAATTATTGCCTTCATGCCCACTGGTCTTTCAGTATAAAAGCTGACATGGTTTCAGTACATGCTGTTTTCTCCAATATTTTAACCGCCTTCTTCGCGGCTATTTGCGACTGAATGTCACAATAGTTAACTGACACTTTGTGGGAATAGCATATTTTGCGATCAGCACAGTATACTCTTCCATTAGCTTGGAAACACACGTGCAAACCGCTTCATTCACTATTTGTGCACCCATGTGTCAGCCTTCCATTCGTACTAGTTATACTGTTTTAGCAGTTAGTTCGACTTGAAAAACAAAAAGGTTTCATCCTACTAAAGCAGAATTGACTGGTTTTTCTTTTTCATGATAATTTATTTATATTTCCTTTATTGCATAAAATAAAATTAACACCACATTTGTTTTTCATAAAAAATAAACAAACTAACAAACATTACATGCAATATACTACGATTTCACAACTTTTATCATTCCGAAAATGTTATAAGAGCATTTCTTACAATTTAATTTTTATTATCGATACAGCCTAATATTTTACTTTGTGTGTTGCATTGTCATAAGTGATTGTAAATTATTTCATAATATTGCATTTTCCGAATTGTTTTTTTTTTTTTTGCTTTATTTTCGCATCCTTAAGTATGTATATGTACATATTTGTTTCATATTTTTATTTTCATTTCGCTATCGTAATTTCGAATTAAAAATTTTAATTTGGTTAAATTGTTTTAATCAGTTGATTAGTTCTTCAGCAGTTTAAAAAAAAACTATAAAATAATTGTATGCTTGCAGCTACATGTAAACTTGTATCTATTCAATTTTCCAAATTAGCAAACCTACATACTTCATACTACAATCTTTTTTTGGTTTTTTTCGATTTCCAGTTAGGGATCCGTACGTTAAGTCGAAAAAAAAAATATCGTAAAAAATGACGAATTTTAAATTTTTTTATATGTTGACATTTTTTTGCCTAAACCCAAAATGTCAAAATGTTATAATGTCGAAATAAAAAAGGCCGAAAAAATACAAAATGTCGAAAAATGTCGAAGAAACTCAAAAAAAAATTTTTTTAATGACAATTTAGTTTTCAATGGACATTTGCAAAATAAAACTAAAATTTTGATAATTTTCCAATTATTTATGATATGGATATATACGTAGTTATAACTATTTCCTAAAAAATGTCATTGCTGTTTTGTGGAATACTTGTGGTGCACTTCATGCCATCCATTTTTTCCGAAAATTTTGAAGAAACGTTTATATTAAAATAGGTGTTTTTATATATCGACTTCGGTCGTAATCTGCGCTTTATAAGCATCTATGAATGTGTTTCGATTTTGAGTATCTTAGATTCATTTTGTAATGGTAGTATGAATATTTTGAGTCAGGAAATAATTGTGTATGTTTCTTTTTTCAAAAGATGTACTACTTCCACTTTGTCACTCAGTTTTCAATCTAAGTTACCTTATTTTTTTCATTTTTAAGTATGCACGAGGCACATATGAGTAATTTTGTAAAACAATGAGGTTTTTTAATATTTTGGGTTTTTTACTTTGCTTTTTTAATCTACGTTACCTTTGCGTTTGTTATTTTTTTTAATTCACTCAAGGAGTATGTGTATTTTTATTTTTTTATTTAATTGTTTTAGTTGAAATTTTTGTTTGAAACAATTTATTCGCTTTTTGTTTGTTGCAACGCCCAAAAGAATGAGTGCCGAAATTGTTACATCTAATAAGGGCAAGAGTACGCTTGTTCTGAAGGGATATGTATATCATTCAGTGTTGGCAACCCTTAATTGTAGATTAAATTCCGAAAATGTTCACTTGGCAAATGTATTTGTATAAGTATCTACTATTGTATTGTGCCGTTCATTTAAATATGTATGTGACATCGCTAATGTATAAAAAAGTGTCAAAGGGCATAACGTGACATACTCCTTTTTCTTTTGCCGAACATCCCACAACCGGTAATTAAATACGCGGTAAGACTTTATATATTTATTTGGTTTTTATGTAATTATGACCTGTAAATTGTATGTTATTTTATGTTTAATAAAGATTGAGCTACGGCTAACACCCGACAAACATAATATTCAGAAAAGTCGTATAAAGATTTGTTTTACTGGAAGTGCGAGAAGAAAAATGAATTTAAATGTAACGCTCGCGTTACGACGGTGTTAGATGGATTCAAGGGGTTGTGTAGCGCAATATATAGCTTCTCCAACCCAATTGTCAACATCACCTTCGAGCGGCGAATCCCGTTTCACTAACAGACGAGGCTCTGGCGACACCAAGCTCCTCATGGAACTTGGGGGTGGGGAGGGAGGGATGGCCTGAAGGTTCAATGTGGCCATATAAATCGTTCCCAAGATGGTTGGGCCAGCACCTTAATGGTGCTGTGTTACCGGAGCGTATCGGATCTGTATCCGACAAAGGACCATCACATCGATAACACTCCCCAAAGCCTTCGGGGAGTAACCTAATCGCTACAACAACAACAACAACAACAACATGGAAACGTGCATATAGTAAAAAAGCCTGCTTCAGCACACGTCCACGATCCATTGGCATATATGAAGCTGAAATTTACAAAGCAAATGCTAATTTAAAGCAACAAGCCAAAGCTAGCAAGAGCAAACCATCACAAATAATAAATGCATCTATAGTTGGATGTAAAAGAGAATGCAGGATAAACCTACCGAATTCCCAGAGCAACTTGCAAAGAATCAAAAGAGTAAGAACAAGCATACTGGCGGAACCTTCAACTTTGGATGAAATCAACGTTCCAGAAGACCTTCAGCTCGTGGAAGAGGAAAGTTTTTTACCCCCGGATAAAGAGTTTGGTAATGAGCGAATTTTAATTTTTAGCACAATAGAAAACTTAAAGGTTATGGGGGATTCGAGGGTATGGCTTGTGGATGGGACATTCAAAGTTGTACCAACAATTTTGAGACAACTATTTACCATGCATGCCCATTTAAACGGAAATGTGGTTCCTGTCGTTTACTGCCTAATGAGTAGCAAAAAAAAAAAAAACAATGTTACGAGGAAGCTTTTTACGAAATCCTTAAGTTAGCTTGCAAGAATAATATGCACCTAAACCCTGATTATATTATTTCTGACTTCGAAAAAAGCAATCATTTCAGCCACGAAGGCGTTCTTTCCAAATGCAATTAATAAAGGATGTTTTTTTTCATTTTGGGCAGATTTTGTGGCGGAAATTTCAAAGCGAAAAACTTGCCTCGATTTAGGGAAAAGATGAACACTTTTCTTTGCAGGTGAGAATGCTAAAATGCTTAGCTTTCTTGGTAGCAGAGGAAATACCACAATACTTCGAGGAAATTAAAAAATCCATGAGCAATCAAACTGTAGGTATATTAAAATGGCTGGAAAAGAACTACATAGCCACAGCAGATAAGTCCAAAAAAAGGCGTGATTTCAGTAAAAATCATTTCTCAGTGTATCCACTATCGTTTTGGTAAATACATGAACAAAGGATATAAACATACCAACAACGCAAAAATGTGTAGAAGCTTGGCACAAAAGAATGCAAGTGATAATCGACAAGGACCATGTTGGAGTATACAAACTTATATATTACTTAAAAGAAGAATATATTGTTAAAAATAAAATAAATTTAATTAGATCGCACAATATTATTAAACCAAAAAAAGCGTATCAAAGAAAAAAGGAAATAATAAATAAAATTTTAAATAAAAAAGAAGAGTATTCCAAACTCCATTTTTTTTTAATTTAGCATATTACACTACATTATCATAATTGTTTTTGCGTTTCGCATTTTCTATTTAAATATTTATGTATATCAATATGTAAGTATTTTACCTCTTGAATTTCCAAATGTTAGCTTTTAGTTGTATAAATATTTTGAGTTGAATAACAACATAAATATCTTTCTTTCTTAACAAATTTGAACTCTGAACATAAATAATTTTGGGACATTACATAGGTTTGGTGGTGCTGAACCACTAAAGTACCCTGAATTTTTATGATTTTTGCAACAATTACCTAGTTGATGTTTTATATGAAAATTCAATTTGTCGAAATAATTCATTAAATAATTTCGACATTTTTTTTTTTTTTTTGAGATTTTTTTTTCGACATTTTTATTTTCGACATTTTTTTTTCAACATTTTATTTTTCGGGCTTTTTGGTGTTCGAAATATTTCTATTCGACATTTTTTTTCGGTATTTTTAGTTTCGACATTAAAATTTTCTACATATCGTACCAGAAACTTGCAGTTAGTTTAAGTACAATTGTTATAGTTGTTTTAAAGCGCGGCTAAACCAAAAAGCTAACGAAAAAAGTAAAAAAAAAAGATTAAATAGTTTTTGTTATGCTTTATCTTTCTTGGTTACATAAGTACAAATTTCGTGCTGAAAGAGAGAGCGTAATGTATTTAATATTGAGAGCAAAATATTTTTCTAAGCATGTTTAAGCTACTAGTCTAAGAGCTAGTAAGCGTTTTGAGCAGGTATTTGAGGCACAATGAAAATTATGTACAATGCTTTTTTAATGGTATCTAAATATAGAAACGCAGAACTGGCTAAAGGGGTGGCGGGGCTGAAACAACCCTTGTATTTAACAAAAAAAATAATTTTTGTATGCTAAAAATGTTTTTGAGGCACTTTGAAAATTAAATATATTAAAATTTAATATTTGAAAAATATAAAATGAAATAAGCCAGATTATTTGGTTGGGTCTAAAACCTTGCCAGGTGATTGCAAAATAATTTTTTTTTTAATTAAAAAAAATGTTTTTGAGGCACGTTGAAATTTTAACCACATATTATTTATAATTTTTAAAGAATATTGTCAGAAAGAGCGTTTAGATGGGACTTTCTACCTGCCAGGTGTTGACAATATTTTCATGAGTGCGAGTGAACAGCGTTATGCCTGCATGTAAGTGTGAGTGAGATCGTATATCGGCAGCTCTCTTCGTCGAATAATAGTGCAATGCGATTAGCTGTGGGGAGAGCACGTGATTAAAAGTTCCCGTGCTGTTGTTAATTAAAGTTTGGGAGTAAAATTATTTGATGTTATGTTTAATATTTTTTTAAAATAAATATTATTTACAGATAGAAAAAATTAGTTTGTGTAATTTGTGGCAAAAGCAAAGATAAAGTTATCCTTTTTAATGAAAATACTCTAAACAAAATGTCTTGAAATATTGATAATTCGGCAATTACATAAATTAAAGTACAAGGATGTTGGTTTGCCATTAAATGTTATCCACATAGTTACACAAATTTTGTTGCTGTAAAGAAAAAATATAACACTTCGAGGGAATCAGATATACGTCAATCAGGTATTGTAATAGTTAATATTTCTTATATTTAGATACCATTAAAAAAGCGTTGTACATAATTTTCATTGTGCCTCAAATAACTGCTCAAAAATGCTTACCAGCTCCCCTACTATACATTTCATTTATAAATATCCTTATTGTTACTATTGATAAACTTTTTTTTTTTTTAGCTTTTCCACACAAATTCTTCACTTTTTATAACATTATCATTAAATTTTTTTTTTTTTTGGATAAAATATTTTCGAACAGTTATTCAAATATATTGTTAAAGCATTTGGGTGAACCATTTACTATTGTATTTAGGAATAACTAGCAAAGTGCAACAGTAATAAGCGTGTGAGCTTTATTTTTTTAAGCAAAAATAGTTTCAAGTCGTTTTAGTAAATTATTTTTGATCTTAATTCCAGTTTTGCTTGTGACTTTCGTTGAAATTATATTTAAAATTATATTTGAGCTTGCTTTGCATAGATCTAATTAGTAATATAGGCTCTTCGGTCGATTGGCAAAGAATAAGCGCTAGATGCCCTTAAGGCGCGTATATCAGTCATCGGCATGATATGAAACGTAAACAGCATCACCACCAATACTTATTAAACATTGCCCCTGTAATAATTTAAAGATAATAGAGTTTTAAAAGAGAATTGAATTACTTAATACTTAAGAATTCATGAGCTTAACACCGGTTTATAATAATTGAATACTCAAATATTACATTTGCTTGAGAGAAACTGAATAGAAGTAAACATTAACTAGCATATTGCGATCATTGTTTACCATATGTGACCCGGCCTATGAAAAAGTGGCTTATGACTCAAACAAATTTTTTCCAATTTTTTTCTGGTTTCTATAGTTTTTGAGACGCTCTTTCACGTGGTGAAAACTAGAAAGTCCTAACTTGTTTAGAACTGTTCTGGACATGATATTTTCATCCACTTCCATTTGACCTTCAACTTGAAACAATGCTTGTAGTTCGTCCTCGTAATTGATACCAACATCATCGAAATAATCATCATCATTCTCTTCGTTTTCACAGAAATATGTTTGAAAAACCTCGCTAAATTCTTCTTCGACAGACATTATTCACAAGTGACACACGTCCTACTCGTTCAGCATTGTAAATTTTACCAAGTAGCGCAACTAACAGCTGATCGGTGAAAATTCGCACATTCACACGCACAGTTCTCGACTCAGTTTCAAAACAAAACTTTAGATTATTTAATTCAAATTTTAAAGTGCGATAATCCTTACAAATTTATGTATACAGAATATATATGGCGTTTTTGTTGTTATTAAAACAATAGTTTTATTTATATTAAAGCTTTTATCATTTTTTTTTTAACTTTGAAAAATCTCCGAACACCATTCCTTCATTATATGACATTCGACTGCCTAGTCCACTGCCTTCCACTCTATTCGCAACATAACCTCTACTTAAGCTGCCAAACTATATAGTAAACAATGTCGTTCAGCATTGCTTTTAAATCTGAGCACTCACACGATTTTTTTTCGGTCAGAAACTGGTTTGTGCTTTGCATTAAAAAAATCGCTCTTGTGTGTATCATGGCGCAACGATACAAGGTGGCAGCATGGAACAGCTGATTATAAACTTTTTTTATTTGATTTGATATATCAACTTCCGGTGCAGTACGATTTTGACATTTGTCCATCGAATTTACAAAAACAAAGTACTTGGAATTTTTATTTATGTTTGTAGGTATGTCACCATGCTGCCACCTTGTATCATTCCGCTATGGTGTGTATATAACACACGAACTTATCTCATTTATGCTCTTTTGCCTTTTTTGGTTGCCTTTTGGGCATGACTGTTCATAATGCAAAAGAAAAACTACTAAGAAACTGAAGAAATGCATTGTATCTTTAACAGCTGTTTCTCGCAATTTCTTTTTTGAGTCATAAGGCCGGGTAACATATAATCTGGTAGCTTAAATTGAGGTTATGGTGCGAATAGAGTGGAAGACAGTAAACGAAGGCGAATATCGAATGGAGTGGAATGAAGAACAGCAGGAAGAGCAGAGTTGCATTGCACCAATATACCTTAAATTTTTGTCTCAATATTAAAGATAAATGTAATATGGCCATTAGTGATGTTTGTGTGTGTGGGTCAATTTTGACCGATCAGCTGTTAGTTGTGCTACTTGTTAAGGTTTACAATACCACGTAATCATCATCAGTCAATTTCGTGGAGGCCGCCGTGGTGTGATGGTAGCGTGCTCTGCCTGCCACACCGAAGATCCTGGGTTCACGCCCCGGTCAAAGCAACATCAAAATTTTAGAAACAAGTTTTTATACTCAGCTGAGCAGAGCTCACAGTGTATATTAATTTTGCTCGCATAATGGTAATCCGTAACGGCATAAACTAATCGAGATAGATATACGACTTCTATATATCAAAATGATCTGGGCGAAAAAAGAAATTCATTTAGCCATATCCGTCCGTCCGTCCGTTAACACGATAACTTGAGTAAATTTTGAGGTATCTTGATAAAATTTAGTATGTAGGTTCCTGGACACTCATCTCAGATCGCTATTCAAAATGAACGAAATCGGACTATAACACGCCCACTTTTTCGATATGGAAATTTTCGAAAAACCGAAAAAGTGCGATAATTCATTACCAAAGACGGATAAAGCGATGAAACTTGGTAGGTGGGTTGACCTTATGACGCAGAAAATAAAATTAGTAAAACTTTGCACAATGGGCGTGGCGCCGCGAAAAAATCATCGCCTGCTTGATTGTCAGCTTCAGGAACAGCAGGAGAAACAACAGTTTGAGCAGCAGCAGAAGAGCTTAACAAAGTAGCACTCGAAAGAGTATCAGCGCCAACATTGTTCTCCTCAGTGGCAGAGCTAGCTTGACTAGCACTCAAAGGTGATGTGATTTGATTGTTTGTGTTATCAGCCGACTCAGTGGCCAACTCAGCACCATTTAATTTTATAGCAACACTTCTTTGAGAGCGTAGATTGTATGGAATGCTGGTAGACTTTTCAGGTGGATTGCACTGAGACGAGTTAGTTACAGTTTTGTTATTGTGCGAAAAATCGTCGAATTTACTCTTTAGAGAGTTAATTTCTTTATTTAAGTTTGATATCATAGCAAAGAGATTCACTGAGATGTTTAAACAGTTATTGCAGATAAAAAAAATGTTTTTGCAATTAATAAATATTTCAGAAGAATCATCAAATTCAACTTTAACACAATAATTATGAAACTTAGAGCCACATAATTTACAGGTAACACAGGTACCGACTTTAATGCGAGTAGAACAGTCCAAGCAAGTTATTGTTTGATGCGAAGACATAACGAAAATTGCTTAGAAAAGCGGAGCGAAAATTAATACGTGCGCGCACGACAGTTGGCAAAGACTTGTAGAAGAAGATGAAAAAGTTCTGCAGGGCGAAATCAAAAGCCCTTGGAATCTTGGCAGGAATACTGTTCGTGGTATTATATATATATAAATAAATTAGCGGTACCCGACAGATGATGTTCTGGGTCACCCTGGTCCACATTTTGGTCGATATCTCGAAAACACCTTCACATATACAACTAAGGGCCACTCCTTTTTAAAACCCTCTTTAATACCTTTAATTTGATACCCATATTGTACGAACACATTATAGAGTCCCCCCTGATCCACCTTTATGGCGATATCTCGAAAAGGCGTCCACCTATAGAACTAAGGATCGCTCCCTTTTAAAATACTCATTACAACCTTTCATTTGATACCCATATCGTACAAACACATTCTAGAGTCACCCCTGGTCCACCTTTATGGCGATATCTCGAAAAGGGGTCCACCTATAGAACAAAGGCCCACTCCCTTTTAAAATGCTCATTAACACCTTTCATGTGATACCCATATCGTACAAACCCATTCTATAGTCACCCCTGGCCCACCTTTATGCCGATTTCTCGGAAAGGGGTCCACCTAGAAACTAAGGCTCACTCCCTTCTAAAATACTCATTAACACCTTTCATTTGATACCCATATCGTACAAACACATTCTAGAGTCACCCCTGGTCCACCTTTATGGCGATATCTCGAAAAGGCGTCCACCTTTAGAACTAAGGCCCACTCCATTTTAAAATATTCATTAACACCTTTCATTTTCCCTTTTAAAATATTCATTAATACCTTCCATTTGAAACCCATGTCATACAAACACATTCCAGGAGTACCCTAGGTTCATTTTCCTACATGGTGATTTTCCCTTATTTTGTCTCAAAAGCTCTCAGCTGAGTATGTAATGTTCAGTTACACCCGAACTTAGCCTTCCTTACTAGTTTCAATTAGAATTAAATGTTTCTAAGCGGGGTCGCCCCTCGCCAGTGTTTGGCAAGCACTCCGAGTGTATTTCTGCCATGAAAGACTCTCAGTGAAAACTCATCTGCCTCACAGATGCCGCTCGGAGTCGGCATAAAATAAGTAGGCCCGTCCCACCAATTTGTAGGAAAAATTAAAAGGAGCACGACGCAAATAGAAAGAGAGAAGCCCGGCCTAAAATCTCTTCGGAGGTTATCGCGCCTTACATTTATTATTTTTTTATTTCGTTATTTCGAAAGGGTAGCGTCGCAATATGCCAGTAAATGTTTCTTTCTTTCCAGTTTCTCTCCAACAAAAAAAGGTAATTGAATATGCAATTATTATAAACCGATGTTGAGCTCATGAATTCTTAAATATTAAGTAAAAATTGAACACACCATTAAGCGTACGAATATTGAATAAGTTATTATATCTGATGCTTACTTGATTTTTATGCTGGTTATCGACCAAGATTAACTCACTCATATAGAACGAAACCATGGCATTCCCACCAAGTGCTGATATATGAGCGCGTACTACTGCCAGTAACTGAAATCGAACACAAATAAGTTGTTTTGAAACAAAACTTCGGCTAAGTGGAGAATTATTGCACCTCTGCTGCTAATTCAAAGATTTAAGAACACCTATCTTAGAATTTCTTTGAGGAGCAGCTTATCTCAGACTTATTTTAAAACCCGCTCTACCTCAGTATGTGTTCAAAAAATATTCTAAAATAATTTCTACCATTGTGTCTTTCTGATCTCCGAAAGGTTGTTATCGTTATCAGATTTATTTTCAGATTACGCTATTCTAAGCACTAAAACCGCTCACATGTTTCGACCTCCATATTTTTTCGATGGTTGCCAGTTTTCGCACTAAGCACATACAGCAAACAATTAGTCTATGTAAACTCGTCTATATTATTTCATAGGCTGTTTTGAAATCAGAAAATCCAAAATTTCCGAGTACTATCGATCATGTTATTTTGCCTGCTTTTGAAATTTGAAAAACTACTATTAATTTTGTGAGACCTTGAAAATTTCACCACGCCTAAAAGCTGCTAAGACCCTATTACAAGAAAATTTTAGAAGTCTGGGACTCAGAAACAGATGTGGAAATAACTCAGTACGAAGATAGCGACTCTCCATGTTGTTGTTGTTGTAGCGATAAGGTTGCTCCCCGAAGGCTTTGGGGAGTGTTATCGATGTGATGGTCCTTTTCCGGATACAGATCCGGTACGCTCCGGTAACACAGCTCCATTAAGGAAATAACTCAGTACCGTTACGAAGATAGCCACTCTCCATGTTGTTGTAGCGATAAGGCTGCTCCCCGAAGGCTTTGGGGAGTGTTATCGATGTGATGGTCCTTTGCCGGATATAGATCCGGTACGCTCCGGTAACACAGCACCATTGGGGTGCTAGCCCGACCATCTCGGGAACGATTTATATGGCCACGTTAAACCTTCAGGCCATCCCTCCCTCCCCGCCCTCAAGTTCCATGAGGAGCTTGGGGTCGCCAGAGCCTCGTCTGTTAGTGAAACAGGATTCGCCGCTCGAAGGTGAGGTTGACAATTGGGTTTGAAGAAGCTACATATTTCGCTGGCAACCTGAAAAGGTTGCGCTACACAACCCCTTGAATCTCGTATTTCAATCGCCTCTTACGACAGGCATACCTACCGCGGGTATATTCTAACCCGCTAATCCGCTGGGGGTAGCGACTTTACATGAAAAGCTATCATTAGAGTTATGAAAAGTTGAAAACGTTTCGATTTGCTTTGAAGTTTTATAAATTTCGAAATAATGTCATTAAATGTATGAATATTCGAAAATATTAAAATTTTTACAAGCTCTTTCGAATTCAATATAAGTAAAGAAAGAAGAATTTAAAAAACTCAAAATAGAGTTTCTGCGCGCATAAAAATGTTTTACTATCCTCTAAAGCGAACCCCGAAAAACATTAGATTTTTTGAACTCGAACTAACATCGAAGGTCCCGGCAAAGCTAAATCAAGCATATAGAAACAAATTTTTTTCAATTATAAAAAAGTTTTTCTAAGCAAAATCGCTCCTGTCGTGTCGCACTGCCAGTGTTTTGGCCAACACTCCAAGTTTATTGCTGCCATTAAAAGCCTCAGTGAAAATTCATCTGCTTTGCAGCTGCCGTTCGTAGTCGGCACAAAACATGTGGGACCTACATCCCGCCAATTTGTAGGTAAAACTAAAAAGGAGCACGACGCGAGTGCCCCAGTGGGTTAGGGGGTCAGAATATACCCGCGGTAGGTATGCCTGTCGTAAGAGGCGACTAAAATACCAGATTCAAGGGGCTGTGTAGAGCAACCCTTCAGGTTGCTAGCGCAATATATAGCTTCTCCAAACCCAATTGTCAACCTCACCTATCCGCGGCGAATCCTGTTTCACTAACAGACGAGGCTCTGGCGACCCCAAGCTCCTCATGGAACTTGAGGGCGGGGAGGGAGGGATGGCCTGAAGGTTTAACGTGGCGATATAAATCGTTCCCGAGATGGTCGGGCTAGCACCCCAATGGTGCTGTGTTACCGGAGCGTACCGGATCTATATCCGGCAAAGGACCATCACATCGATAACACTCCACAAAGCCTTCGGGGAGCAACCTTATCGCTACAACAAAAACAACGCGAATCGGAAGAGAGGCTTGGACCAAATCTCCACCGAAGTAAATAGTGGCAAGTATTTATTTTGTATTTGAACTACGTACTTCGAAAATTTTTAATTTCACAATTTTGGAATACCTTCTCTGAAGTCAGTCAACGAATATAAAAACCGAATATAATATACATATGAACCTTTGTATTCGCAAAAGTTCTTTCGAAGTCGACCATTTTAGGAGTTTCGAAAAATTTTCATTACATTAATTAAAACTCAAAAAACTCACCTCAGTTATGAATGAATGTACAAAACCGCTTATGCCGCCGGTTTCACGTATCGAAGTTGTTTCGCGAATAAAAAAGAAATTTAAATTACCTAAATATTTATCAATACGCCCACCTGGTACAAAACTGAGCGGTGAGATATCAACGCCGTAACGATCGCGTAATGGAAACTGTAAGTAAAAGTAAAAGATGACAAGGCGTATGATTACAAAATAATTATAATATCTTGACTTACATAACAATTACGATTAATCGCATTTGTTTTCTTGCTTTGCTGGCGTGATGGGGATGTTTTTGACAATTTGAAGCTATTTAAGCCGTAAGGCGGAAGATTTGATGTGGGTGTAGGCGTCTCAACCATTTGATCTTCATCTAATGGAAAAATGTAATCCTCTTCTTGTAGTGTTCGCTGTTTATTTCCAGTGGACACACCATTAGTATCGGGTGCATCGGCAGCTGTGCCATTCGTAATGTTTGGAGCTGCTGCTGCTGCTTTACGGCGATATTTAAATTTATTGGCATCACCCAAACTGAGAGCCATACCAGTGACAAGTAGCTGTATTTGATCCTGAAGCAAATTTGAGAAAATTATAGGAAAATCAAAATATTTCATAGTGTGAAATAAATACTTACACTTTCGGGTAGGTCTAATCGAAACCTTAGATCGCAAATTGCACAAGGTATCATTGTACGGAGCTTAAAGTAAATAGTCTGCAAAATTCTGAAAATAAATTATGTTGATAAAATAATATATTAAAACTCGATTTTTTTGGCTACAAGGACCAGATTTGAATTTTCTTTTATAATAAACGAGAAGAATAAAGGCTATTGTAGATAATTCCATCAATTTCGGGAAGATCTGGTTGACTGATTTGGACAAAGCTAATGGTATTGAACACCTAAAGATGTCAACCACAACTGACACAGATGGCCTCTCAGCTGTCCTGTTGAAAAATTGTTCATCTTTGATTGTACCTTTAAGGCACATATTTAATATATCACTATCTGCCGGAGTTTTTATTGATGCATGGAAATTGACTTTTATTACGTCTATCCTTAAAGGTGGTACAAAAATGATATCGAAAATTATAGGCCGATATCCAAACTTACCACTGTGTCAAAGCTAGTTGAGTGCATAATTAAGAATAAAAGTTACTTCTCCGTGAAACATCTACTATGGCCTCAGCAGCACGGGTTCGTTGCGGGTAGATCTAACATAACTAACTTGGCTGTTTTTATGGAAGACTGTTTGGAGTCCTTTCAAAAGGGCAAACAAAATCGACGCGGTCTATACCGATTTTTCTAAGGCTTTCGATAGGGTATCGCATCGAATACTACTGGCAAAACTTGAATGCTTGGGCTTTCACTCTGAGTTTTTGAAGTGGATCCCTTCTTACTTAGAGAACAGAAGTTGTGTAATTCGGCTAGATAATGTGTTGTCTTTTCCATTCGCAGCAACTTCTGGTGCCCCCCAGTGCAGCGTTTTGGGTCCGCTACTATTTGTCATATTTATTAACGACATATCATCTTGGTTTTCAAAGTGTGAGTTTCTTCTTTATGCAGATGACTTAAAAGTTTTCCATGAAATCAAGTGCGTGGATGATTCTTCAATCTTACAAAGTGAGCTTAGAAACTTATACCATTGGTGTGTCCGTAATCTTCTTTTTCTAAATTTTGGTAAGTTTCATTTTACCACTTATGCTAAAGGTTCTGGTTTAGTTCCTACATCGTATAGTATCTCAGACGTTCAATTAAAGAAGTTAACTGATTTGGGTGTGTATTTTGATACCAAGCTTACTTTTACCACTCACATAAGCTATATAGTTTCTAAAGCGTATGCGATATTGCCTTTCATCCGCCGTAACTGCTCATCATTTTCAGATCCTTATACTCCCAAACTTTTGTCCACATCCTTAGTGAGATCGAGGTTGGAGTATGCGGTATTTGTGTGGAGACCTTTTCATACTGTTTATGTCAAGAGGTTGGAATCTGTTCAGACAGCTTTTGTACGCTTGGCGTTGCGGTGGATGAACTTTGTAGACTCTATACCATCATATCACTCTCGGTGTTTACTGATAAACCTTGTGTCACTAGACTCCAGGCGAGTTCTGTTGTCAATATGCGTTGTCTTTGATATCGTTTCGGGTTAAATTGACTGTTCTTACCTCCTCATGAAAATTCGTTTTAATGTACCCTCTCGTATCCTTCGTTGTAAAAATTTTTTTTATATGGGTGTTGCTAGAACGGTTTATGCAATGAATGATCCCCTTAGAAGGACACTTTCTCAATTTAATGCTTATTTCTATTCCTTGGCGATTGATTTTAGTTGTAGTAAATTTACATTTAAGAATCTTGTTCGTTAACACTTGTCATAAAGTTATACTTTTTATATAAGCTATGTAAACTTGAAGTTTCGTACACTAACAGTCTGTAAACACCTTGTTTCTTGATTAAATAAATAAATTAAATAAATAAAAATAAAAGCCACTTTGTTCTTCTTAATGAAGTATATAAGTGGACTGACACTCTTCTTTCACAGCAAGTCTTTCAGCTTGTTCTCGTTCTGAACCTGAATAATTTTTCCGTTAAAATATCTTGAAAAAGATGCCTAGCTTTTTAGATTTATTTAGACATTTGAAGCTTGATGATTAAATTGCGGAATACGGAATTACCTAAATTTACAAGTCATCTCACAAGCGTGGGGAATCCATCACAATATTGACGAGGATAGTAGAGTTGTATTTCACGCTTATCCGAATCTAATTTCGACTTCGATATATATATGCGAAACCGTTTAAGATATCGAAATAAATTACCACCCTTTGTAACAACCCTATAAAGCATTTCGTTTTATATTTTACAATGATATCTTAGAAACCAAAAGTTCCAACGACCAAAAGTGGTTTGTATTTGTAAATGAAAGCCAATAAAAACTACAACCGTTCATTTGTAGAAATGCCAGATCGGTAAAACAACGTTTCATAACAGCAAAGTTGTCAGCCCTATGTTCCGGTAAGTTTTCAGCCCTATGAATAAAAGCAAATATAATAAACTTATAAAAATTTATTTTATGCATATACAGTGTAAACGTGTGGCATCTCGAAGGCAAACAATAGCCGTGTTTTTAACACGCGTATATCCGTTTACGCTTAAACTTTATCAGCCCAATTCTAAACGAAAATTCCGTGCGAGTTTTCTCCCTTCTCCCATTCCTCGTATTCTAAATAAAAATTCCTTGTGAGTTTTTTCACTTCTCCCTTTCCTCCTATTCTGAACAATGTTCGAAAAAGCGGAAACCGGTTATGGGAGAAAAGTAGGTATTATGAATGTGAGGGAGAGGGAGATTTCTCTGCCATTTCATAGGAGTTTTTTCACTTGTTAAATTAAAGGCAATGCATCAAAATAGTTAAAGGAAATTGGTTATTTTAAGAAAGAACACTTATTTGTACAAATTTGTGCTAAAAGATGTATTTATATTCTACCACAATATTCTCACTTCTAATACAACAACAACTACAACCACAATATTCTTTATTTTAAGTTGAAAAGTATATCATAAGCAACGGTAAAGCTCTTGGTATACAAATTTGATGCAGCCATCCAGAAATTGCGCAAGGATTTTTTAATAAGGCTTAAATAGATTTTGGCATATGATGAAGGACGAATTCAACTCAACTTGGCCGCCAGAAAATTGCTTTGCTGAATGAAAGCAAACAACTCCGGCAGATTTGTGTTATGCGGCCGTCTTCTTCTTATGTTCCGCTGTTGATGTTGCTGTGGCACCAATTCATTACTCATTTCAGTGAATACCACATGAAATGCAATAAATACTGTGCAATGTTTATATTTTATTTCTTAATTTCCAACAAATTTGCAACAATAATTAAACTTTTCAATTTTTTAAACAAAATAAGAAATGTGCAACGAAATTTCAATTAACAAAACAGCTGACTTCGAAAATTCGAAATTCCTATTCCCCAATTATTGTTCTCCCTAGGAGAACAGAATTGGAGGAATTTTTCCGCGGGAATAAAAAAATCCGCGAGAACAAAATTCCGCGAGAATATTTAGAATTGGTCTGTATATGGACTACTAAGCCACAAACTTTAAATACACCTCTGAAATTGCTGCGCATAAGTTTTGTCCTACTAAACTTCAATACGCATTATACTCAGATTTAACTGAAATATGTGTCTTTGTTTCACCCTCTACACTAATTCTATGTATTTTATGTGTGCCCACAATTCATCGCAACTGATTCAGCTATATGTTATACCCTATGGTCATCAGAGCGTTGTGTCTGCGCTTTTCGGTACACCCTGTTGCTGTAGCTAGTTGTTTAACCACAGCCGCTAGAACCCTGCTTCGAACTTGAGGAGAACAGTAAAATAGTTGGTTCCGAGAGATTAAATAGCGAGCTGCAAAACTACATATATTTTCCATTAAACTAATATTCTCACATTATTCATTAACTCTGTTAAATAATTAATCACTATTATCAAATGTATTATAATTAAACACGGTTTCGTTAATTCATTCCAAAATACGGTATTCCTGACAACCCATAACGTGTTGAAAATGAGTGAGACGGTTAAAATTACAAAGTTGAAAGTGGAACAATTGAAGGGTATTTTGGCACAAAATAATTTGCCCACAAGGGGAACTAAAGCGGAACTCGTTCAATGCTTGAGTTTTTGGGTACGGACGAAATTATTGAAGTTGATGTGCCAATAAGGGAAAACGAGTAATTGCAGGAACAGTTGGACCAACTACGATCTATGATGACTACAATGATGGATGCTATTGCATCAGTACAGGCGCCTGTTGCGCAGCAGCAGAGAACAGAACTGCAAACACCAGTACAAGAAACGCCGACGAGGACGCAACAAGTAACAGCTTCTATTTCCCAATTAGAAGGTGAACGTTTGTACGAGCGAGAAAGAAAGCTAACGGCTTCGGTTAAGGAAATTGCAGAAACTCTGCCTGAATTCGATCCATATGCAGAAGATTCGGTTAGCGTTGAACAATTTATTAATCGTGTTGGTAATTCGTTAAATGCATATAACTGGGAAGAAAAGTGTATAATGTTGGCAGTTTACAGCAAAATGCGTGGTGTAGCAAAAATATGGTTAGACTCGTTACCAATGTTATGTTCTAATTGGAATGAATTTGCCAAATGCTTAAAAGAAGAATTCAGTCACGAAATGAATGAAGCAGACATAAATTTTAAAATGTGTAATGCCAGTAGGAAAAATGACGAGAGTGTTACTGATTATTGTTTTCGTATTTGTATGCTGGGTCGACGATACAAGTTAAGTGATGCTGCTATCGTTAAATATACGCGTGAAGGACTTAAACATCGTGAACTACAAATGGCTATTGCACCGCTGAAATTCGATTCGGTTAAACATTTACGCGAAACTATTGAAAACTATGTGCTAAATTCAAAATCTCAAAATAATAAGGTGAATATGCAAAATGAACTGAAGCAAAAGTTTGAATTGAAAAACAATAAGTCAAGTGCCAGCCATAAAGCAGACAAAAAACCGGTTGTGTATTATAATTGCTCTGAGAAAGGTCATATCTCTAGTCAGTGTTCGAAACCACAACAAAAACAACGTTGTGCAGATTGCAACAAAGTACATGGCCGAGGTGAAGCTAGGAGCTGTGGCAAGAAAAATGTAAATGTACAACGTGCAGAAAATAACTTTATGAAATCCGTTGTCGTGAATGGACAAAAATTTATTGCTTTTCTAGACACAGGTAATCAGTGCCACATGGCTCGTAAATTGGTTGCAAATAAATTGCAAAACAATCGTGAAAGCTGTAAAATTTCAATTAATGGAATTTGTGGTGGTACGCAAATCGCAAATGAAAAAATTAAATTTAAAATACAAATTGATGAACTAGAGCGCGAAATAGTTGCATACGTGGTAGATGACGAATTAATAAATGCTGATTTGTTTCTTGGTCAAGACATTTTCAAGAATACAAGTGTAAGTGCTTGCAACGGTAATTTCATATTTGGCAGAAATATTAAAAAACGATCGGTTTATAAAAATCTCTATGAAAAAAACGATATTAAATGTAGTAGTGATGATGGACCCACTCAGCATTTAGATGATTAAATTTTGAATTTCACTACATATAAAAACAATTTGACTCCTATTTCTGACTAAATAATGAGTTATCATACAATTGAACAAAAGAAATAATAAAATATGAATATTTTTGATGATCAAAACCCGAAAAGAATTTTTCGATCACTTTTTGGAATAATTTTTGAACTCCTTTGATGATTAAATTTTAATATTTCATAAAAACCAACAAAAAGAATAATCAAATATGATTACCTTTGATGATCAAAAACTGAATATACTTTTTCAATTACATTTTGGAATCATATTGAATCAAATGTGTTTATTTTAGGTGATCAAATATTTATAATAATTTTTAATTCAGCTTTCTGAATCTTTTCTGGCTATATTTGTTGGCTGTATAATGAATTTTATACTTGTTAAAATTTTGCTTTTCATTATTATTATTCACGTACACACATTTTTTCAATCATGAAGTTCAGAAAAAATATGCACATACATATATCAAAATTTTATTATTAAGATATTCTTCAAGACAATATAATGCAAATGCTGTTCGACCGAAGATTTCCCCAACCATTTCTCCGCCTTCGGCTTCCCGGAAAATACATAATAGTTGGACAATAAAAAGGTGTGAGCTATTTGAACCCCAGGTAAGTGAAACTCTCTTGACATATGTACCTGGATATGTCTTCAACATCCCGTACCGTATGGTATTTTAAGATATGTATTGACGATCATAGCTGATGTTGGATGTTGTAGTCGAGGTGTATATCGGTCAAGTTTGTTTGCGAGTGACCTGTGGTTCAAATAGCTCACTTCCGCATGTTTTCTTCTCCTGATGTAATAAGATTACTATGTAGTATCTTGTTTTGAATGAGATATGAAGAATAAATGCATCATAATCGCATTCAAAAATGATTCAAAAATCTCAACCCAAACGATTGAAATATGTTCACGAATATGATCAGAAAATGACTGTGAAAAGCAGTCAAATATTGCTCTAAAACAATTAAAGCTCAATTTTACAATGATATCAAATATGAATAAAAAGCGTTACGAAATAGGAATCACAATGACAATTCAAGATCGGTAATAAACAAATATCAGTCAACATCCAAGAAATTAGTAAAACTAAAATCTAGCATTAAGTTTTTGTTAAAGTGTAGAAAAACTAAGGTCATACCGAATGTAATCAAAAATTCCACAAAATGCAACAATTTATTTGTATTTGACTCAGACACACATTCAAATATATACAGACTCTTGGACAAACACACATACTGTTTTCACACAAAACTATTAAATTTACTAATTAAACATAAGCACAACAAATTGAAGATACAAAACATGGAAATTGAGGAAGTCACAACAAAGCTAAGGAAACAGCTGGACGCGAAAGAATTCGAAGTTTTCATGGAAAGTGAGAAGAATATTACCAATAAGTTAAGAGTGACACTGAAGAAACGACAAGAAATGAAACATGAGAAACTGCGATGCCAACGCAACAGTGTATTAACCACGAATAACAACAACGACTGGTTTGTTAATATTACGAAAACTGAGTTTCCACAAGATATAAAAGCATTGTTAGCTAAAGGGCCGAAGTTCGCGTTACCCATAGAAAAACAACGATTCCCCCTCTTCCAATACATCGCCGACGGAGAGGATCTCATACAAACTCTCAGCGTGAAAGAGGAACAAGAGCAAGCGCGCACAAAGTTCTCATTACTTATGAAACATCACACGACAACTAATAAAGAAAGTGCAATAGACCGTGCAATATTAGACACATTATTTCGGACGCGGGATTTTCTAAGAAAAAATGAAAATATTAGAATTTTAACTTCGGACAAGGGAAACAAAACCGTCGCAATGGAGATAGATGACTATAATAACAGAATGAGTGATATTTTAAATGACTTGACTACATATAGAACTTTGAGACTTGATCCAACCTCCAAATTACAAAACAAAAATAATACTATAGTCGATAAACTATTTAAAATGGGATATATTCCGAAGTCTGAAAAACACAAACTCACCACAACCACCGCCCTTCCCCCTAGACTATATGGACTTCCAAAAATACACAAAGAAGGACTACCACTCAGACCAATTTGCTCAGCTTTGCTGTGTAAGTTCATAATTAATATTTTAAGGAACATAACAGCCAACTCTCCATATAACATAAAGAACGCACTTGAATTTAAAGAGAGGATTAATAATAGCTTGATTTGTGATGATGAAAAACTTATCTCCTTCGACGTGGTTTCTTTGTTTCCTAGCATACCTACACAATTAGCACTTGACATTATACAAGATAAATGGACGATTATAAAAGAACACACCAGGATACCAAAGAAAACGTTTATGGATATACTTAAATTTTGCATCGAAGAAAATAGGTACTTCAAATTTAACGACACAATCTACACACAATTAAAAGGAATGCCCATGGGATCACCTGCATCGCCAGTCATTGCTGACATAATTATGGAAGAACTTTTGGAAAAAACAATGACAAACTAAAACAGAAACCGAGAGTACTTACAAAATATGTTGATGACCTTTTTGCAATCATACAAGAAAACGAGATTCAAAATACGCTGAATACGCTTAATTCCTTTCACAAGAATATCAAGTTTATTGTAGATTTAGAAGACGGGGGCAAATTACCTTATCTGGACTCCATTATAATAAAAGAAGGTAACCAGCTAAAATTACGGTGGTATGAGAAACAAACAGCGTCTGGACGAATCATCAATTTTAACTCTAAACATCCTAAAACGATGATCATGAATACAGCAATGGGCTGTATACGACGCATGTTAAATATATCTGACAAAACTTACCACAAGGAGATTACGAACGAAATAAAATATTTATTAAAACAAAATGACTTCCCAGACAACATTATAAACTCCCTAATTAAAAGATCAAAATACAATATTCAGCATCAAATTCAAGACAAACCCAAACTATTCAAATCGGTAACTTACGTACCCCATTTATCTGAACGCTTAATGATGTCAGATTGCTACGACAAAGAGAAAATAAAAATATCTCACAAGCCTACAAGTACCCTTAAAAACATATTTAACAGAACTAAGTCAAAAATACCGGAAATGGACAAAAGTAATGTCATTTATAAAATCCCATGTAATGGAAACCAGAAAGAGCTGTGCAACAAGGTATACGTTGGTACAACCAAATCAAAATTAAAAACGCGATTGGCACAGCACAAATCAGACACCAAACAATGCCAAAATTCTTTTACACATAAAACTGCGCTAATGGCACACTGTGCATCGAGCGGACACTCTCCCAATTTCGCTAAAGCATCCATCTTACAGCAAGAAGCAAATTATTCCAAGCGTTTCTCACTTGAAATGTTACACATTATAAACACTCCGCCAAATATACGACTGAACTACAAGACTGACACGGACAACGTCGCGCATATTTACAGACATTTAATTACAAATAAAGTAGTAACAAACTCCACGCCTAAGCAAGAGGACGTGTAAATTAATGTATGTCATTTGTTGTTACTGTTTCATCAATATTTTGTTTATATAATGTTATTTGTTTGTATAGATTTTGCAGTTTATATCCCTGAGGACGGTTACCGCGGAGTAACCGAAATATATCGGATTTTTAAAGAAAACTTGTGTTTATTTTTTAATTGACCTCGAGCCGGCAAAAATATATATTAATCATAAATAATTATTCAAGAATAATCACATTTAAGATACATTTTTCTCCCGGCGATACATTAATTTTCGAATAGAAAATGCTTTTAAATTTAAACATATTTAATCATCTTCGGGTATGATATTTAAATATTTTTTGATCAAAATTTTCAAAAAATGCTGGCTTGGGGTAATTTCAAACGAGTTTGATCAATCTAGTCAACGAATATCGTGATGTTTTTGCAAATGACTTGAATGAAATTGGAAAAACAAATGCCATTGAAATGCAAATCGAATTGGATACAGATGTTCCTGTAGCACAAAAACCATACAGAATTCCGGAACCGAAAAAGGCAATCGTAAGTAAAATATTAGATCTTTTTGAAAACGATATTATTGAAAGATCAGATTCAGTTTATGCTAGTCCAATAAAGTTTGTGAAAAAGAAAGACGGTACAGACAGAATGTGTGTTTACTATCGTAAAATTAACTCCCATTTGAAAAAAGAAAATTTTCCTATGCCTAACATTGAAGAAACGTTACAAGAAATTTCCAATTTTAAATATTATATGACACTCGATTTAAATTCAGGCTATTATCAGGTTCCAATAGCTCGTGAAAGTCAGAAATATACAGCGTTTATTACATCTGACGGTCTATATCAATTTAAGTGTATGCCATTCGGGCTTAAGAATGCGCCGGCTGTTTTTCAGAGGCTCATGCGAAAATTAAAGACAAAGTTAAATCATCAGATATGACAAACTACATGGATGATATTTTGGAAGGGAGTCATACAACTGATAAGATGATCGAGAAATTAAAGAGTATTTTTCAAGCGATGCGAGATCTAATCTAACGCTAAATGTTAAGAAATGCGAAGTTTTGACAACAAAAGTAGAATTTTTGGGCCATGGTTTTGGTTCTCGTGGTATTAAACCAGGGTCAAGGAAAACTAATGCAGTCGAACAATTTAAAACTCCATGTAATGTTCATGAGGTACGTCAGTTTTTAGGCCTTAGTGGGTATTTCCGACGATTTGTCCCAGGCTACGCTATTTTGTCCGAACCATTAAGAAAACTTCTACGAAAAGAACAACAATTTCAATGGACAGAAGAACAACAGACAGCTTTTCAGAGACTTAAAGACGTATTGTATTCGTAACCTGTCATGATTTCATACGACGCTAATGCTGAGCACGAAATTCACACATACGCCAGCTCAGTTGGTTTAGCCGCATTACTTTTGCACCAAGAAGGTCATAGCTTCAAACCCGTACTCTATTACAGCAGATCAACAAACGACAATGAAAAAAAGTATCATAGCTACGAGTTGGAGACGCTTGCAATTGTAGAAGCTCTTGAACGTATGAGGTATTATGTTTACGGAAAGCGAGTAAAGGTAGTAACAGACTGTAATGCCATTAGTACAGTAATGCAAAAACGCGAACTCATACCACGAATTGCGAGATGGTGGTTAAAGGTACAAGACTATGACATCGTTATTGAACATCGAGTTGGACGGCGAATGGAACATGTAGATGCGCTTAGTCGTGCACCAGTTGAAGACGCGCGTGATGTTGATACCGCATCCTTACGTATATTGAAGACGGATATAACAACCGACGTTTGGCTTTTCGCAATGCAATTGAACGACGAAGGCATCAAACAAATAATAGAAAAAAACGATTGTATTGTATTGTTCATGACAAGATACTTTTGAGTTGTTCCTAAGTCACTTCGTTATCGTGTTGTACATGACTGTCATGACAAGGCTGGACATTTGAGCGTAGATAAGACTATCGACCATATTCAAAACTTTCTTTGGTTTCCACGAATGCGAAATTTTGTTAAGGCATATATAAAATCTTGTGTTGAATGTGCCTACAATAAAATACCTAGTGGGAAAAAAGTGGGAGTATATTATTTTAATGAAATGGAACCGATACCATTTAAAACGATTCATTTAGATCATCTTGGTCCTTTTCCAAAAAGTTCACGTAGAAACGAACACATATTCGTATTAGTTGACTCATTTACTAAGTTTACAATAGTTCGTGCTGTTAAGAGTACTGCAATTAAACATGTGATCGTGGTTCTCGACGAAGTCATCAGCTACATCGGAGTTCCTTATCGTTTTGTAACAGACCGCGGAACGTCATTCATTTCTAAAGAGTTTGCTAAATACTGCAACGATTACGATATTAAACATATTCAAAACGCAGTTCGTACACCTCGTGCGAACGGTCACGCTGAACGCGTTAACAGGACATTGCTTAGCATGTTACGCACTATGACTCAAACTGATAAGAAATGGGACGAAAAGCTACGCGATATTCAATGGGTTTTTAACACAACACGTAACCAGACAACAGGACAGACTCCATACGAGTTGGTATATTCATTTAGACCCCGAGATATCCTCAAAAATAAGTTAACAACGATTTTACATGACGACGAATCGCAAAGCACCGTCGACATCAATGATCTTCGACAATTAGTAGCAAAACGAGTTACACAGCAACGGTAAAAGGCTAATATACGTTTTGATCAAAAACATACAACCCCAAGAAAAATTAATGTCAACGATTTGGTATTAGCCGAAAACGAACCTGCGAGCACAGGTGAATCCCGGAAACTAGAACCCCGTTACAAAGGTCCTTTTATCATAAGTAAGGTCCTTGATCGACATCGGTACGTTATCACTGATCTACCAGATTTTTCGCGAAAGAAACGCCAGTACACATCGGTATATTCTTCAGATAAACTTCGACCGTGGTGTAATATTTCCGCTCTCGACGAACAAATGTACGATATTAGCGACGGTCCCGATAAAGAACTCGACAGCGAGGGCGCTGGTATAGTCAGGAGAGGCCGACTGTAAACGTGTAGCATCTCGAAGGCAAATAATAACAATCCTTATACAATCTTCAGCAACGCCATACATGCAACCCTGCTTCGAACTTGAGGAGAACAGTAAAATAGTTAGTTGGTTCCGAGAGATTAAATAGCGAGCTGCAAAACTTACTACATATATTTTCCATTAAACTAATATTCCCAAATCATTTATTAACTCTGTTAAATAATTAATCACTATTATTAAATGTATTATAATTAAACAAGGTTTCGTTAATTCATTCCAAAATCCGGTATTCCTGACAATAGGTACATCTATACATTTGTGGGCAGATGCACAGACGATTAATATACAAACAAAAACCTAAGACCAGTATTTGTTACCGATCCGGGATGACCGTTATGGGATCTTAATCACTTTTCAGCCAAGTCTGAAACGAGGATCGTACAAGTAAATTGCCAGTGCGGAAAAAACAGGAGTTTTCCCTTTGCCCCGTCTGATCTTCAGAACTACCAGTTTTTACAAAATAACGGAGTATTTTTGCTCTTACAACCATAATTTCAAAGATAAAATCGCCTTTTCCTCTAAAAAAATATCCCAAGGTACATACGAAAAGGCTATAGTTTCGTTAAAACTTAAAGAATTTTCTGAAGGTTCATTATACAAAAATGACATGTCTATAGATATATATTCCACTTCTAAATTATTCTTGACATACTTGCTTTCAAAGACATTAAATATAAAACTTACCGCTGAAAATGTTTCGGAAATCCATTTATATTTTGATTGATGTCTAATTTAGCACGCCATATTTGAGTAAACATTTGCAGATTCTTTACCGCGTCTATATCCAACATGCCGGGAACACTTTGTGTATTGACCACGTGAAAACCTTCCGGTGGATAGGTTTCCATGAGCAATGAAATAATTTCTAAATCATCAATATCATCTACTTCTAGAACACATGTATCTTTATTGCCACAATTTAAATCGACCTCTATCACTTCATCATCCGACTCATCCGTATCTGATTGCTTATTGTCTACAGCTGCTCCATTAGCTGCCACACCACCGCTACTCACTACATCTGGATCTATACATTTTAGCTGATAAACTTCTTGATTACGATCAAATGTCTCTTGCAACTTCTTTTGTAATTCATTTAATTTTTGTTTATCTGTCCAAGAATTTCCAGCAACAATCTTTGGCACCTCAGGCATTGGCAAAGCGGTAAGAAAAAGCGCTGTGCCTGTGGCTATTAGAGCAATCATTCGTTCACCTATCGCCACTTGTGCTCTCAAACCAAATATGGCATTCATACCTTTCGCTTTTAACTTATTGATCAGTACACGATGCAATTCATATTCCAAGAAGGGCAAACCATCTGATATTTCTTTAGCGTTTAACTCTGAACGCAAGTCTTTTTTTGTGCGTACCACTTGAGCTTGCATAAAGCAACCACGCCCAGTAACATGTAAATGATCCGGCACCTCAAGTGTTGCTAGTAATACATCTGGTACACGTCCTTTACGGCATACAGCACATTTCTTCATTTTCACATTGAACGGCACCGATGCAAGACTATAGGGCACATGACAGACACCACATGCAGAATTTCTTAAGAAATTTACATGCGGCGGTTGGACATTTCTCTTGCTGGCGGTGCCGTGCGTTGTGACACCAACCGATGAAGACATGGATTCTTTAACAACTGGCGCAATAGCTTCATTAGCAATACCATTACGTATATCTCTGAGCGTTTCTCGTTCGTCTAGTGAAGCTGACATCATAACACCGGCAGGAGCCACGCTAATACCAATGCCGACCGGTTTCACTGTTGTAGTAATTATATCGGTTTGGGATATTGAGCGGTTGTATGCCATATTTATGACGGCTGCTGTTCCTGTAGCAGATAAAACGCAAACGTCGTCGCTGTGAATTTTAAATTAAGTTACCATAGACATTTTCTTTATGCATATTTCTACTTACGAGATAGTCGTAGTTTCCGAATAGCCCAAAACGACATTACAACCTAGCGCACGTGCATGTGATCGTATTTCCATGCGCAGCTCAGTCCACCATGAATCACGCACTTCCGGTTCGTCAGGATTTGGCACACGCTCCAACAATTTCACTGAACGTGCTGCCACAGTTGCACCAATATGTAATATAAAGCCAGGTGGATATTTGGTTAAGGTCAAAAATGGATATTCCAAAAGGCCATCCATGGCTTCTGCGTTTGCGCTTTTGCTACCCAGCGGTTGATTGAGACGCATTAGCGCAGTAGCGGCTACCAATCGTTCACTCGGCACACATAAAGAGTTTCCTAAGGAAATGGAAGAAAAGTAGTTTTCTGAGCATTTTAAACATATCTGCAACCATTCCTACATACATATATACAAATAAAATATATGTGACCCGGTCTATGAAAAGGTGGCTTATGACTTAAAAAACAGCTGTTTACAGCTGTTTCTCGTAAAAAAAAACAGCTGTTTCTCGCAATTTCTTTTTTGAGTCACAAGCCACCTTTTCATAGACCGGGTCACATATGGCTTTCTTTAATAAATATTAAAAATGTATGCAATACAATTATATACTTTATTTGTACAATGCCTAATCAACATTTACCAGCAATTACAAAAGATGTATGTGTGTAAGTAGTATCTGTGATATTCACAGAGAACATTGATTGCCACAATTAAATGAAGTAGAAAATTTGCGTAGTACTTTTATACATTTGCGTCTCATATATTGAGTGCCATATAGTGCTTCGTAATAACAGTATACTTCTCTAAATTGTTCAAATTTAGCCACCTCGCTGTCACCATATGGGACGGTTTCCTTTGACCCTGTCAACATTTTCTATCACACAAGTCACTTATTCGATACATTTCTGAAGAAATTATCGCCCTTGTTCCAAACTCTTCTCAGCTTTCGGGAAGAAATGTTCCCCCAATGCGAAACGACATTTAAATATGAAAGCGACACAGCATTGAGAAATCATTTCGATAGATATAGAATTTGCTAAAGCGATAAGAAGAAAAGGGTCGAATAATAACTTATTCGATGCATATTTTGCGAAGTTTAAGTCGAACAAGTAAGGAAGGCTAAGTTCGGGTGTAACCGAACATAACATACTCAGTTGAGAGCTATGGAGACAAAATAAGGAAAATCAATCTGGGGTAACCCTGGAATGTGGTTGTATAACATGTGTATCAAATGAAAGGTATTAAAGAGTATTTTAAGAGAGAGTAGGCCATAGTTCTATGGATGAACGCCATTTAGGGATATCGCCATAAAGGTAGACCAGGGCTGACTCTAGAATTTGTTTGTACGATATGGGTATCAAATGAAAGGTGTTACTGAGCATTTTAAGAGGGAGTGGGCCTTAGGTCTATCGGTGGACGCCTTTTCGAGATGTCCCCATTAAGGTGGACCAGGGGTGATTCTATAATGTGTTTGTACGATATGGGTATCAAATGAAAGCTGTTAATGAGTATTTTGAAAAGGAGTGATCCTTAGTTCCATAGGTGGACGCCGTTTCGAGATATCGCCATAAAGGTGGACCAGGGGTGTCTCTAGAATGTGTTTGTACGATATGGGAATCAAATGAAAGGTGTTACTGAGCATTTTAAGAGGGAGTGGGCATTAGGTCTATAGGTGGACGCCTTTTCGAGATATCGCCATTAGGGTGGGCCAGGGGTGACTCTAGAATGTTTGTACGGTATGGGTATCAAACGAAAGGTGTTACTGAGCATTTTAAGAGGGAGTGGGCATGAGGTCTATAGGTGGACGCCTTTTCGAGATATCGTCATTAGGGTGGGCCAGGGGTGACTCTAGAATGTGTTTGTACGATATGTGCATCAAACGAAAGGTGTTACTGAGCATTTTAAGAGGGAGTGGGCATTAGGTCTATAGGTGGACGCCCTTTCGAGATATCGCCATTAGGGTGGGCCAGGGGTGACTCTAGAATGTTTGTACGATATGGGTATCAAACGAAAGGTGTTACTGAGCATTTTAAGAGGGAGTGGGCATTAGGTCTATAGGTGGACGCCTTTTCGAGATATCGCCATTAGGGTGGGCCAGGGGTGACTCTAGAATGTGTTTGTACGATATGGGTATCAAATGAAAGGTGGTAAGGAGTATTTTAAAAGGGAGTAATCCTTAGTTCTATAGGTGGACGCCTTTTCGAGATATCGCCATAAAGGTGGACCAAGGGTGACTCTAAAATGTTTGTACGATATGGGTATCAAACGAAAGGTGTTACTGAGCATTTTAAGAGGGAGTGGGCATTAGGTCTATAGGTGGACGCCTTTTCGAGATATCGCCATTAGGGTGGGCCAGGGTGACTCTAGAATGTGTTTGTACGATATGGGTATCAAATGAAAGGTGGTAAAGAGTATTTTAAAAGGGAGTAATCCTTAGTTCTATAGGTGGACGCCTTTTCGAGATATCGCCATAAAGCTGGACCAAGGGTGACTCTAGAATGTTTGTACGGTATGGGTATCAAACGAAAGGTGTTACTGAGCATTTTAAGAGGGAGTGGGCATTAGGTCTATAGGTGGACGCCTTTTCGAGATATCGCCATTAGGGTGGGCCAGGGTGACTCTAGAATGTGTTTGTACGATATGGGTATCAAATGAAAGGTGGTAATGAGTATTTTAAAAGAGAGTAATCCTTAGTTCTATAGGTGGACGCCTTTTCGAGATATCGCCATTAGGGTGGGCCAGGTGTGACTCTAGAATGTTTGTACGATATGGGTATCAAACGAAAGGTGTTACTGAGCATTTTAAGAGGGAGTGGGCATTAGGTCTATAGGTGGACGCCTTTTCGAGATATCGCCATTAGGGTGGGCCAGGGTGACTCTAGAATGTGTTTGTACGATATGGGTATCAAATGAAAGGTGGTAATGAGTATTTTAAAAGGGAGTAATCCTTAGTTCTATAGGTGGACGCCTTTTCGAGATATCGCCATTAGGGTGGGCCAGGTGTGACTCTAGAATGTTTGTACGATATGGGTATCAAACGAAAGGTGTTACTGAGCATTTTAAGAGGGAGTGGGCATTAGGTCTATAGGTGGAAGCCTTTTCGAGATATCGCCATTAGGGTGGGCCAGGGGTGACTCTAGAATGTGTTTGTACGACATGGGTATCAAATGAAAGGTGGTAAGGAGTATTTTAAAAGGGAGTAATCCTTAGTTCTATAGGTGGACGCCTTTTCGAGATATCGCCATAAAGGTGGACCAAGGGTGACTCTAGAATGTTTGTACGATATGGGTATCAAACGAAAGGTGTTACTGAGCATTTTAAGAGGGAGTGGGCATTAGGTCTATAGGTGGACGCCTTTTCGAGATATCGCCATTAGGGTGGGCCAGGGTGACTCTAGAATGTGTTTGTACGATATGGGTATCAAATGAAAGGTGGTAAAGAGTATTTTAAAAGGGAGTAATCCTTAGTTCTATAGGTGGACGCCTTTTCGAGATATCGCCATAAAGCTGGACCAAGGGTGACTCTAGAATGTTTGTACGGTATGGGTATCAAACGAAAGGTGTTACTGAGCATTTTAAGAGGGAGTGGGCATTAGGTCTATAGGTGGACGCCTTTTCGAGATATCGCCATTAGGGTGGGCCAGGGTGACTCTAGAATGTGTTTGTACGATATGGGTATCAAATGAAAGGTGGTAATGAGTATTTTAAAAGGGAGTAATCCTTAGTTCTATAGGTGGACGCCTTTTCGAGATATCGCCATTAGGGTGGGCCAGGTGTGACTCTAGAATATTTGTACGATATGGGTATCAAACGAAAGGTGTTACTGAGCATTTTAAGAGGGAGTGGGCATTAGGTCTATAGGTGGACGCCTTTTCGAAATATCGCCATTAGGGTGGGCCAGGTGTGACTCTAGAATGTTTGTACGATATGGGTATCAAACGAAAGGTGTTACTGAGCATTTTAAGAGGGAGTGGGCATTAGGTCTATAGGTGGACGCCTTTTCGAGATATCGCCATTAGGGTGGGACAGGGGTGACTCTAGAATGTTTGTACGATATGGGTATCAAACGAAAAGTGTTACTGAGCATTTTAAGAGGGAGTGGACATTAGGTCTATAGGTGGACGCCTTTTCGAGATATCGCCATTAGGGTGGGCCAGGGGTGACTCTAGAATGTTTGTATGATATGGGTATCAAACGAAAGGTGTTACTGAGCATTTTAAGAGGGAGTGGACATTATGTCTATAGGTGGACGCCTTTTCGAGATATCGCCATTAGGGTGGGCCAGGGTGACTCTAGAATGTGTTTGTACGATATGGGTATCAAACGAAAGGTGTTACTGAGCATTTTAAGAGGGAGTGGACACTAGGTCTATAGGTGGACGCCTTTTCGAGATATCGCCATTAGGGTGGGCCAGGGGTGACTCTAGAATGTTTGTACGATATGGGTATCAAACGAAAGCTGTTACTGAGCATTTTAAGAGGCAGTGGGCATTAGGTCTATAGGTGGACGCCTTTTCGAGATATCGCCATTAGGGTGGGCCAGGGGTGACTCTAGAATGTTTGTACGATATGGGTATCAAACGAAAGGTGTTACTGAGCATTTTAAGAGGGAGTGGACACTAGGTCTATAGGTGGACGCCTTTTCGAGATATCGCCATTAGGGTGGGACAGGGGTGACTCTGGTATGTTTTTGTACGATATGGATATCAAATTAAAGGTATTAATGAGGGTTTTAAAAGCGAGTGGCCCTTAGATGTATATGTGAAGGCGTTCTCGCGATATCGACCAAAATGTGGACCAGGTGATCCAGAAAATCATCTGTCGGGTACTGCTAATTTATTTATACATGCAATACCACTAACAGTATTCCTGCCAAGATTCCAAGGGCTGTTGATTTCGCCTTGTAGAACTTTTTCATTTTCTTCTACTTAATATGGTAGGTGTCACACCCATTTTACAAAGTTTTTTCCAAAGTTATATTTTGCGTCAATAAACCAATCCAGTTACCATGTTTCATCACTTTTTTCGTATTTGGTATAGAATTATGGCATTTTTTTCATTTTTCGTAATTTTCGATATCGATAAAGTGGGCGTGGTTATGGTCAGATTTCGCCCATTTTTTATACCAAGGAAAAGTGAGCTCAGGTAAGTACGTGGGCTAAGTTTAGTGAAGATATATCGGATTTTGCTCAAGTTATTGTGTTAATGGCCGAGCGGAAGGACAGACGGTGGACTGTGTATAAAAACTGGGCGTGGCTTCCACCGATTTCGCCCATTTTCACAGAGAACAGTTACCGTCATAGAATCTATGCTCCTACCAAATTTGAGAAGGATTGGTAAATTTTTGTTCGACTTATGGCAATAAAAGTATTCTAGACAAACTAAATGAAAATGGGCGGAGCCACGCCCATTTTGAAATTTTCTTTTATTTTTGTATTTTGTTGCATCATATCATTACTGGAGTTGAATTTTGACTTAATTTACTTATATACAGTAAAGATATTAAATTTTTTGTTAAAATTTGAATTTAAAAAATTTTTTTTTTAAAAAGTGGGCGTGTTCTTCATCCAATTTTGCTAATTTTTATTTAGCGCATATAGAGTAATAGTGGTAACGTTCCTGCCAAATTTCATCATGATATCTTCAACGACTGCCAAATTACAGCTTGCAAAACTTTTAAATTACCTTCTTGTAAAAGTGGGCGGTGCCACGCCCATTGTCCAAAATCTTACTAATTTTCTATTCTGCGTCATAACGTTAACCCATCTACCAAGTTTCGTCGCTTTATCTGTCTTTTGTAATGAGTTATCGCACTTTTTTGGTTTTTCGAAATTTTCGATATCGAAAAAGTGGGCGTGGTTATAGTCCGATATCGTTCATTTTAAATAGCGATCTGAGATGAGTGCTCAGGAACCTACATACCAAATTTCATCAAGATACCTCAAAATTTACTCAAGTTATCGTGTTAACGGACGGACGGACGGACGGACGGACGGACGGACGGACGGACGGACGGACGGACGGACGGACATGGCTCAATCAAATTTTTTTTCGATCCTGATTATTTTGATATATGGAAGTCTATATCTATCTCGATTCCTTTATATATGTACAACCAACCGTTATCCAATCAAACTTAATATACTCTGTGAGCTCTGCTCAACTGAGTATAAAAAAGGAGTTCAGATATAGAAACCGTCGCCAAAGCTGGGATTAATAGGAAGCACCGCTGGGGAGTCAGGGTATCCGGAAATGCGAATAAATTCGTGCCCCATATAAAAGACTGCGATGTATGTCCTTACAATAGTCTAAGAGCCCGTGACTGCCAGACCTTCATCATTTTATAAAAGATTAAATTTCGTCAGTGCATACTTCCAACTGAAGCAGAATCGTTGGTCTATTATAAAACTTGAGACATGGTGGCTTTAACAAATATCGTGCAAACATTTTGCAGAAAAATAGACCTTTCTTTCGTCATTTTATAAAGACTGATTTTCATATATTGTCTTCGTCACGATATAAGAAGCAACTAGCCTCATTGCCAGACACTTTCCATAGACGAATTCAATACCAGGTGTTGTTATCCCAAAAGCTGATTGCTTCTTCTTGATTTTTTTCCATACAACGCCTTGTACAATATGCAAGGCGAATTCAGTACCAGGTGTTGTTATCCCAACATCTGATTGCTTCTTCTTGATAATTTTCCATACCAAGCCTTGTACAACAATATGTCAGTTAATCGAAATCAATGAAAATTTTCTTTTGAATTGACATTCTTCTGCACGGCGAATTAATTGAATTGGCTTTGCCACCACCTGGTATGGATTCGCCTTGACAATATGTCAGTTAATCGAAATCAATGAAAATTTTCTTTTGACTTGACAGTTAGTTAGGTTGCTAAAACCATTAACATCTTTCCCATCATTTGTATAGGACATAGAAGACTCGACGACGGCCGACTTCTTCTCAGTGAAAATTTGATTTTGAATTGCAGCTGCCGTTCAGAGTCGGCATAAAAAATGTAGGTACAGGCCCCGCGCGGCCACCGTGGTGTGATGGTAGCGTGCTCCGCCTACCACACCGTATGCCCTGGGTTCACACCCCGGGCAAAACACCATCCAAATTTTAGAAATAAGGTTTTTCAATTAGAAGAAAATTTTTCTAAGCCGGGTTGCCCCTCGGCAGTGTTTGGCAAGCGCTCCGGGTGTATTTCTGCCATGAAAAGCTCTCAGTGAAAATTCATCTGCTTTGCCGTTCGGAGTCGGCATAAAACATGTAGGTCCCGTCCGGCCAATTTGTAGGGAAAATCAAGAGGAGCACGACGCAAATTGGAAGAGAAGCTCGGCCTAAAATCTCTTCGGAGGTTATCGCGCCTTACATTTATTTGTTTTTACAGGACCTGAAAATCTGTAGGCAAAAACTATAAAAAAATCGATGCTAATTGGAAGAGAAGCTGAGTCTGAATCTCCTCGGAGGTATATTACGCCTTGTACAACATTTTCATCCATATACCGGCCTAATTTAACATTAGCTCTTAATTTAGGCCTACTTGCAGAGCGGGAAGTTATTCCATATTGTAAGGGATATTTTAAATCATCACCATATGGGCCTCCCTTTACTGTTGAATTGATGATTTCAATGACTGTAGTAATGCGAATAATTATGTGTGAATGAACGTGTACGTGGACCATATGTATTCTTACAACAAATTAGACAAGGCAATAAAGTTTTATTAGCACCTCGTAGAAAAGAAGGTCGATCGTATATTGAAATTATATTTAGGCAATTCACCATAGTATCGTATTCGTTGTAAACTCTTAAGTTGCATGATTTCAAATATAAAATTAGATTTAAATATAGCACATACGACGAATAGCAGACATTGTAAAATTAAGCAGCTAAGAAAACAAAGCTTCAAATAAGAAATCATTGCTTTTTCCTGCACCCGAATTCCAACATTCGCTAACGCTAAAACTCGCATCGCTAAAAAAATCTAAAACAGTTACAGTACGCAGAAAAGTATGCCACATTTAGTAGGATATGATTACAAAGAATACCAGCTAAAGGGCTAATTAAACTTCCTTAACCCTAACGCCAGTCGTAACCATACCCATATCCATAACCATGTGATCGATTAATGGTGCCTTAACCTAAAAATCGTGAAAAATTCATAAAAATGAAGAAAACGCAAAAAATTACAAACACATTCCACAAAAAATAAGTCTCTTAGTCATAACGTATTCAAAACAATGAATAAAATCTACAAAAAGTTATTAAATTCACCAACCCAAATATTTTTAGGTTATGGATATGGCGAGAAACCAAAAACCAATAGGATAGCTTTTTATGGTTATGGCGTTAGCGTTATGGTATGGTACCATAAATCGATTACATTGATTTCCATAAGGTAGTTTCGATCAGCTGTTTTATCTGGTTATGGGTTTATTTTTATAAGTCACCATTAATTGGCCCTTAATCTCTAATACTCTATTAAGGATATACGCCGCCACCGCCGCCGATTTGCGACGTTTTTCGCACCCCGCCGCCGAATGTCAAAAATATCTTTATATATAAATATATTTTCTACTATTTAAAATTGTCTAGGCCATTTATTGTTCATCTCAGAAATTGGTCCGATATGGTCGAAAGGGGTATCAAGGGATGCGCATCACTGCCAGTTATAAAAATCGAATAGCGAAATTTAACACTTTCTAACCGTTCAAAAGTTATTTGAGAAAACGGCGATTTCTATGCCAGCTTAACACGGATTTTGCATCACCGAATTCATCAAGTAATTGAAACAAAACACTTAAAGAAAAGTTATATAATAAATTTAAATGCTCACTTCGCATAATTTTTTAAAAAAATTAATAAAGAACAATGAATTTAAATAAAATGTCCCAAAATGTCGCACATTTTTTCAAATAAAAAGGTGCCGAATTTTATATCCGGATTGGCTGAAAGAAGAAGCGAAATCAGTGATGCAAAATCCTTTAGTAGGATCCAGTGGTTTAAATTCTCCTTTGAAATGATTCGCAGCTCACACTGAAGTTGCATATATCTTCAACACGTATGAGAAGGGTTTGAAAAATCACTTTATTTGCTTAACTATAAAATAGCGCCTGAAATCTTACTTTTGATTTTCACACTTCATCATTCAACCCCCAAGTCTCCCGGTTCGACATTTCCTAAAGTTGGCGGCCCTATCCCCAACTAGTCCTTTGGAGTGAATCACATTGGATATAACCTATCAACCATTTTTATACTCAGCTGAGCAGAGCTCACATAGTATATTAACTTTGTTCGCATAATGGCAATCCGTAACGGCATAAACTAATCGAGATAGATATAGATATATATCAAAATGATCTGGGCGAAAAAAGAAATTCATTTAGCCATGTCCGTCCGTCCGTCCGTAAACACGATAACTTGAGTAAATGTTGAGGTATATTGATGAAATTTGGTATGTGTATTCCTGGGCGCTCATCTCAGATCGCTATTTAAAATGAACGAAATCGGACTGCAACCACGCCCACTTTTTCGATATCGAAAATTTCGAAAAACAGAAAAAGTGCGATAATTCAATACCAAAGATGAATAAAGCGATGAAATTTGGTAGGTGGGTTGACCCTATGACGCAGAATAGAAAATTAGTAAAATTTTGGACAATTGGCGTGGCACCGCCCACTTTTAAAATAAGGTAATTTAAAAGTTCTGCAAGCTGTAATTTCGCAGTCGTTGAAGATATCATGATGGAATGTGGCAGAAACGTTACTCCTATTACTATTTGTGTGCTAAATAAAAATTAGCAAAATCGGAAGACGAACACGCCCACTTTAAAAAAAAAATTTTTTTTAAGTAAAATTCTAACAAAAAATTTGATATCTTTACTGTATATAAGTAAATTATGCCAACATTCAACTCCAGTAATGATATGGTGCAACAAAATGCAAAAATAAAAGAAATTTTCAAAATTGGCGTGGCTCCGCCCTTTTTCATTTAATTCGTCTAGAATACTTTTAATGCCATAAGTCGAACAAAAATTTACCAATCTTTCTGAAATTTGGTAGGGGCATAGATTCTATGACGATAACTGTTTTCTGTGAAAATGGGCGAAATCTGTTGAAGCCACGCCCAGCTTTTATACACAGTCGACCGCCTGTCCTTCCGCTTGGCCGTTAAAATGATAACTTGAGCAAAAATCGATATGTCTTTACTAAACTTAGTTCACGTACTTATCTGAACTCACTTTATCTGGTATAAAAAAGGCCGAAATCGGAATATAACCGCGCCCACTTTTTCGGTATCGAAAATTACGAAAAATTAAAAAATGCCATAATTCTATATCAAATATGAAAAAAGGGATGAAACATGGTAATTGGATTGGTTTATTGACGCAAAATATAACTTTAGAAAAAACTTTGTAAAATGGGTGTGACACCTACCATATTAAGTAGAAGAAAATGAAAAAGTTATGCAGGGCGAAATCAAAAGCCCTTAGAATCTTGGCAGGAATACTGTTCGTGGTATTACATATATAAATAAATTAGCGGTACACAACAGATTATGTTCTGGGTCACCTTGGTCCAGATTTTGGTCGATATCTCGAAAACGCTTTCACATATAAAACTAAGGGCCACTCCCTTTTAAAACCCTCATTTTTAATTTGATACCCATAACGTACAAACACATTCTAGAGTCACCCCTGGTCCACCTTTATGGCGATATCTCGAAAAGGCGTCCACCTATAGAACTAAGGCCCACTACGTTTTAAATAATCATTAACACCTTTCATTTGATACCCATATCGTACAAACGCATTCTAGTCACCCCTGGTCCACCTTTATGGCGATATCTCGAAAAGGCGTCCACCTATACAACTAAGGCCCACCCCCTTTTAAAATACTCATTAACACCTTTCATTTGATACCCATATCGTACAAACACATTCTAGAGTCACCCCTGGTCCACCTTTATGGCGATATCTCGAAAAGGCGTCCACCTATAGAACTAAGGCCCTTTCCCTTTTAAAATACTCATTAACACCTTTCATTTGATACCCATATCGTACAAAGAGATTCTAGAGTCACCCCTGGTGCACCTTTATGGCGATATCTCGAAAAGGCGTCCATCTATAGAACTAAGGATCACTCCCTTTTAAAATACTCATTGCCACCTTTCATTTGATACCCATATCGTACAAACACATTCTAGAGTCACCCCTGGTCCACTTTTATGGCGATATCCCAAAATGGCGTCCAACTTTAGAACTATGGCCCACTCCCTTTGAAAATACTCATTAACACCTTTCATTTGATACCCATATCGTACAAACTCATTCTAGAGTCACCCCTGGTCCACCTTTATGGCGATATCCCGAAATGGCGTCCACCTATAGACCCACTCCCTTTTAAAATACTCTTTAATACCTTCCATTTGATACCCATGTCATACAAACACATTCCAGGGTTACCCTAGGTTCATTTTCCTGAATGGTGATTTTCCCTTATTTTGTCTCCAAAGCTCTCAGCTGAGTATGTAATGTTTGGGTACACCCGAACTTGGCCTTCCTTACTTGTTAAATATGACCAACACGTGACGGCTCCTGTTACAAATGTGAATACGTAGGCACATTTTTTAACAAGGTTAGGTTTTGTCCTTCGCAAAAACACTCAAAGTGGTGAAGCAAAAGCTTTCTCAAGACAATCGAACAAATGACTGTGTGTGCTACTACCCTAACGTAGGGGATAGTCGAACTAGTCTGAAAACTGAAGGCGGTCATCCATAAGGAGTTCTTATATTATAAGGCCGGAAACGAAGACTATTAAAGTCAATGTATCGAACACAAACGTCTGTAAATTTTGGTCTACATTTGAATACTTTTATCCACGTTCCTTGTAAAGTTTAAATTATATAGATGCGCCAAGGATATCACCCAAGTATTACCCAATGATATCCACTTAGACTGCTTATAATTTCGAAGGCGGCATCCTTGGCCGAATAGTTAATCCCTAACGTTTCAAGGTGTTTTTTGGTGTAGCTCGGAAGCATAGCGCGACACAAACATTCGTCAGAAAGTCTTCGGAGCTACAACTAGAGCTTCTAGGAAAGTGACGTCGACGAAGGTATGAGTTCGAGGCAAAAACCGCACATCTTTCCGAAATGGCCGAAACGTCGTGTTCCTAAAATACATATAAAAAAAATTTCCAAATATTATTTTTTTAAATTTTCGCTTTAAGAGCCTTCCAGATACTCATCTGTAAGTTGATATTGTTCCAGACCGTCAAACATACCACTGACGTCAGCAGTATGTTTTCATTAGTTGTGGATAATGTGATACTCTGAAGTTCAGCCATTCAATTCAGATGTTTACCCATTCAATTCAGATGTTTACGCCGATCACTTTCTATATAATACAGCCTACGCTGCCGCCGCCGATTACGTGACCGGCGTAAACCTCTAACTCTTATATGGGACTTAGGCGATTATTTCTTATGACCATATGGTACTAAATGTTGTATACTTTTCTATGCACTTGATACTGTTTTAGTTTTTGGTAATAGAGTTTTAGCGTTAGCTACTTTTGGAAATTAGGGGCTGGTCAGTCTTAGCTAAATACTTAATTCGGCTACAATACATACAATAATTGAAAAAAAAAAATTGCACCCAATTGTTATTCATTTCAAGGAATCAATGGGGCTACACATGTAAAAAAAATATTTTGCGCATGCTCATAGTAAAAGAGTAAAGAAAAAAATATCAGCATGCCACACACAGATATCGATTCAATATAAAAAAAGGTTGTCCCGAAATAATTGTATAGTAAATTCCGTTTCTGTTTTTGATGGTGTTCTTGATTCGAGCAAGAAAAAAAGTTTTATTTTTCCGACGAATATAACGACGTCCAAAAACTTCCCTCCTAAATATGGAAAAATCTTGTGGCGTTCAGAAATATTAAATGTGCGCGAAAATACTCCGATTTAGATATCTCTATTCCGGCCTCTAGTAACTGACAATTAATATAACTCAATTCCATGGCGCTACGATACAAGGTGGCAGCATGGAACAGATGATTATAAACTTTTTTTATTTGATTTGATACATCAACTTCCGGTGCAGTACGATTTTGACATTTGTCCATCGAATTTACAAAAACAAAGTACATGGAATTTTTATTTTTGTTTGTAGGTATGTCACCATGCTGCCACCTTGTATCATTCCGCTATGCTCAATTCCAAATTTTCCTAAAAAATTTTACGGGCAGTGACAACCATGATACAAAAAATGGAGGTAGTTCCATTTAGTGTGACGTTAGCCACTTGACTTTTGCGGGGACAATGACAATTTCACCAAAAACAAGCTACCTGATTGAAAAATGTTACGCATTTTTCTAATTTTGATGGATTTAATATTAACGAATACGACTGAATTACTTTCATAGTTATTTTAAATAAAAAAGAAAAAACAATGAGCGCCAAGCCTTGGAAATATTTTAATACGAAATATCAGCCTTGAAAAGAAGGTTTTTAATGAGTTTTCGAGCTCCCGAAATTTGTTTTGGTGGAAGAAACATGGATCGAAGTATGCAAAGCAAGGGAATATAGCCCGTACGTTCCCAAGGCCGTCGGTTCTATGTACGGAGCGACTCGGGATTTTCCCGACCAAGGACTGCCATTTCATTTTAACCCCATTTAATTTGTTGCGTCCCTCCCACAAATTGTTCTCCTCCCAGCAGCTCATTGCAGCGGAGCTGCTCCATATTCTCTTGCTCCAGGAAGGTATCGAACCCAATCCGGGTCCGTCTCCTGACCCCGGTCCTGAGAAATGGTTTTGCTGCATCTGCCGGAAAAGAATATTTTTAGGACGGGCATACTCTTGTCAGTGTGTCTCGTGTAAGGGAAGGTTGCATCGGACAGGTTGTTCTGGGCTAGACAAACCAGACGTCCACGTAACTTCTATAAATCTTTTGTGGCTCATTGCTGTTCACGTCCTAGGACGTCCCGTAGTCTGCGCTTTAGCGCCCCCGTTACCTTCCAACAGCACCGCTGCTCAGCAAGCCACAACAAGTACCCGCTGTTGCTCGCGCCCCACGGCGCCACCAACTCACACGGCTGCTCCCACTTATACCTAAAATCTCCGTAGTAGAGCCGGGAGCAATGCCGAGCATTAGCCCCTGCCCCCGTCTTCTTCCCCCCTCTTTTCCGACAGCAATTGTGTAGGTCAGGGAAACAGACTCTTAGTCCCTACCTCCCTTTGCACCGTTTGCCAGTACAGAATATATACGTTTGCGGCATCCACCCAATGCAGCTCCTGCCATGGACGGTGCCACTTTCCTAGATGTTCTGGTCTCTGCGACGGCAACCCCCCGACGGGTTTCATTGCGCCATGTTGCCAGGCCGCATACCCAAATACACCGGGTACCCCAATGCCTACCCAAGGACGTCTAGTCCCAGGGCCTCAACGGTAATCGCGTTCTGGCCTTCCACAACCCAAGCGTAGTCACCCGTCACTTACTCCCAGAGTGACGAAGTCTCCCCCTATGCACTTCAGAATTCTGCAGTTAAACTGTAATGGATTAACTAGGAAGATCACGGAGATAGTCGACTTCATGAAGCGGCACAACATCCGCATTGCTGCGATTCAAGAGACTAAACTCACAGCAAGATCTGCATTGCAGACCTGTTCTGGGTATAATGTCCACAGAAAAGATCGCGAGAGCGGAAATGGAGGCGGCCTCGCGTTTATCATACACCACACTGTGCAATATCATATATTTGATCCCAACATCGACCGCAGGGACAGTGTCTTAGAACGTCAAGGATTTGCTGTCCGGTCGGGCGATGCAAATCTAGAAATCATCAACATCTACATCCCTCCTGTCACCTGTTGCCCTAGTGCATACCGCCTTGATATCAGCGGCGTACTCAATGGAAACAATCGCATTATCTTAGGCGATTTCAATGCCCATCACGATCTATGGCATTCAAACTTGCGGGTGGACAGTAGGGGTGAGATGTTAGCGGATCAAATAGAAGAAACGACGTTCTGCACTAAAAACGGAGACGCCCCCACACGTATGGTAGGAAGCTGTAACAGTTCGCCGGATATTTCAATCGTGAGCGCAGAACTCGTAAACTGCGTCAACTGGCAGCCGATGGTAACATTGGCATCCGACCACCTGCCTATACTTATTTCGCTCGAGCGTCCCGCCGACTTCGTCGTCGCAGAAAAACGCACTTTCATTAACTTTAAAAAAGGAAAGTGGGACGAATACAAATCCTTTACAGACAACTGCTTTGCTGCCCTCCCTATCCCAACTGATGCCCGCCAAGGGGTCATTGAATCCGCCTCGGCTCGTTTCATTCCCGCCGTTAGAATTCTCGAAATTCGGCGCCACTTCCCGGCAGAGGCCGCAAGTTTAGCGAGAGAACGTGACCTTATAAGACAGCTCGATCCATCAGCACCCATATAAATTGCGGTTTAAATCAAAACCCCCACCATAGAACAGTACTCGTAGCGCTAGACCTATCAAAAGCTTTTGATACGGTCAACCATGGCTCGTTACTGCACGACCTGGAAGGTTCTACCCTTTCCCCATGTCTTAAAAGGTGGACCGCAAATTATCTGGGTGGTCGTTGTTGTTGTTGGTGGTCGGCAGGCATCGGTGCAATTCAGAAAAGAAATATCAAAGCCAAGAAGAATTAAACAAGGGTTGCCTCAGGGTGGTGTCCTATCCCCACTTTTGTTTAATTTTTACATATCAAAACTACCTTCGCCACCAGAAGGAGTTACTATCGTTTCTTACGCCGATGACTGCACAATAATGGCCACAGGCACGGGCCCAAAGATCGATGAGCTTTGCAACAGAATAAACGGCTACCTCCCTGATCTCTCCAGTTTTTTCACCCGCGAAACGTGGCATTATCACCGACTAAATCATCCGCGACCCTATTTACAACTTGGACGTCCCAAATGTCGACAATTTTGAACATCCACGTCGATGGCACTACGCTACCGACTGTCCTACACCCCAAAATCTTGGGTGTGACGTTTGACAGGGTCTACATTTTGGTGAGCACGCAGCCGCAATTGTTCCGAAAATCCAGAGCCGTAATAAAATCCTCAAATCCCTTGCTGGCAGTACTTGGGGAAAAGACAAAGAAACGCTTATCACCACATACAAAGCAATTGGCCAGCCGTTTGCGTGCTACGCGTCCCCTAAATGGTCGCCAAGCCTAAAAACTACCCACTGGAAGAAGCGACAGGCCTGCCAAAATACTGCGCTCAGAACCGCCACGGGCTGTCTTCTTATGTACCCAGAACACCATCTACATAATGAGTCGAGAATACTCCCCATCAGGGAGAGAAATGAGATACTGACCAAACAGTTCCTGTTGAATACCCAGAAACCTGGGCATCCCAACAGACATCTGATTGATGAGCCAGCACCGCCTAGGGACTTAAGGAGTCATCTTCGTAAGCATTTTGAGGAAATACGGCACCTGAGAACTCAGCCGTATGAAGCAAACACAAGCAGGTCCTTGGTGAACTCCACAAACAGGCGTCGGACCTTTATGCCGGGAATTGCCCGGTGAATCCAGTACTCGGGGAACAGTACCCAAAACTTGCGAAAGAGGAACGCATACTCCCCAGGGAAACGCGGGTCACTCTGGCTCAACTTCGTTCTGGATACTGTAACAGGTTAAACTCTTACATATCCAGAATCAACGTCGACATACAAAATGTATGCCCCGCTTGCAATGTGTCCCCACATAACACCAACCATCTCTTTAATTGTAATGTGGAACCAACGCTTCTAACACACCTTTCATTATGGTCCACCCCTGTCGAAACAGCAAGTTTCCTTGGACTCGCGTTAGAGGATATTGATGACAATTTGTGATCGGTCGCAGCTATTAGGTGGGGCGAAACATTGCTACAACAACAACAACAGCCCGTACGTTTGCACAGAACAAACATACACGTTGATCAATTGCTTGCTCAAAGGTCCTTATAAACCGACACCGCAATTTCTTGATAAATTGGCCACAGGTCCACATTTTTTATTTTTTTTATTTATTGTATAATTCAAGCGTTGCGCTTTAGGAGGGAATCATTAGTTCTTTTTTTAGGGAGAACATTACCCTGTAGCTCTGCAGGTTAGCTACTAATTATGAGAGTGTTTTTGCCCGTTGTACCAGAGGTCACCTTGGGGCAACCCCGCCTATACACATTCTGTTTTCTCAACATGCCTTGAGAAATATTCACTGTAGGGGCATGATGCTTAGCTGTAGAGGCCATGCTAGAACAATAGGATTTTTCATGTATTTTTTTCTGTCTAGGGGTCAAGCTGCCATAAAGATATGAGTCATTAACCAATGCAACAATTTTTCAATAAAATTGCATGTTTTACTGTATTCTCAATTGATATGTATGCACATAAATCGTGCTAAAGCATATTATTATTGTCTCAGATGACCATTGCGTTTTCATCCCAAAGGAATTTTCCATCCCGAAAAACCACAATTTCGCCTTAAACAATAACGGTATGGCAACGCTTCTGGCAAAACAACAAACATTATGAAACTTCAAAAATCCCCAAATACGTCAAACAATTTTGAGTGGAACTACCTTCTTTTTTGTATCATGGTGACAACTGAGCTATCGCGCTGGAAAGCTAATCGGCGTATTTTGATTGATAATATATATGATATATGTACATATGTATTTCTGGCAGATGTATTTGTCTTAAAAGTACAGCAAACACTCAAACAGTAGTGACAGATACAATTCAGCGAGCTTAAACACGAAAAAAATTATTTCATAGAGGCACAACAATTTATTACTGGGTTCATCTTTGACTTTTACTTACGTTTGCGTTGGAAAACTTTTTTTTTGTGATTTAACAATTTTTTTGTATAATTATGTATTTTAAAGGCGGGTGAAATGAAAAGAGAATAAATTACGGTAAATTTCTTTATTACAAGTCCATGTGCGAACTTTGTTTCTATGACTAAAAAATAAGACTTTAAGAAGGAACATTACGCGGATCAAGAAAGTTTCATACGACAAAAAGCTGACATTTAAAATTCCGTAATATGTATGTATGCGATTGTGACTGTCAATAAGCAATAAAATAAAGAAATTCAAATAGTTCCAAGACTTTCTCGTTGGTTAGGGCGCTTCATACTGCAAATTTTTCAAACTTATGGGTCAGCAGATACAATCCGTCACCATCATGATGTGCACATACCGAGTAACGTGAATCATTTTATTTAGCAATAAAAAAACAGGTAAGGACGGGACTGTGTTCGGCTGTGCCGAAGACTTCATACCTTTCATGAATGGGGCTGAACAATAATCTTATCCCATACGTAATCTCCAAATAATCGGCTGTATAAGATAAGAAATATATAGTGAACAGATGTACATACCTAAACGATTTTTAAGATAAATATAAAATAAAACAAGTAAAGGTGTCTAAGTTCAGGTGTAACCGAACATTATATACTCAGCGTGAATTTTAATTGTACATTTCATTTCAGATAAATTACTTTTCTACATAACACGTGGCACCTCCCGTTTAAAAAAAAAATTTCTCCCCATTTCCTCTAACACTAAAACTTGATAAGTGAAATATCATTGATTCAAAACTATTTTTTGCTAAGTTATAGCTTATTATTCTAGCCTACGACCCTTTTAAACTTGTTTTATATCTAAGTTGCCGTGATCTTTAACCGATCCCGTCCATTTTTACTAGAAATATTTTCTGCTATAAGGAAAATATCTGTACACAATTTCACTCTGATATGTTAATTTTTCTTCGAGTTATGGCTCCCGAAATATGGAAAATTGCTTGGTCATAAAAGGGGCGGTGCTACACCCATTTTCAAAAATTTTAGTGTTTTCCAATTTAATGTTATAATTAAATTTAGAAAGTAAAATTCAATTGATACAATACAAAGCTCTTTTTCGCTAAGATATAGTTTATTATTTTCGTCTACAACCCTTTTTAAAATATTTTATATAAAAGTGGGCGTGGTCTTTAACTGATCTCGTCCCTTTTTTCTAGAAATATTTCCTGCTATGGGGAAAATTTGTGTACCCAATTTCATTACGATCCGTTAATTTGTCTTCGAGTTATGGTTCCCGAAATATGGTAAATTGCTTAGTCATAAAAGGGGCGGTGCCACGCCCATTTTTTTAAATTTGAAGTTTTTCCTATTTATTGTTATAAATCCACTTGGGAAATGAAATACCATTGATATAAAGGTATTTTTGCAAAGGTATAGCTTATTTTATTCGTCCACGACCCTTTTAAAAATTTTTTATATAAAAGTGGGCGTGGCCTTTAACCGATTTAGTTAATTTTTCGTCAAAGCATTCTCTACCGAATTTTGTTACGATAGGTTTTTAATAACATTTGTAAATTGATTTTATCACAAGGGGCGGTGCAACGCCCATTTTAAAAAAAATTTTCAAATTTTTTTTCAAGTCTTTGATGAAATTTGAAGCTTCTAGCCATAAAAAGGGGCAAAAATTACAGTTTATATGGGGTATATAATATATATACCACCGATCTCTATGATTTTTTCAGATAAAAAAAAAAAAAATAAATATAATAATAATAAAAAAAAAAAATAATAATAAAAAAAAAATAATGCAAACGAAAAACTACTAAGAAACTGAAGAAATGCTTTGTTTATGTTTAACAGCTGTTTCTTTTTTGAGTCATAAGCCACCTTTTCAAATGCCGGGTCACATATGGTGAAGTTTGAAGCTTCAATCTGATAAATTAAGGAAGATATGACAAAAATCCTCTTTTTCTGAAAAATCAGTTGTATGGAGGATATATGCTATAGTCGTCCGATCCGGCCGGTTATGACAAATGTCTGATCGGACACCTAAATATACCCGCTCACCAAATTTTATCAAGATATCTCAAAAATTCAGGGACTAGTTTGCATACAAACAGACAGACGGACAGACGGACATGGCTAAATCAACTCAGCTCTTCCTCCTGATTATTTCGGTATACAATTTTGAGATTCCTGCCAAAGTTAATATACCATTTCACTTTCATGAAAGGAATAATAATAATTTATCAATTAATAGCATGCAAAAAAAAAATAAATAAATGTAAGGCGCGATTACCTCCGAAGAGATCTAAGGCCGAGCTTCTCTTCCAAGTTGCGTCGTGCTCCTCTTGATTTTTCCCTACAAATTGGCCGGACGGGACCTAAATGTTGTATGCCGACTCCGAATGGCATCTGCAAGGCAGGTGAATTTTCACAGAGAGCTTTTCATGGCAGAAACACACCCGGAGCGCTCGCCAAACACTGCCGAGGGGCGACCCCGCTTACAAAATTTGCTTCTAATTGAAAAACCTTATTTCTAAAATTTTGATGTTGCTTTGCCCGGGTGTGAACCCAGGGCATACGGTGTGGTAGGCGGAGCACGCTACCATCACACCACGGTGGCCGCGAATTAATAGCATAGCTCAATCTTATACGCCAATTTTTCACAGACGCGTACCATAAATGGCAAATGCCACATATGTGACGAGCCTGAAGTATGTCAAAATTAGCAAATTGGCAAAGCATGACGGGTGCGACAAGTGATTCGTTGCATATCTGGCGTTTTACTTTTTAAATAAACACAAGCAACTCAGCTGTCAAGTTATTCCTTGTCCGCCAAGTAAGTGATGTATTGTATCTGTGTAAGCCATTAATGTCACTTCCTAGCAAACTTATATGATGAATTGCAAAATACATTTTGAAAATTATGTGCCCGTAAGGCTCGGTTTTTCAGTGCACGTTTATACTCCAGTCAAATTGACTAGAGTTTAACCCTGCCATTTCGGCTGCTTAAGCTGAGATAAATCGCAAAATTTTTTATTATCGGACAAAGTGGCAAGGTTAAACTATAATCAAGTTTAGTAAAGAAATAAATTTTTGTGCATTTATTTTAAAAACCCGCATCTATTAGTTAGATGCATGTAAATAAAAATGGAAAATATAACTTTAGAGGGCTATTCTGATTTTCAAAAAAAAATCAAATCGATCGGGCCGCTCCGTTACTTTGTCCACTGGCTTTTTATCGGCGCGAGGTTCTTACTCTATGTATAACGTGCATTTCTTAATAAGGATAAGGCCAAAAGAGCTCGTTTGTGGGCCTTTGGAATATTCAGGTCGACGGTACTACGCTACGGCAATTGCACCTAATGTACAGAACCGCAAATACAGAGTCTCTCGCTAAGAGCACCTGATGTATATTGGAACAATTCTCCGTTATCCATTGTCAAATTTGGTTTGGAGACAAACCAGTCTCGGCGCACATAGGTAGATTTTCAAGTTTTAGGCGGCCAAAAATATTTGATTGCCTATATCTTCTTAAAACTGTTTAATAAATGAAAATTTATACAAATTTGTGTAATTAATCGGTTATATTAAGAAATAGATATTACACTGTGCAACACTAAAAAAAAAACCTGCGCAGTGAGGCTAGTTTTCTTGTTGTACAGCAAGAAGTGTAATAACTTAGTTCTGTCTTTATCTAGGTTGAATTTTTAATCGGTTTTATGAAAAATTATAATAATTTGTGTAACTAATCGGTTATATTAGAATAGATATTACACTGTGTAACACTAAAAAATACCTGGGCAGTGCAGTTGGCAAGCTAATTGTGCCAAGTACCATGTTCGAAACTAATTTTCACTTGGACGGACTTGGAAACATAACAAAACTGGTTTTGAACACCAAAAATCAAAAAAAAAAATTAAACATTTTTTTAACATCCTAAATAAAATAGGTTCTTTATCAATTTATAACTTTTAAAAATCACAAACACCATTAATAATGTTAGTATTTACCTGAAATATTAGAATCCATCACAATTACTCAATTCAATTATCTTAAAACTTAAAATAATCACGTTAAAACATGCGATTTCACATAGGTTAAAAAAAAAAACTATAACACGCGTTTCAGAAATAGCTAAATTCCAATTACTTGATAGCTAATATCAGGTATGCGATGGCTGGGAAGGGGTAGAATTATTGTTCCCCTGTCTATTCTTAAGCTGTGGGAGTGCTTTTTTTTTTGTAATTGTGGCAACTTTCAGAAACTCAATTATGGCCGCCTAAATGTCTAAAATCTACCTATGTCATCAGTCATTTTTCGTTCTAATAACTACCTTTACAGCAATTGGATAGCCGATTGTGTGCTATGGATAAACAAGCAGGAGGAGGTTGCAGGTATGTCAAAACACCGCGCTCAGAACTGCCACAGGATGTCTTCTTGAGGTACGAGAACCACATCATTTAAACAATGTGGCGGGCATAATCCCAATAAAGGAGCGAAATGAAGTGCTGAGCAAACAGTTCCTGTTATATTCCCAAAAAAAAAAATGGCTGACGAAGGCCCGGCTCAAAGGAATATAAGGGTACATTTCCATAAGCACCACGAACGGATTCGGCACACAAAAATTCAGTCGTTTGAAATAAAATAGCTGGGCCCTCAGTCTCATCCATACTCGGTCGTTCGAAGCTGATAAATTCCCTGCGAAGGCCGTTCTCAATACATGAAACACACAATAGAGGAAAACTGACTTCCCAGGGAGATACGTGACACACTTTTATGAAATTTGAAGCTTCTAGCCGTAGAAAAAGGTGAAAATTACAGTTTATATGGGGTATATAATATATATACCACCGATCTCTATGATTTTTTTAGACAGCAATATATGCTATATACGTAAGCATTCGTTGAAATTTGAAGCCTAGCTCTTAAAATGGGGCAGTTACGAAGTCTTTTATCTGAGCAATCGGTTGTGGGGGATATATACTAGACTGAGTTGGTCCCCATACAAAAAAAAAAAAGTTGTAATGTCCGCCTCTAAATTTAGAGATTATGTTGAGAGGGTTTCGGAAAAATTCTTTTGAATTTTGTATAGAAGTCAGAGTCTGACTTTTCACCTCGTATAACAGCTGTTATCTAAATTTCTCAAAAAAAAAGAATTCAGCCCTTCAAATAAGGGGAAAGAGCGGACCACGCCCACATTTTTACTTTTTAAATTTACCGAACGCGTTAACAAAAAAATAAAATAAAATTTCGAAATGTAGAATTTCGAACTTCGTAAGCCTATATCTATTTTTTGGAGGCTAAGTTCGGAAAACGGAGATAGCACTTTGTTTACTTAAGCCTCGATCTCTACGAATTTTAGAGACGCGTGAAAAATGGGATATTGATATAGTAAAACGGTGGTAAAACGTGTAAGAAGGCGCCGCAAAATGTCCGGAGAATCGGCTAGAGATGTTCCTCTTTCCGCAGAATGTGAAATTTCTCGCGTTATGAAAAGTGTTCTCGATCGTCTCCAACAAGAAATACGCACAAGATTTATACGACTAAACGACCTTAATTTTAAATTTGGATTTCTCTTAGACGTTGGAAATTTGATAAACAAGATAATAAGAGAAAGAAATTGTAAGAACTTGGGTGAATTTTATAATACAGATTTCGATGGAACAAAACTTTTTATCGAAATATGTGACCGCAAAATATATAATAAAAAGTATTTGCCCCAGGCGCAAGAAAACCTCACTACGTCACTGGTTCTACCCTTATCCCTCATATTCTTCTAAATGTTCCAGGCATGACTGTAGTTACAATAACTCGAAACTATTTGCGCTGACTATTGATACTACCTCCAGAATAATGAACTGCAATAAAACATCAGCGCACTTTTCAGTGAGCGAAAGTAGCAGAAATAGCATTCAATCAATAGCACTAAGCCCCTGAAAGGTCAAGTTCCGAACACTTGCCGTTCTACTTTCATAAGCAGGCGTTCGTTTTGAAAGCCCTTCTTAAAAATGTTATCGAGAATTTGGTTGAAGAACGCTTTATCTCAGAGCCAGTTTCGGAGACTTTTTGTCAAAGAAATTTTGAAACACCTTTTCGAAGCAAATTCTACGTGTGATAACACGTTCTAATAACGACATAATGAAAGGTATTTTTTTTATATGTATTTAATTAGCGAGCTTTGCTCATATTGCTTTATACAATGGTTTTTTTTTTTTAAATCAAAGAGTTCTTCAATCATCTACTGAAATAGTCGCTTTCTCGAACCCATTGTCGAGATAGGGCGATCTTCAGCTATATATAAATGTATATGTATGTAATATGAAATAAAAACACACTTACCTTTTGGGGTTATGCTTAGATCTGAGTCTGAAGAGCGTCGACACATTTCGATTGGCATCTCTTTAGATGTACCCGCCGCCGTTGCTGTCGTAGGTATTGAACTCGTTGCCGCTTTTGATGCTGCATCAGCCGCTATCGGCGCCCCTGTAGATGCTGCTACCGAGTTAGGTGCTGTTGTTGTTGCTGTTGTTGTTGCTGTTGTTCCCGTCGTATTATTTAATGGTGTCTTTGATGGACTGGTTGATGGTTTTGCACGGTTACCACCGCTGTTAGTACTCGATGATACGGTGGATAAAGTGGTGGCAGCACCAGTATTGGTGCTCGATTTTGATGAACCCCCAGCTGCTACAATAGCTGCCTGAGCTGGTGATGTAAAACGTTTCAAACTAGGACTGTCTGTGATGCCTGAAGTTGTGGCAGATGCGGTTGCAGCTGCTATTAATGCGCTGTTGGATGCAACTGCCGCTGTTGCTGCATTAATCTCATTCAATGACCTATGATGGTGGTGTGGATGATGATGTTCGCGTTGACCATTATGATGGCGATTTTTAGTGCAAAGTAGCGGTGTAGATGGTGGTGAAGTAGGCATGGTCGCGGGCACGGAGGATTCAAGTGTTGGCGAATGCGTCAATAGCATTGGCATTGGCGTTGGCGTTGGCGTATGCGTCAATGATAATGGCGAAGGCAATGGTAATGGCGGTGGCGCAAGCAAGTGTGAAGTTATATTACAACAATTACTATTATTAGTACAAGTTTTATTTGCATATAAATAATGTGGGGTAGGATTGGGGAGACTAGAATTTGAGGAGCGCTGTACACTGCTAAAAATATTGCCTATTTCTACGTACTTTCTGCTATTTATAGGGGAATTAGTTTTAACTTCAATATCGTGAGCAGATGACGCTGCAGCTGCAGCCACACTAAGTACGCTGCAACCCAAAACCGGGGTAGGTATTTCATCGGTAGCTGCCTCTGAAGCGCTGTCATCTATTACTGTGGCAGCATCGTCGTCGTTGTAGTCTTCTATAAAAGGAATATTCAAATCAATTTCGGAGGGTGTGGGAGTTGAGGGACATATTTTAAATATAGGATATTTATTAGTCGTAAATGTTTTAATGGTAACTGGCAAATATGCAGAGCTTGCATCAGAATCTGAAACATAGCCAAAAGCATTGGCATTAGTCGCATACATATCATCCTTTGTAGTCGTTAAATCAAATCCTTGAACATTATTAGTATTGTTAACGGCAGATAGTGGCGTAATACTTGTAGCGCTGCTTTTCAGATTCATGAGTGAACGTGAATGAGAAATGAGTGTAGCTGATGGTGGCGGTGTATACATATCGCCATCCCAATTTAAGCTAATCTCAGGCTGCGACGAATAATATGATTTACTATCAGCGGTAGGTAGTTGAAGTAGTAGGGATTGTGGTGGTGGTGCTGTACGACGTTGTTGCTTTGGTGATGGCGGTGGTGATTTTTCAATTTTTTTTGGTTTTGAATGTATAAAATCCTGGAATGAGGCAACTTGCAGGTGAGAAAATGCACTTTTTTTTAATTTATCTTGAGCTTATTTTTGAACACTTAATTGTATTAAAGGTATACGAAATAGAACTCAATACGAAACTCTAAAAATTACCCGAATCCAAAAATCATGATTTGGGATAAATTAACTTTCTTATAAAAAATTATTAAAATAAGGATTAACAAGTAAGGAAGGCTAAGTTCGGGTGTAACCGAACATTACATACTCAGCTGAGAGCTTTGGAGACAAAATAAGGGAAAATCATCATGTAGGAAAATGAACCTAGGGTAACCCTGTAGTGTGGTTGTATGACATGGGTATCAAAGAGTATTTTAAAAGGGAGTGGGCCATAGTTCTACAGGTGGACGTCATTTCGGGATATCTCAATAAAGGTGGACCAGGGGTGACTCTAAAATGTGTTTGTACGATATGGGTATCAAATGAAAGGTGTTAGTGAGTATTTTAAAAGGAAGTGGGCCTTAGTTCTATAGGTGGACGCCTTTTCCAGATATCGCCATAAAGGTGGACCAGGGGTGACTCTAGAATGTGTTTGTACGATATGGGTATCAAATGAAAGGTGCTAATGAGTGTTTTAAAAGGGAGTGGCCCTTAGTTGTATGTGTGAAGGGGTTTTCGAGATATCGATCAAAATGTGGACCAGGGTGACCGAGAACATCATCTGTCGGGTACCGCTAATTTATTTATATATGTAATACCACGAACAGTATTCCTGCCAAGATTTCGCCCTGCAGAACTTTTTCATTTTCTTCTACTTAATATGGTAGGTGTCATACCCATTAAACAAAGTTTTTTCTAAAGTTATATTTTGCGTCAATAAACCAATCCAATTACCATGTTCCATCCCTTTTTTCGTATTTAGTATAGAATTATGGCATTTTTTTTTTCATTTTTCGTAATTTTCGATATCGAAAAATCGGGCGTGGGCATGGTCGGATTTCGAACATTTTTTATACCAAGATAAAGTGAGTTCAGATAAGTACCTGAACTAAGTTTAGTAAAGATATATCGATTTTTGCTCAAGTTATCGTGTTAACAGCAGAGCGGAAGGACAGACGGTCGACTGTGTATAAAAACTGGGCGTGGTTTCAAACCGATTTCGCCCATTTTCACAGAAAACAGTCATAGAATCTGTGCCCCTACCATATTTGACAAGGATTGGTAAATTTTTGTTCGACTTATGGCATTAAAGGTATTCTAGACAAATTAAATGAAAAAGGGCGGAGCCACGGCCTTTTTAAAATTTTCTTTTATTTTTGTATTTTGTTGCACCATATCATTACTGGAGTTGAATGGTGACATAATTTACTTATATACTATAAAGATATTAAATTTTTTGTTAAAATTTGACTTAAATTTTTTTTTTTTAAAAGTGGGCGTATTGTTCATTCGATTTGGCTAATTTTTATTCAGCACACATATAGTAATAGGAGTAACGTTCTTGCCAAATTTCATCGTGATATCTTCAACGACTGCCAAATTACAGCTTGCCAAACTTTTAAGTTACCTTCTTTTAAAAGTGGGCGGTGCCACGCCCACTGTCCAAAATTTTACTAATTTCCTATTCTGCGTCATAAGGTCAACAAACCTACCAAGTTTCATCGCTTCGTCCGTCTTTCGTAATGAATTATCGCACTCTTTCGGTTTTTCGGAATTTTCGATATCGAAAAAGTGGGCGTGGTTATAGTCAGATTTCGTTCATTTTGGGATGAGTGCCCAGTAACTTACATACCAATTTTCATCAGGATACCTCAAAATTTACTCAAGTTATCGTGTTCACGGACAGACAGACGGACAGACAGACGGACAGACACACGGACGGACTGACGGACGGAAATGGCTAAATTAATTTATTTTTTCGTCCAGATCATTTTGATATATATAAGTCTACATCTATCTCGATAAGTTTATGCCGTTATGGGGTACCGTTATGCGAACAAAATTAATATACTCTGTGAGCTCTGCTCACCTGAGTATAAAAACTCCAACTAGGTATTACTTCAGAGTTTTTTCTATCAAGCGACAAAAAATAATTTGGAAGTTATACACATTTTTGGAATAACGTCTTTCAATAGAATTTCGCATTTCATTCCATTCCCATTTTATCACCCTTAATTCACCTGCACATGTTGTGACAATGTCCTCAGGTCGCGCAGCAATGAGCGCCTTGGCGTCAAATCAGTTAAACTGTCATCGAAACTTTCCAACTCACTTGGCTGTATCCATTTCGCATCAACTTTCTCGTTATCCTTACATATTTTCAAATATTTTTGCATTTTCAAACGTTCCTCCTCCTCAGCACACAACATTTTACACATCATTTCTCGCTCCGAATCAGAACTATCCGAATTGCTGAGCGAGTGTGCGCTATGCGAACACATCGAAAGAACCATATCTGTATCATGTGCATTTAACTGCAACTCGTGTGCTGCGTGCTTGTCCCTGAAAGGATGATAACTACCAATAGCAGCTATTACATCAACAACATCGCTACGCTCGCAGCTACCGCACGCCAGCGTTGATGTTTGATTGTAGTACTCATTAATTTTATGTTGATTGTGATATAATTGATTTTGTGGTTTGCTGCTGGCTATGCCATCATGTAAACGTTGCAACTCAAGCAATGCATCCAAACAGTTTTCATCATTACGTGCAGCAGCATCAACAACGTTGGCAGTGCTGGCAGTATTACGGTAGATATTTGGTGAAGAGCGTGTACTATCAGAAAATTCAGATATAGATGCGACGTTGGAGTGAGCGACGATGCTGGATTTATTCGCACACACACCGCTTACGTCTGCGCTTCGTTTTACTGTTGAATCAGCGCTCACTGAACGCATGATTGAATAATGCGGCATGTTAGGCGTATTCGCATTTGCAACGCCACTACTACGCTTTGCAGTTGTTGTTGTGGGTTTGCATTGTAACAATGCTGATTTTGAGGCAATATTATCATATATTTTATCTTTGGCTTTAAAACTTTGTCGACGGCGCATATCGTAAGCGGTAGCGTTTGAACTATGACTCGAAGAGCCCGAAGTGGTGCCGCCGCCATCATCTCTTATAATACCACCACTAACGCATAAACTGCTATATGAACGTGAAGTGCTACTTGGCGATTTTGAATCGAGACTATCGCCAAATTTACGTACTATAGCATTATATTTCTCGTTGAGCATATTACGTGAAGAATGCGTAAATCGTTTCACATGATGACGCAATTTTTTTGCTGGTTTTTCGCCACGTTCATCCTCTTGACGCATTAAATCGTACATTATTTCATTATCTTCCATTGCACCAGTATTGGCATGCTGCAAATCAAAATTTGTTGATGAACATGATTTGCGTATGTGTAATTCATATGGACCCGTTTGTTCGGCGAGATTGATGTGCGAACCTTTCAGAAATTCTATATATTTCATAGTGCGCCTAGCACCAGCAACAACGCCAACAAAGGCAATAATACAATTGAGGTGAATTTGTTTAATTGTTTTTTGTTAATATGGTTAGAATATAAAAATACAAAACGAAATAAAAACGAGCAGGCGCATTGATATTATAAATTTTGATTATAGCATGAGCGATGTACGTAAATACATTGTACGTAAAGGGATTTTTTATACAAGCCATTTGGATATTCGGGTGTTAAAGTAATATAACAAATACATAGGTTCGAAAATACAATTCAATGTTATTAACAAGTCTCATAGAAAGTTACGCAATTTTTTTGTACAATGAATTCGATTTGAGCATTTTTTTGTTTGGTAAAAAGGGTAATTTTTGTTTTTTATTTTTTTTATTTACATACATACATTGTCAATTACATATTTGTAATAGCAGCGCACAAAATGAGTGGGACGAGTAGAAGACGTGTTTAAGGCGGTATAAGGAGGAAAGGAAAATAATATTTTTTTTTTTTATTTATTACCATAGTAGATTGTGAATAAAAAAAATTGAATTCATTTGAGGTATTCATTCATGTCAGCTTGATTATCAATTTAGATGATTACCAATGACTCTACCCTTTTCAGTTTAACCCAACGAATTAATTATAAACTACATAACAAATCTACAAAAGAATAACGGTTAGGTTAGGTTAGGTTGAACTGGCCGGTCCATGAGGACCTCACATAGGCTGATTCAGTCCGTAGTGTTACCAGAAGTTTGTTTTAACGACCAAACTGAAAAACCCTATCAAAAATCAGGACCTTAGTTATAAAATAACTCCGTCCTCTTGGCAAATACTAGGAGCTTCCTAGGATTTAAGCCACTTGCTGCTTCTAGATCTGACAGCTGTATCACTCCTAATAGCTGGAGTCTTAGCCTGGCAAGTGCAGGGCACGAGCATAGAACGTGCTCGATCGTTTCCTCCTCCAACCCGCACTTCCTACATCTGCTATCACTGACCAAGCCTAATTTAAAGGCATGTGACGCCAGAAGGCAGTATACAGTCAGAATACCCGTCATGAGTGTCATATATAGGGTATAACAATGTGCGTATACGAACGTAACAAAATGCAACCCTTTAAGAATAGAAGTCAAGATGTAATTAGTAATAAGAATAATGTACGAAGAGAATGAATAAATGGTCAGTCACTATCCAGAAAGCAAACCCACGAGTTGGTCACATTAACTGGCGACGAGATAAAAAAAAAAAAACACGTGTGCTAATTTATCAAGCTGAAGAGCTTATCGGAGTATGCCCACCGAATCACCGAACAATACGGGAGGAAGCACCGCTAATGTACAAAACGCGCCAACGAGCAACATGGCGGTCAATAACACTAATGCGAGAACAAATCTTTTTAACTTCGAAGCCTTCGACGCAAAAATTACTACATTTTCGCGTTGGGTAAAGCGATTAGAGGCTGCAATGGCAATTCATGGAATAAGTGACTCCGCCGAAGTCCGGCGTAATCTCCTTTTGTATTACATTGGAGCAAATACGTACAATATCCTCTGTGACAAATTGCTGCCACAAATGCCAGAGGAAAAACAGTACGGTGAATTGGTATCAATGCTAAAAAACCATTTCGACCCTAAGCCTAACGAGATATTGGAAAACTACAGGTTTAATTCCAGGAAACAAAATGGCGGTGAGTCGTGCACAGAATTCATCACGGCACTTCGACGATTGGCAGTAGGTTGCAATTTTGGTGCATATTTAGATACTGCATTGAGGAATCAATTTGTGTTTGGTCTAACAAATCAACGAATTCAAAGTCGACTTTTAGAAGAAAAAACCTTCACGCTAGATCAAGCCATTAATTTAGCAATGGCAGTCGAAACGGCAGAAAAGGGAGGTGCAAAACTGCAGATTAAAGAAGGTGCAAAAGAAGGGGTAAATAAAATGGTTGAAAGAAAAAGCGGATACAAAGGTAAAACAAAAGGTAACATAAAAAAGTCATCAAATGATGGTAAAGAAAAGCACCAATGTTTCCGCTGTGGCAACACTGCGCACACAGCGAAAGAGTGCACATACAAAGACGCAAAATGTCATTTCTGTAAGAAACGAGGGCAATTACGAAAAGTGTGTTTTCAAGAAAAGAAAAAGAAAATAAATCAAATAGACACAGGAGTGGAAAAAACTGTGGAAGAGTTACTGCAAGTTAACGAAAAAAGCGTAAACAATATACGACAAAAAATTAAGTGCGAGCTCAAAGTAAGCGGCGCAAACATACAATTTGAAGTAGATACAGGCTCGCCAGTATCAATAATTAATATGAAAGATGCAAAGAAACATTTCCCCAAATTAAAAGTATTCCCTACGGACACTGAGTTAATAAGCTATTGTGGCACTTCACTAAATTGTGTTGGGTATGTATGGGTTAGCGTAGAATCCCAGAATAATACAGTACCAGTGAAGCTATACATTGTGCGATCCGATCGAATGCCTCTACTCGGTAGGGAGTGGCTTCGCAGTATTAAGTTAAACTGGGGTGACGTAATGGAAAAACAGTTAACGTGCAACAAAGTCCATTCGACGCCATTAAAATCTAACAATGTTATTGAAATGCTAAAGGGCAAATATCCCGAAGTTTTTTCTCCTACAGTAGGTAAAATAACAGACATGCAAGCCAGATTGCACTTAAAGCCAAATGCTACACCGAAGTTTGTAAGAGCGCGAAGGGTGGCTTTTCCACTGTATGATGTGGCGGAAAAGGAAATAGACAGGCAAGTGGAAGAGGGGCTTCTTGTGAAAGTTGAACAGATTGAATGGGCAACACCTTTAGTTGTAATACCCAAGAAACAGGGTGGCGTACGGATTTGCGGGGATTACAAGGTTACCCTTAATCCAGCTTTGGTAGTGGACCAGCACCCATTGCCCACAATCGATGAGTTATTTTCCAAAATGTCAGGTGGAAAGAAGTTTTCCAAGATCGATCTGTCGAGTGCATATCTACAATTATAGGTGCACCCGGATGATCAAAAATTTATGACGCTGAGCACTCACAAAGGTTTATATCAACCCACGAGACTCATGTTTGGCATTGCCAGCGCACCCGCTAAGTGGCAACGGTTAATGGAACAGTTGGTGGGAGATATTCCCGGAGTGTCGGTATTTCTTGATGACATTAAGATCACAGCAGCCAACGATGAAGAACATATCTTTCGGCTAGACACAGTTTTTCAACGACTGCACAATCACAATATGCGTGTGAATATACAAAAGTGTGAATTTATGAAAGACCGTATAGAATATTGCGGATATGTGATTGATGAATGTGGTATACATAGGGTCAAAAGCAAAGTGGATGCTATACAAAAAATGAAAAAGCCTACAAACAAAGATGAAGTACGGGCGTTCTTGGGCCTAATTAATTACTATGGCCGTTTTGTAAAAAACTTGAGCAACATCACCTATCCGCTAAATAAGCTGCTACAAAATGATGTAAAATTTGTATTCGACAAAAACTGCGAAAAAGCATTCGCTAAAGTGAAAGAGCAAATGCAGTCCAGTTTATTTTTAACACACTATGATCCAAAGCTGCCGGTGGTATTGGCTGTAGATGCCAGTCCCGTTGGAGTAGGTGCGGTCCTCAGCCACGTCTATGAGGACGGTTCGGAGAAACCTTTGCAATTTGCATCGCAGACCCTTGACAAAACGCAGCAAAAATATAGTCAAATTGATAAGGAAGCATATGCTATTATTTTCGGTGTTCGCAAATTTTACCAGTACTTGTATGGTAAACGTTTTATACTAGTAACGGAGAATAAACCGATTTCACAAATATTTTCACCGCATAAGGGCTTGCCCCTGTTGTCAGCCACAAGAATGCAGCACTACGCAATATTTCTGGCACATTTCGATTTTGAAATTCGATTAAAACGATCCAAGGATAATGCTAATGCGGATGCAATGTCGCGATTACCGATTTCGGAGATTAATGGAAAGATAGAAGAGGTAGACATGATCGAGCAGGAGATGATAGATAATCTACCGGTTACAGCCAACGAGTTAAGAAAAAAAACTGAAGAGGATGACGAAGTAAAGATTCTGCTACAATGTTCGAAATTGGGAAGAGATGCGGACCCAAAACATCGTTTTGGAATCACTCAAACAGAATTCAGTCTACAACACGGTTGCTTAATGCGAGGTTTACGAGTGTATATACCAGCACCCTTACGAAAGAAAATTCTCGACGAGTTACATTGTGCGCATTTTGGAATTAGTAGGATGAAGAGCCTGGCAAGAGCATACTGCTGGTGGAACAGGATGGACAAAGATATTGAGGACCTAGTCTCGAATTGTTCAGAGTGCCAACTTTCTAGACCAAACGCAAAGCTAGTAAAGCCGGTTCACAGCTGGGTGGTCCCAAAGAAACCGTTTGAAAGAGTGCACGCCGACTTTGCAGGACCATTCATGGGTAAATACCTTTTCATTTTAATCGACGCTTTCAGTAAATGGCCTGAAGTACATATTGTACCGAACATGACAACGAGTATCATGATTCAGAAATGCCGAGAAATATTTTCCACGTTTGGAATCCCCGACGTTTTTGTTAGCGATCACGGAACGCAATTCGTTTCCAGTGAATTCCAAAATTTTTTGAAATTGAATGGGATTATCCACAAGATGGGAGCTCCATACCATCCCGCAACCAACGGCCAGGCGGAAAGGTTTGTCCAAACGATAAAAAATAAACTTAGAGCCTCGAAATGCAACGCGGTAGACATGAATTGCGAATTGACAAAGATCCTACTCGCATATAGAAGGGCAATTCATCTATGCTTATGTTGGGTCGACAAATAAAATCGCGCATAGATTTACTACTACCACAAAACGCAGGAAAGCCGAGCGAACGTAAAATTGTAGAATCAAAATTTTCGGTCGGAGAGAGAGTGGCGGCACGCGAGTACCTGGCAAAGGAAAAATGGCGTTTTGGAACGGTTATTGAGGTGTTAGGAGAGTTACATTTCAGTATTCGATTAGACGATGGTCGTATTTGGAAGAGACACGTTGATCAGTTAAGGAAAATCGGCAGTAAGACGAGCTTGGAAGTAGAGGACGACCAAACATCTGCTTCGAAACCTACAACATATCGGTTTGTATATCCTAATCCTAACCAAGATAAAAGTTTCATTCTAGGTTCGAGCCGACAACGCAAGGAGCGTCAAACCCGGAAGGGGAAGCCAATAAAGGAGTCGAAATAAGAGAGGCAGTAGAGACCCCAGTTAACATTGAAGGTGACAATTTACGTCGACAATCAAAACGAACACGGAACATACCACTACGTTTCCGACAATCATAATTTCAAATGTAAAATATAAATAGTCATGAATTTCATTTGTTCTATTTTCCATATCAATGTAAACGTACTTAGGTTTATAAGCAAGGAAGCTTAATCCTTACACTAATGCCATATGAATTAATAAATAAGTGAAGGATTAAGGAGGGGGAGAAGTGTCATATATAGGGTATAACAATGTGCGTATACGAACGTAACAAAATGCAACCCTTTAAGAATAGAAGTCAAGATGTAATTATAATAAATAAATGTAAGGCGCGATAACCTCCGAAGAGTTCTAAGGCCGAGCTTCTCTTCCAATTTGCGTCGTGCTCCTCTTGATTTTTCCCTACAAATTGGCCGGACGGGACCTACATGTTTTATGCCGACTCCGAACGGCATCTGCAAGGCAGATGAGTTTTCACTGAGAGCTTTTCATGGCAGAAATACAATCGGAGCGCTTGCCAGACACTGCCGAGGGGCGACCCCGCTTAGAAAAATTTTCTTCTAATTGAAAAATCTTATTTCTAAAATTTTGATGTTGCTTTGCCCGGGAGTTGAACCCAGGGCATACGGTGTGATAGGCGGAGCACGCTATCATCACACCACGGTGACCGCCAGATGTAATTAGTAATAAGAATAATGTACGAAGAGAATGAATAAATGGTCAGTCACTATCCAGAAAGCAAACCCACGAGTTGGTCACATTAATGAGTCTACAGTCCTCTCTTTTTAATGATAGAAGCAACTTTGTTAGTCTAAGGTTGTAAGACCTACACATAATCTTCGACACTTTACAGCTCCGCGCTTGAACCCACGCCTTTCCTGCTTGGTCGATCATGTGCACCTCTCGCCTTCGCTCAATCTCCCCCAGTCTAATTGGGACGTCTATGGAGCAAGCTTCAAGGGATGTGCCCTTTTTAGCTAGTTCATCCGCCTTTTCATTCCCATCTATTCCCATATGCCCTGGGACCCAATATAGATGTATGCTTCTCCATGTCCCGATTCTCTCCAGAGACTGCTTACACTCTAACACGCATTTAGATGCTGTGCCATGCGAGATTATTGCCTTAATTGCTGCTTGACTGTCAATATAAAAGTTAACACGGTTGCAGCTTAAGCTATTCTCTTCCAGGGTTTCTACTGCTATGGTTACGGCTAATATTTCCACTAGGAAATCGCTACAGTAATCCGGCAGACCCTACTTTGGAACCATATGTGTACACATGTATCGCCTCGTCCGCCATTTGAGCACCCTTGCGCCAACCGTCCACCTCTATTGTGGCCTTAAGATCTGATGGGATGATGAGATAAATAACGGTATTTTATACAGAATAGGCGTGACTTTCCACAAAACAAAGCTTTGTTCACTCTGGGTTCAAATAGTGACGCTATCGTACGTCAAATTTAAGTGAGAAAAAGAAAAGTTAAAAATTCCTTTTTTTCAATATGGCACGTCGGTAAGTTCGCGATTATATTAATAATTTTTAAGAAAAATTTAATAAAAGCTATGCAAGTCGGTAACTAATGAAATAAATTATTATATTTAACTCCATTTTTTATTTTAATCTAGTTTATTTAATTTCTAGTTTTTTTTTACATTTTATTTAAGGCGTTACCATATGGTAACCGTGGGTCGAGTAGGGTGCAAGTTTTTTTCGTATTTCATGGGATTTTCTATGCTAGGGCACAGTTTTCTGCGCGCTTCAATGGCTTTTCTGTGCTTTTTCGTAAATTTATCTGATATAATCTGCAGAATTTTTTAAATACTACGACTTTCAGAGGTTTATAGTTGCAACAAATACTTGATTACATTGAAGAGCGGGATAAGCAGGAGATCAAGGGGTTGTCTAGCGCAACCCTCTCAGGGAGTTGCCAGCACAATATATACATAGCTTCTCCAACCCAATTGTCAACCTCACCTACCCGCGGCAAATCCTGTTTCATTAACAGACGAGGCTCTGGCGACCCCAATCTCCTCATGGAACTATGGGGTGGAGAGGGAGGGATGGCCTTGAAGGTTTAATGTGGCCATATAAATCGTCAAGATGGTCGGGCTAGTACTTTAATAGTGCTTTGTTACCAGAACATACCAGATCTATATCCGGCAAAGGACCATCAACATCGATAACACTCCCCAAAACGTTCGGGGAGTGTGTTTATCGTTAATACAACAACAACAACACCAAGGTCAACTAGCCGATATACCAACCACTCTTTATATCGGGCCTCCTGTAGATGGGAACATATCTGGCGAAGATGATGCTGAAGATGATTGTGCTGGAGTCCCAGATAACGTATGCCCCGCTCAGTTAAAAGGCGGCTGTGGAGTAGTAATGGCTAGTGGACGACGTTTCGCTTATCCGCTGTTGGCTTACCTCAAGTCATGTGGATATAATGCTACGGAAACAGTTCGCGAAAATAGAATTTCAACAGGCTGTCCACTGATGAATAAAAAAAAAATAATTCAATGGAAAGAAGTTACTCGGAATCTATTGAAATGAAAAGCACTGGCATATGTTTGGTTTGGTAAAATGGAAAGATAACAATGTTGTGTGAATGTTATCTACCAGCTTCGGTGAAAATCGGAAATCAATGACACAGCGTTATTCAAAGGTACGTGGAGCCAAAATTAATGTATCCTGTCCTTGTGCGACCACGGAATGCAACAGATATATGTGCAGAGTAGAGCGATTCGATCAAAACTTGGCGCAATATCGCATCGCATACAGGGGAAAAAAGTGGTGGTCAAGCATTTCTACGTCGCTGTTATATGCCTGTATTTAAAATGGATTTTCCGGAAAAGCGTAACAATTAATTAAAAAATGGACATCATTTTCATGCTCAGGAGGTCAAAATCTATAAGTCAGCTTCTTTCCAACTAAATACAAGACAAAAAAAGTTATGGGAATAACCGGGTTAAATTCAGAAAATTCAATTCAAATTAAGAATACTATCATTCAACTTTCGACAAACACAATTCAGATATTTCTATATACTTAAAACATTCTTCCCTATTGAAATTTATATTTGCTATGTCAAGGTCTGTTGATTCTGTCTTAGTGGCTGGCGATTTTAATCTACCCTTTGTGTCGTGGAATTTTATTGACGGAATGCTAGTTCCCACTGCTTGTAATGTTGTATTCTACGAGTTTTTAAATGACCTTGCAAACATTGGTCTTTATCAACTTAACAGAATTCATAATAAATTTGGCAAATATCTTGATTTGATTTTTTCAGACGACACATCGAATTGTTCTGTTACTCGATGTGATCCAGTGGTATTGCCTGAGGATGTTTATCATCCAGCACTTTCAATTTACCTGGATTGTCTTAGCTTACCCGTGCGGTATACTACCGATCCGAATGCGTCTTCCCACCGGTTTCTGTTTAGAAAGGCCAATTGGTCTTTACTAATCGACGAAGTCTCTAAAATAAAGTGGCCTGAGTACGACGGAGATATTGAAGCGAGCTCCGTCCATTTCACCAACGTTTTACATGCGATATTCCTCAAATGTGTGCCTTTTTCAAAACCTCCTCAGCATCTCCAGCTACTGCTTGGAGCTCTAGAGAACTTAATTATCTAAAAAAATAAAAAAACACGCTTCTTCAAGCGTTTCAAATTATCTGGCTCTAATAGTGACTATGCTGTATACTCCATCTTGCGCCTTAAGTACAACAGGCTACAGATAAGATGCTATAAGAATTATCTGATGAAGATTAAGCATCGGATCTCTTCCAATCCAAAAGCATTTTATTCCTTCGTCAACTCCAAAAGAAAAATTAAAGGGTTTCCTTCTGTAATGAAGTATAGCGATCGGATTTCCAGTATTGACTCCGAGATTGCAAATATGTTTGCTGACTTTTTTAAATCTAATTACTCGACTATCCCTGACTCCCCTCCGGTGGATGATCAATACATGTTACCTTCGCTTAACTCAGTAGGTATCCCATATATTCATACAGATGTGGTACTAAGGCATCTGGAAAGTCTGAAAATTTCCTACTCCAGTGGACCTGACGAAATGCCATCTGTTGTGCTCAGAATTTGCGCTCAATTTCTTTGTCAAACCCTTACCTGCTTATTTAATGCTTCTTTGAGGCAAGGGATAGGTAGAAAGCAAACCGTTGTGTTTAACAATTGTTTGTCTGAATTCATCAATGTATCTTCTGGAGTTCCACAGGGCAGTCACCTTGGTCCAGTGTTGTTTCTGCTCTTCATTAATGACTCCCAAATGTTTTGAAGCGCTGCATACCGCTGATGTACGCTGACGATGTCAAACTGGTTATACCCATTCGCTCACCTGAAGATAGGTCACTTCTTCAATTGGATCTGAATAATCCGGTTGAGTGGTGTGACGTGAACGTCATGTCACTAAATTTACCGAAGTGCAAGTTTATGTGTTTTACGAGGAAATCTTTTAAAACCTATCAGTACATGATAGGCGATTATATCATTAAGCAAGTCACAAACTTTACTGATCTTGGCGTTATAAGGGACCCTAAACTGGACTTCAAATTACATATCGAATCGTGTGTGAATAGGGCTAGAGGCACTTTGGCTTTCGTAAAAAGGTGGTCAAAGGAATTCAATGACCCCTATGTCACTAAAACTCTTTTTTTATCGTTAGTAAGACCTATATTGGAATATGCTTCCATTATCTGGAACCCGCGTTATCAGGTTCATAGCGAAAAATTGGAATCGGCCCAGAAGCAATTTTTGCTCTTTGCTTTAAATCATTTGCCCTGGGATCCATCAAGGAACCTACCGCCCTATTGCAGCCGGTTAAAACTTGTACAGCTGCATTCACTACAGAGCCGTAGGGAGATGCTTGGCGTTTTATTTATGGTAAAACTATTAAGGGGGATGATAAACAGTCCATTTCTGCTTGGCGAGGTGATGTTTAATGTCCCTTTTAGGCCCTCTCGGTATTTCCAACCGCTATATTTAAATACATGTAGATCGAATTTTCAAATGCATGAACCTCTTCATTGTCTGTGTCAAGATTTCAATAATCACTGCAATAGTATTGATAATTGCGACACACTTTACAGTATAAAAAAATATATACTCACTGGCTTGAACTCATAACTGTTTCAAAATCACATGTTAAACTAAATCTGTTACCTGCTCCAGTTACTTTGGGCGGGTGGCTTGGAATCGCTTCCTTTCCAACCTCCCACACATCGCAGCCCTACTCATTGTGTGTTATATATACATCAGCTGCTCGAAATCACGTCCATTCCGACAGCACTAATAATCAATAGTTACTTTGGGCGGGTGGCTTGGAATCACGTGCTTTCCAACCTCCCACACATCACAGCCCTACTCATTGTGTGTTAAATATACATCAGCTGCTGGAAATCACGTCCATTCCGACAGCACTAATAATCAATAATTACTTTGGGCGGGTGGCTTGGAATCACGTCCTTTCCAACCTCCCACACATCGCAGCCCTACTATTGTGTGTTAAATATACATCAGCTGCTCGAAATCACGTCCATTCCGACAGCACTGATAATCAATTCCGTTGCTCGGCATCACAGTCCATCCCGACAACTAATTCAATAATATATGTATATACATATTTTATAATATAATTTTGCTCACTATGTATGCTTGTTAATTTTACACTGCAATCCGCATTTATGTATATTCATTCATTCATTCATATTTAGTCTGATTGATTGTAAAATTTGTAGACTAACAAATAAATAAATAAATAAATAAAAAAAAAATAAATAAATAAAATAATAATCTTTCCGAATTCAGCAAGTTGCAATTCATGTTTAGAAAATGACAACTCATATTAAAACAATTACAATTAAAGTTTATAACTGAACTTGTCTTAAAATGGATTGCAGCTTTCTGAATTTAAACTGAAAAAGGGTTGGTGTATTTTGTTTATGTAAACTAAGTAAAAATAGTGTCTAGATAACCTGGTAACCAAACCTGTGTGAATACCCCAGTTATCAACTTATACATACGTACAACTTATAATTATACTATTCAATATTTGCAGTATCATTTGCATTCTCATATACATTCCACTACTTCAGTACGCGGAAATCCTATAAAGGTAAGGCCACAGCTGCCGAATACAGTCAAAAAAATAATGCACAGATATTTTACTGTTTTAGCGAAGCCATCAGATCCAATTTTAAGTTTTTTTTTTTTCAAGTTAAAGTTTTAGAAGCACTTTGGGCCTTATTTCCGATATTGCTAGGTGTTTTACCTTGCGGGATAATTTAGATATTAAGGGAGAAAGAGTTTTATGATTTTGTTGGCATTATATTCAGGCCATTTTCGTTATCCTTTTTTCGTTTCACTTTGGAGTTCGGTTTGGAATGACTTCAAATCGGTTTAAAGTTAGTTTTACGTCTTTTGAAATTGCTAAAAAAACAGTTACAGGAAGTGTCTAGTGTCATTTACATCGTTCCCGAGATGGTCGGGCTGGCACCTTAATTGTGCTTATTACCGGAACGTACCGGATCTTTATCCGGCAAAGGACCATCAACATTGATAACGCTCGTCAAAACTTTAGGGGTGTGTTTACCGCTACAACAACAACAGTGTGAATTTTTTAATACTTTGCATAAGGTGTAAATAAATTTGAAACATATTTCTACGAGTTTCCTTTTCTCTTTCTCCGGCATTATCACACTGGATCACAAATTCCAACTTCTTTTCTGCACCAGAGACGCCATTATGAAATTCCTATATAAAATCACCCCCTGATTCCGAAAATCAAGGTAATTTTTAATCCTATGGCAACGTTTTTGCGATATTTACGAATTACCGTTTTTTCAAACAAAAAAAAATTGGGGCCACTTAATCATATATATCTCAAGAACGAATTGAGCAATTCCAAAACGGTTTGAAGCTTTTAAAAGATAATATTCGCTAACTAACTGATATATGAATACTAACACATATGTACCAGTAGGGTACTTGAGTATTAAATGGATATATTTACTTAAATGCTTATAACTTTTGTATTAGTCCATCGATTTTGTTGAATGAAAGCTTATTTTTTTTTCTAATAAAATAGAGCTTAGAGAGAAAAAAAAATCTGCAAAAAAATAAAGTTCTCGAGATCTTTCCTCGCAGAGTAAAATTTTTTTATATTAAATTGAAAAAATCCGTTGTTGTTGAAAGTCTGAAATTACAGAAGGGTTGGAGAAACTGATTGAAAAAATCCGTAATGATTGTTCGTTATCTTTGAATCTGCAGGGCATACCAAAAAGTGTTGTATGCACAGTTTATAGCAAATTTTATTACCTTTTAAAAACTTCAAACCGTTTTGGAATTGCAAATTCGTTCTTGAGATATATATGATTCATTTTTAATTTTTTTTTGTTTGAAAAACGGTTATTCGTAAATATCACAAAAACGTTACCATGAAATTAAAAATAACCTTGATTTTCGGAATCAGGAGGTGATTTTACATAAGAATTTCATAATGGCGTCTCTGGTGCATTTTGGCTGTAAACCAGTGTTATCCTTCGACTCCGCTTATAGCCGAGGTGTCAAGTAACCATAAAGTTATAACACCCAGCTAGGATTAAAAACTTTAAAATCTTGTGGGAAGAAACAGCTGCGAACAACAACAACATCTTATGAATTTTTGAAGCTATACATTATGTAGAAACGAAAACATACTAGATAAATTTAGAACTGATGCAAGGCTCATACATACATACATATGTTCGTATGTTCGAAACAATTTTCTATGGAACATTTTTTACTTTTGATTAACTCACTTCTTACGTTTAAAAATGATGCAAACATTATTTTTATTCTCATACATCGATGTTTACGTAAGTATGAATCAATGTTTGCTTCATATTAGCATTATTTCATACATATATAGTTATTACGTTTGTACATATGCATATGACCTTAACCACATTCATATAAACGTACATCCGTGCAATAAAATTGTCGCAAAAATATACGTCCTGTGAATGTGTTTGCGTGTACGTCGTTTGTGCTTGTATTAATAAACACAAACGCCAATAGGCGTCATTAAAGAAACCTCATACACAGTAAACTGCAAACTTGCACATATATATTATTTCCTATTACGGCATAGATCTATAGCGAATACTCACTCTTCAATTAATGCATTATCAGCAGCAGATGATGTAGTTGGTGCATTTATCTGATTGCTTGTTATATCTTTGATCAAGGTGACGGCGGTGCCAACGCCACGTGCAACCACGCCAACATCTCCTTCCAAATCGAAGCATTGCGTATAACCAATAACAGCATTTGCACCCATATTAATGGCCTTAAGACCCATTTTTCGTTGCACCTATCAAATGTAAAAATTAATGAGTACAGAGCTTGTGAAATGTATGTTTAGAACTTGGGAGGCGGGTTGATAAGCGCAATTCAGAGCTTCCGCAACTCAATTATCAAGCTCAGCTACGCGAGGCGAATCCTGTTACAAATATGAATGTATCATACACATATTTAGCAGGCGACCCAAGTTCCTCATGGAGCAAGGATGTGGGTGGCGGGATTGTCTAGAAGGTTCAATGTGGTCATGTTAAATCGCTCCCGAGATGGTCGGGCATGTACCTTAATAGTGCTTGTTACCGGAACGGACCGAATATACAGTTCTCCGACAAAGGACAATCAATATCGAGAACACTACCCAAAAACTTCGGGGAGTGTCTTTATCGGTACAAAAACAACAACAACAACAACAAAAAGGTTAAAACTTACCTGTCCCGACAGCTTAAGAAATACAACTTGTCTAGCCTCATTGGAAGCGCGTGGCGTACGTATTTTATCAATCCATTGATATTCGGGATCATCATTGATGACTAACTCCTCGACGAAACCGTGTATAACTTGCGCACGATATCCGAAAGGTATACATTGCGCTATAAATGTTAATTTTCAGTTTTATCTATTTGTGTAAGTAATTTTGTTTATTTCTTACAATGGAAGAATGGTATGCCACACGAACTCTGTCGAAATTTATTTAAGTCCGAAAAAAGATCCACCTTCACAATGACATTGACTTCGCCTCGTATACCGTGCATTGTATCGAAAACGGGTATCCAACCAGAAAGGACTGTACCTTTACCATGCATTCCTGGCCCAGATGTTTCCAAGCATAAAGGGTTCAAGCTTATATATACCTTGCCAATGGCATCATTCGCCGAGTATGTATCATAATCCATCAAACGTATTTGCAATGGTTCATCTTGAAGCTCAGCATCATCCACTTCGAAACGAAACCTTGATGAAAATTCATGAAAGATAAATAACTAAGTACAAAGTATAAATAACTAAGCTACAAGTACTTAAGAATCATAACTAACAGCAGGACTGGAGTGTCATTGGCACCCAGATAAATTGCGGTTTGAATTAATACCCCCACCATAGAACAGTACTCGTAGCGCTAGACCTATCAAAAGCCTTTGATACGGTCAACCATGGCTCGTTACTGCAAGACCTGGAAGGGTCTACCCTTCCCCCATGTCTTAAAAGGTGGACCGCAAATTATCTGGGTGGTCGGCAGGCATCGGTGCAATTCAGAAACGAAACATCAAAACAATGGAGAATTAAACAAGGGGTGCCACAGGGTGGTGTCCTATCCCCGCTTTTGTTTAATTTCTACATATCGAAGCTACCTTCACCACCGGAAGGAGTCACAATCGTTTCCTACGCCGATGACTGCACAATAATGGCCACAGGCCCAGGCCCAAAGATCGATGAGCTATGCAATAAAATAAACGGCTATCTCCCTGATCTCTCCAGTTTTTTCGCCTCGCGAAACCTGGCATTGTCACCGACTAAATCTTCCGCGACCTTATTTACAACATGGACGCCCCAAATGTCGACCATATTGAACATCCACGTCGATGGCACTACGCTACCGACTGTCCTACACCCCAAAATCTTGGGTGTGACGTTTGATCAGGATCTACATTTTGGTGCGCACGCAACCGCAATTGTTCCAAGAATTCAGAGCCGTAATAAAATCCTCAAATCCCTTGCTGGCAGTACCTGGGGAAAAGATAAAGAAACGCTCTTGACCACATACAAAGCAATTAGCCAGCCGATTACGTGCTACGCGTCACCCATATCGCCAAGCCTAAAAACCACCCACTGGAAGAAACTACAGGCCTGCCAAAATACTGCTCTCAGAATCGCCACGGGCTGTCTTCTTATGTCCCCAGAACACCATCTGCATAATGAGGCGAGAATACTCCCCATCAGGGAGAGAAATGAGATGCTGACCAAACAGTTTCTGTTGAATACCCAGAAACCTGGGCATCCCAACAGACATCTGATTGACGAACCAGCACCGCCTAGGGGCCTAAGGAGTCATCTCCGTAAGCATTTTGAGGAAATACGGCACCTGAGAACCCAGCCGTATGAAGCGGAAAAACACAAGCAGGTCCTTGGTGAACTCCATAGACAGGCGTCGGACCTTTATGTCGGGAATTGCCCGGTGAATCCAGTACTTGAAGAAAAATATCCAGAACTCGCAGAAGAGGAACGCATACTCCCCAGGGAAAAGCGCGTCACTCTTGCTCAACTTCGTTCTGGATACTGTAACAGTTTAAACTCTTACCTATCCAGAATCAACCCCGACATACAAAATGTATGCCCTGCTTGCAATGTGTCCCCACATGACACCAACCATCTCTTTAATTGTAATGTGGAACCAACGCCTCTAACACCCCTTTCCTTATGGTCCATTGTTATGTTGAAACGGCAAGTTTCCTTGGACTCCCGTTAGAGGATATTGATGACAATTTGTGATCGATCGCGGCTATTAGGTGGGGCGAGCATTGCTACAACAACAACAACAACTGGAGTAGTATGACTTAACTAAAGCATTAATCTTAATATCTAAAATCTTCGAAGCATGTTACTTCCGTTATAGCAGAATTAAGAATAACAACGATATTACCAATAAAACAACTAACTTAGCGTGTGCTACGATACAGAAACAACATGGAACTTGGGGTGTGGAGGGAGGGATGGCCTGAAGGTTTAATGTGGCCATATAAATCGTTACCGAGATGGTCGGGCTAGCACCTTAATGGAGCTGTTACCGGAGCGTACCGGATCTGTATCCGGCAAAGGACCATCACATCGATAACACTTCCCAAAGCCTTCGGGGAGCAACCTTATCGCTACAACAACAACAACAACAACATACAGAAACAACGAACGATTGTGGAATGCTGCTGATTTAGAGCGGAAGCTCCGGCTAAGAAAGAAAAAACATTTTACAACTATAAAAACAATGCAGTCAACTCCTTTCTAAATTCTCGAGTTTTAGATGACCTCTATTAGAAGCCTGTTATGTATGTGACTAAATTGCCCATCTTATCTTATGGACTTATCATTTCTATGCTATGCTATCGTACCACAAACACATTTTCATATGTATGCGGTTATTGTTTACTAATAAGTACCCCACCCACAAATGTGACTTACCAATCCGTGTTCCATTGTGGATTTAAGCTTTTACGACAAACATCCGTTTTATGCGTTACATTTCCTAATTTTATTTCCACATAAGCATCGGTAGTATCACTACTTCTATCCATTACGGGCAAATTACGCCCTGCTTTGATCTTAACACCAACTTTTCCAGGCATATTTTAAACTTTCTAATTATCACTGTTTATTGGTGGCCTCCAGCCTCGATTGATCTATGCAATTGTGCACACACATGCAAAATACCTCTGGTTATTGGTGAATTGACCAAGATATACCACACGTTACTCTGCGCCCCGAGCTTACATATACTCTTCCAGCAATTTACGCTGCCTCCATCCGTTACAATTATGCTAGTTCACAACAGCTGAAACTTCCTTAAATGAAAAAATGAGGTTCATTAGTAATTTGCATAAAATTAAACGCAGGAAAGTAAAAATGCACCTCCTTTTCGCACTGGTTGTGAAGGAAAATCTATGCACTCTGTTCCCAAAATAACCAATAAAAACTGTCAAAGTATGAGAACAGTTTAAAGCACTGTAGGAAATCCGACCAGAAATTATCTATTATATCGATATTAGGTTGCTTGAAGTTGAATATATGCATAGCAGCCATTTTGCTCCCAAATCGAACTGACACCCGTTAACTGTGTTGTTTCTTTGCGAATTTTTGAAAAATATTAGTAGTAGAAATAGGAAGCAATCAGTTTACAAATACCCTTAGACATTTTTTTTTATTTTTATAGTGAATTTATTAACTATGCCTCGATTCATTAATATGGCTGAACATTGAACATAGGTAATTTTATCAAAAGTGAGGACACCAAGAAATCGTGCACTTTTGTAAACATATGAATATACGAAACCTAAACCAATTCAAAATTCATCGTTCAACGTCAAAACCTCGACTATTAAAACGATTCACGCAAAAATGTCATTAGTAAATAATGGAGATGCCATAACGAAATGTACTCATTGGGCATGTTAACTTATTCAGTCTAGAACAGGAGAGAGAGAGGTGACCTCGACAACAATAACCCGATGCCGGAAAAGAAAAATTGTATTTCTTTCCGGAGATATTTGCAGTAGAAGTTGGCAGTTTTCATGTGATTGTTGTAATGTTTTTGTGCCCTGAAAAAGATTTTGTGTACAAAGGGATTTTTCACGCATTTAATTTTAATCCCACTTCATTGGTGGAGCGGCCAGGGTAATTTTTTTATAAGCTCGGCTGAAGGCCGCCAACGCAACCCGGGACAATTTTTCGGTTTTTCGTCAATATCTTTTCAACGAGCTAAAATTTTTATTTCCGCCTTCGAATTATTGTTATCGAGGTCAATACGCGTTTTTTGACACTTCTCTCGATATTTTTGGGCACGTATTAAAAGTCGACCTTCTGTTCTATTAATTCCGTATGTTCGGAACATTCGTCTCCATTTAAGAATTTGGGGAATCGGTTTATATTTGGAATATTTTGTATATACTTATTTGATATATTCGGATCTCGTGAGGTAGTATCAAATGAACGTATTCCGGATATTCTAAATTAACGGTTTATCCGGAACGCTTCCATGAATATTTAAACAGAAAAGACCTTTCAGAAATTTCAGAATAAAAAGGTGAATACTCCCTGTGTAGCAGGACCGCGCAAAAGCTTAACTCTTCTGTCAAAGTCAAGGTAGGAATATAAAGTTCTAAGACATTAATCCATTTTCTTTTGTTTTTGTTTTTTTTCAGTTCATTGCGGCTGCTGAGTAGGGTATTACCGCATGTCGGCTGCCTGTTCAAAATCGCGCTATCTCAAAATATTTTTCAAAAATTTCCCAATTCAGGATTTGTCACAAAACCGCCCTGTATTGGAACTAGATTGAACAATGCTTCATCTCAGAATGCTTTTCTTAACTCCCTCTTATGACAAAATGCATTGAACTTATGCTCATATAGGAGTTTTTGAAACAAATTTTGAAATAGTGCATTTTTGAATAAAATTCTAACGTACGGTATTCTTCAAATAATTTCTGAAAGAATGACCAAACCAACATAACTTTACCAATTCTTGAAATATTTAGGAGAAAATGAATTATTTCCCGAAAAACTTTTGGCAATTATAAATTTATTATCACTACTAATATACTACCAAAGATACTTTTCTACTACAATTTTCACTGAAGGGGATAGAATTATTCCCCGTTTTCATAACTTCGTAAAAGAAACCCGTCCAGCTTTTTCAATTTGGGAGTGTCAAAGATTTGTCATCATTGGAGAACAAACCTCTAGTAATTGAATCATGGAATATATGGTTCTATACGTGTCAAGACATTAACCAAATACCTATATGACACTACTTTATCTTTGCTTGGATTCCAAGCTAAAAAAACTGACGAAACTTTATCGGAAAGTCAAATTACAAAAACAATTTCCAACAAGAGGAAGAGAGACCAATATTGTCCACAAAATAAAATAATTTGGCATGTTTTTCTTTATGTTTAAAATTTTATTTTTTCATTAACGTTTTTCAAAACAAACACAATGCAAATAACAGGAAAAAAATATTTCCCGCTCTGGTGGGTCACTTATTTCACACGAAAGTTCATTTTAGTGGTGCATTTATGCACAAAATTTTCAAACTAAAAACAAAATTTTGATTTGTCAGAAAAAATTAAGAAAAAACAACCGAATGTCAGAAAAACGTAACGAAATACAAACTGGCTCGTTTGTTTTTAACAAACTAGATTGTATTTTTCTCGTATTTTCTTTGTTTTTTGGAATGTAGCTTACAATCTTACACCAGTACCGAAGTCGCAATAAAGGCCCGATTAATGGTGACTTATAGCCATAAAGCCATAACCAGATAAAACAGCTGATCGAACCTATCTTAAGGAAATCAATGTAATCCATTAATGGTGCCATACCATAACGCTAACTCGATTACATTGATTTCCATAAAGTAGGTGTGATCAGCTGTTTTATCTGGTTATGGCTTTATGGTTATAAGTCACCATTAATTCGCCCTTAAGAGGGAGTGCAACAAAAAATTGAAGAATACACGAAAATAAAGTAGTGTCATATAGGTAAAAGAGCTAAAGATTGTTGTTTTCGTGTGGTCCTTCAGCCAGCTTATAAAAATTACCCTCGCGGGACCACAAATGATGTTCGATCAACAACACATGAAAATTTTCAACATCAACAGCTAATATTTCCGGACCGACACACGATTTATATTTTATACTGGTTGTGCTCCTATTAATTTTTCCGACAAAATGGCGGAATGTGACTTACAGGTTTTAAGGGCCAATTAAACTTCCTTACCCCATAACCATTTCCAATGTGATCGATTAATGGTGCCTTAACCTAAAAATCGTGAAAATTTCATAAAAATGAGGAAAACGCAAAAATTTACAACCATAAAAATCATCAAAAAAAAAAATAAGTCATTTAGTCATAACGTATCCAAAACAATGAATAAAATCTACAAAAAGTTATTAAATTCACCAACTCAAATATTTTTAAGTTATGGATATGGCGAGAAACCAAAAACAAATTGGTTGGCCATGGTATGGTTATGGCGTTAGCGTTATGGTACAGCACCATTAAGGGCCATTTAATGGTGACTTATAACCATAAAACCATAACCGTATAAAACAGCTGATCAAAACTACCTTATGGAAATCAATGTAATCAATGTGTCCATCCCGACAACTGGTTTAATAATATATATACATATTTTATAATATAATTTTGTTCAATTTGTATGCTTCTGTAATCCGTAACTACATTTAGTCTGATTAATTGCTAAATTTGTAGACAAATAAATAAATTTTCTGCGCAGCAATTTCAGAAGAGTAGATAAAGTTTAATGCTTAGCAGTCCATATAAAGTTGGAGTGTAAATCGACCCAGTCTAATGTAGAAAGGTGTAAAAAAAAACACAGCTCTTTAGTTTGTAATTCCGGCCCCACCGCCTTCTGCGCTTTGTCGAAGCGATTCGTTCTTTGCAAATCCGGCCAATGAGAAAATTATACTGCATCTCTTCAAAAAACGCGAGTACTCCATAAATAGTGTAAGGAATACTCCTTTAGGAGTATAGGAGTGTTCAAAAACTAATCTGTATTCATACAAAAAATGTGCCCCAATTAACATTGCGATGTCCTAGGAGAGGAGTAGGTAATCCCACTCTCGTTTGTTTGTGAGTATTCCATAGAGTACATGCGTGAGAGTACTTTCCAAAGTACTTTCACTGTAGTACTCCATGGAGCACCCATACAGGATCATATGCCAAAGTACTAAAGAGGAATTGTGTCGGAAAGAATTATCGAAGTGAATTTAAAATAAAATGAAAGTAAATGAAGAGGGGCAATACAACTTTTATATTTTATACTACGAATATTCTTATGTTATTTAACATTTGCGTGAATAAAGAAACTAATATTTCTCTATACATACTATAGTAGGTGTTTTTTTTCCAAGCGAGCTTGAAAAAAACGCTTCAACTAGCTAAACAGTAACATTATTCCAAAACCATACAGATGGTGGAAGTTTATCAGCTAATTGTCACTTTTTTTAGCTGCTATGACATTTCTACTTCTAGCGCAGTATATTTTTGATACTCAACCAGAGAATTACAAAAACAAAATACATGAAATGCGTGTGTTTATTTGTATGTATGTCACCCTGCCGCCACGCTGTTATTTTGTTAATTTTGTTTTTCTGCACATTCGTATGTTCATTTCATTCGCTCGTTCACAATAGTGCCCTATTTTTGAATATGCAACACTATCAATCAGGTCGACAATTACCTAAGCCAACTCAACTCGATTACTTTTTATTGTTGCTTTCCATGCAATTCGGTAAGCTAGCTAGAGTTTTAATTGTAATAGTTAAGCATATATGACACTACTTTATTTTTGCTTGGATTCCAAGCTAAAAAAACTGACGAAACTTTATCGGAACTTCAAAACACAACAACAATTTCTATCATGAAAAAGCGAAACCACTATTCCCCAAAAATTTGCGAATTTGACATGTTTTTGTTTATGTTTTACATTTTATTTTTACATTAACACTTTCAACAATAAAAAAAATGCAAATAACACGCGAAGATTATTTCGGTCTTTAATGGTTCACTTTTTTCACAAGAAAGTTGATTTTAATTGTGTTTTTATGCACCAAATTTTCAAACTAAAAACAAAATTTTCATGTGTCAGAAAAAAATAAAGAAAAAACGGCCGAATGTCAAAAAAAAACCTATCGAAATACAAACTGGCTCGCTTGTTTTTAATAAACTAGATTGTATTTTCCTTGTATTTCGTTAGTTTTTTGAAATATAGTTTACACACTTACATCATTACTGAAGCCGTATTAGAAGGGAGTGCGACAAAAAATTGAGCATAAAATACAAGAAAAAATACACGAAAATAAAGTAGTGTCATATAGGTATAAGCAAAGAAATACAGCTGTATATCCCCTTGAGTATCTTGTATTTATTAAGCACTTCCGGTTATATTAAAAACTTATTATCTATCCTTACTGATATTCGTTTCTTTTTCATTCTAGGTAATTCGATTTGACGATATGGGCATAGCAATATTCCAGCTGTGGCTGTAAGAAGAACGTACATTTGCTCAAACTACAAGAAAGCTGCGACAACTGTCCCTCGGCCTTTTTAGTATCACATTTAAGGCCCTACCACGCATATTATGGGAAAGGGTCAAGTTCAAAGGCTCAACATCACCTGCAAATCGACTTTGATAGCACGAAATGGGGCTGCATATATTCCAGCATTATATCTACAACACTCATATCTATGCAAACTGATACTAACAACACCACCCGCGCAGGAAAAATTGAGCACCATCAGTGTGAGCTTCGAAACTCAAAATGGTTTCAGAAAGGGCACGACTACGAATAAGTTTATGTCTTTACATATGTAGTTTGTACATATAAATATGCACATATGTAAGGTTTACTAGAAGGAAATTATTTGTAAAAACCATTGTATACATAATTTATTCATAATTAAATATTATTTAAACAAAAGGGACGTGTTTCATTCATATAAAAAGCGAATTGACAGAAGGTAACCGGTACGGGTAACCGATAGGCCAGTTACCCGTGTTGTTGTTGTTGTTGCATATGTTTTGGTTAGCGATAACGAAAACATACCTAATGAAGTAACTTAAAAATGTAAATAACATCGAGCGAGAAGGAATGTCGAAAACACAATAGGTAAGAGCGAGAAAGCGAGTCACACGTACACTATTTTGAGAGAGCGCATGCATTACCTTTTTCACGACAGCAATGTAAAAGTCATTAAAGCCGAAGTCATTGGTGCCGTATGTCGTATCGCTGTATCCTTATCCCTAACGTAATCAGCTGTTTATCGTTACGACGGTAAACCAAAACCCAATTGGTTGGCTACGATACGGTTACGACCTTAGCGGCACCAATAATCGATTGCATTGATTCTCATAAGGTTGGTCGAATCAGCTGTTAAAATGTTACCGATACGGTTACCGATAAAGCACCAATGTCTCCAGCTTAAGACTATAATTGGTGACCAAGTTATTGGTAGCGACTAAGTAATCGATTAGGTAACGGGTACCTGTCTTGTAGGGATGTATACATAAAGCTGGAGTCATTGGTGCCGTATGTCGTATCGCTGTATCCGTATCCCTATCAGTAATCAGCTGTTTATCGTTACGACGGTAAATCAAAGCCCAATTGCCCTACAAGACACGTTGATAGTTTTACTCAAGAGGCGTCACTCGATACTTTGTTGTTGCCAAAGCAACCCTGTCATGTCGAATGTGATTCTCAAGGAAGTTTTGTTTAGTTTTTTTTAATTGAATCCTATATAGTTATGCGGTAAAGTGACTTTGCATAATTACGATTTTTGGAAAGAGAATTAATTAATTAATTTAATACAATCAATAAAATAAACACAAATACCTCACGAAAATGTATAGAAGGCGTTTTTATAAATACATCTGATAAAAAAAACCAACGACTACCTTGAGAAAACATCGAGTAATTTGCTTTGGCAACAACAAAAGTATCGAGTGACGCCTCTTGTTTTACTAATACACTCACACTTGTAATTGACAATGCTGATCCTGCGATGACGTAAACATTGATACTCAAATTTATGTATGTTCCTTTGTTCGCTCACGCATGTCCGCATGTACCCAACGACAGCCTATAATTATGAAAAAGAACTCAAACTGGGAAAGCTTCGGACACCTGGTACAGAACAAAAAAACATACAGCAGATACCATTATGCATGTGAGACAGATACATAATTCTCAACGGAATTTTATGTATGCGAGAACAGTTTATCCGATTTAATCATGTTGTCACTACTGACTGTCATATGACAATCAAATGATTATCACGGTTGTTTTGTTATTTTTTAAATTCCGCCGTTTTCAACCGACGAAAACCATATAAAAAATAAATTTAAAAAATGAAAAAGAGAGCATTTCAAAGCTCCATGCTAAAAGAAAAAAAATCTAAAATAATATTAAAAAATACCAAAAGCTGTCGGAATGTGTGGGGCGCACTCAAAAAATTGATACGCGAAAAATAACAGTGGTTAGTGGTGATTCATTTTTAAACGTGTTTCCGCATGAGGAAAGCGCTCTTCTGTTGTTTTGTTATATTCTGAATTTAAATTGAACATTTTGAACTCTAATTCTTATAAAACTATTTATTTTAAACAAATAAGAAACACGTATGCTTTTATCACGTACAAAATTAAAAACGTAATGAAATAAAGTAAATAAAAAGCAAAAAGTATTGTTTCATTTTTGGCGGAATATAACAATGGTCATTTATGATAGTATAACAGTCAAACCTGATATCTACAGTAAACTATCATTTATGACACTTTTTGATAGTTAGAGTGCTAGCACTGATCCAGGAAAATGAATGAGAGTGAGCAGTATGGCTATATACTTAATCAGTAGGCCACGTTGGTGTATAAGAAGGAGACAAAAACTCACACGTACACAGTTTACATCACATTTGCGCAAGTCCCCTTAAGTTTGTGATAGAAAGTTTGTATGAGGCGCTGATCGTTAGGTTGACATTGCTGACAATCAGATGATAGTCATATGATAGTCAGTATTCTTGTAGGGTGGTTGGCTACGATACGGTTACGATCTTAGCGGACCAATAATCGATTGCATTGATTCTCATAAGGTTGGTCGAATCAGCTGTTATAAGGTTACCGATACAGTTACCGATAAAGCACTAATGTCTCCAGCTTAAAACCAGTGCGCGGTTGCATTTTATCAGAGTTGCCATAGTAAAATTTTATTATCAGTTATTTGCATGCAATATTTTACTTTTGGCAACTCTGTTCGATCGTCATCGTGTCGTGATCACTGTCGTTAAAAACGAGCAATGATCGGCTGATGGTGGTCCGCAAACGCATTGCAAAGGAGTATTGTTAGAGTACTCCAACATGAAGAAAATGGAACACGTAATCCAACAATTTTTGCGTTTAACATAAGCTTATGCATTACAATAGCATCGCCACAATGAACCAAGATGTTGCGTTTGTAAATATGAACGAACTTCAGACTTGCAATTGAAGTTAATTACGCCTTGGCCATTCACATTCAAAATTTTGCGATGCACTGTTGTAAACATTCTCCCTATACAACAAAAATACTTGCTAACATATTTTGTGTCGTATTCGATTGCTATATTGCAGTTTTTAATTGTGAAAAATGTTAGAAAATTTACCAACCAGTGGGAAAAATAATTTCACTTGGAAAGTGTGCCAACACCCTTAGCCAAAGCAGATGTCAAATTCTTCTTCTTATGATTTGCTTGGAACCAAATTGGGCAGTTGGCTACATTTCAATATCAGATGCCGCCAGTGTCGCTCATTCTACCATTCTCCATAAAAATACGTGCAATCTACTCATATTCATAAGCATGTGTTAAACTCATTGTAATAACCTACCAATTCAATAATTTATAAGTCACAGTTTATTAATATATTTGGTACTTTATTCATCAACGAGATGTTCACTGTTTGAATGTCTACAACCAACTAACTACTCTCTCATTCGGCCTGTATGGTATGGCTCTCGTTCTCATTGTCAGTTCTCCACATCCCTCCTTTATTAATAAGCTTCAAGCGCAACTTGGAGTTACCAGCTGGAGCACTACTTCCGGGTCGATCGGGATCAAGTTCCCTAGGTGTTTCTGATGAAGCTTCCGTTAATGGTGGTGTCATGTGTGTATATACAGATGTCGGTGCGGCTGAAAATAAAGGTGGGACGGTGGCTTTAGGTGAATTAGTCTCCCCAGGAGTAGCAGTTGTATCCTTCGATTGGGCTATGGTTTCAGATGGCACTTTTTTTATATGGCTTATATTTCGACGTATTCGTTTCCCATCTGCCGTGACTACAACTTCATTTCCATACCGTTCCAAGACTATGAACTCCGTTGGATCAAACGTTGGTGTCAGCTTATGGGAGAAAACGACATTTCGAAGTAGTACCCTATCTCCAGGAACTATATCAGATGTTTTGGCTCTTCTTGCCGTATCCCCTTTCTCTTTCCCTTTTTGCTTATTTATCAAGTCTAAATCCCTCGCTTCCGAATCCAGCATGTCATTCGTTATATCATGTATTCCAGGAATTTTATCCCGAATAATGCGATTGAACATGAGTTCTGTTGGGGCTGATCCCGTGGTGTCATGTGGGGTGACATTATGCATTAAGATAAATTTCTGAATTTCCTCCTTGTAGTTATTTCTGTTGGTATGAGCAATTTTCAAGCGTTTCACTAAGGATCTATTCATATTTTCGACCTCACCATTCGCTTGAGGCCAATAAGGTGGCGTGGTGATTAGCGTAATGTTGTTGTTTTTGCAATACTCTTTGAACTCATTACTTACAAACTGCCTACCGTTATCTGCTCTAATAGTTTTGGGTATTCCCAAACGACAAAATATTTCATCTAAAATTTTTATTATAGCTTCAGACGTAATTTTCCGTAGAAACTTTATTTCTTGATAACGTGAATAATAATCTATCATGACGAGTACGTATTCATTATTGGGTAGAGGACCCAATAAATCTGTAGCAACACTTTGCCAGGGACCATTAGGAAAAATGTGCCTCTGCATGGGTGCTGGGTTATTTGGTCTGGAAACTCCCAAACAATCTCTACAGTTTTTTACATATGCCTCCACCTCTCTGTCAACAAGAGGCCACCAAACTTTGGCCCGAACCCTTCGCTTCATGGCGGACTCACCCGGGTGTCCCTCATGTGCCAGTTCTAGAATTTTTCTTCGTAAAGCTGTTGGTACTACAATGCGAGTACCTCGTAGGACGATATAACCCACTGTTGACAATTCATGTCGAAACGGATAATATTTGTTCCGGCCGTCAGAAGGCCACGAATCGTTCTTAATATATTCGATGGTGTCAGCGATCCTGTTCCTGAGAACTTTTTTTTGAAATCTCGGTGATGGTCACCGCAGATGGGGTTGAACGGCAAACTATATGGAAAATTGATTGTTCTCCCTTCTCGTCAAAGGATTTCGTTTGCTCGATTTTGCATAATCTCGAAATAGAATCGGCAATATTTTCTTTTCCCGGACGGTAAATAACTTTAAATTTATACGGTTGAAGTCTTAACAGCCACCGCTCAATCCTGGTGGGTGGATTCGAAGTCGGTTTAAAAATAGCTTCAAGGGGCTTATGGTCAGTGACCAGTTCAAAATTCAAACCAAGTAAATAATAGCAAAGAGGATAGATATACAAGAGGGCGCACTGTAGAGTTTCTACATGGCGTTGAAACAAGTTGGTGTTCCTCTAGAAAAACCAGATTAGGTTTTCACCATGCGTTTTGTTATTCTGTCCGCACCAGCCTGAGCTGTCATTTTTATTTCTTTCTTGTTTTGTTCGTGCGCGCGGCCATTTTTGACACTTTTGTTTTGTTTTTTCATTTGCATAGTTTGTTTTGTTTATCCAATAGAAGATAAATGTTATTCTAATTGATCGGTGGAATAGTGAATAAATTTTACAAAGTGAATAATAAATATTAAAATAGCAAAATTTTAAGTGATAGTGGTGATTGTGCAAATGCTAACTTGTGCAGTAACATTGTTTAAAAGTAGAAATATGTTGTTACGATGATAAGTGCATAAATGTATGTATGTATATATGTACATGTATACTTACATATGAAACCGCTGAAATGCTGACGGTTCTGGGCCTTTCATTTAAATAAATTTTTATATAAAATTTTTAGAAAATGTTTAAATGTGATATAAGAAATGTGAATGTGCGTTAAAATTTGCAAAAATGTGACAAATCAGAATATGTGATATGAAGTAAAAATGGTGTATAAACGTATACGTATATGAAATTTATAAAATGCCGACGGCTTTTGTGCATTCAAATGATCCAAAGGTAAAGTGTTAAGATAACTTACGTTTGTTTCTAAAATCCAACAAATTCATTGTACATATTATGTATAGATAGTATGTGCTTAAAAAAATCCATACATATATATATAAGTGTGCAATACTTTGTGTTCATCTAAATCATTATAAATAGACTTTTTTCCAATTGGACTGATTGTATTTTATAAGTTAGCTTTCCCCCCACTACTCCCACTCAAAATGACAAGTGAAAAGTGCGCCAGAATATCAAAAAATTATAACGAATTGTCCAGTTATCTGGAATTCGATTATTCTAAAGTGAATTTATATTGTGCGCGTACGCGAAATTTTTAAAAGTGTTTCTTTAAAAAATAAAAATGCCGATCGACAAAAAAAGGGTTGTTTTGGGATGTGGGCGTACAAACCTGTCCACCCCAAGACCAAGATTTTTTAAAATCACCCAGGAGGCAGAGTTGCTGGCAAAATGGACATCCAACTTGGGAGCTGCACCTAATCCTAAGGGATTCATCTGCGATCTTCACTTTGAGGAGAAAGCAATTGGAAAAAAGAAGCTGCTTAGCAATGCAATACCTACGTTGCATTTAGGTAAGTAGATTTTCTTCAAAATATGAATAAAGATAAGTGCATTTGTATGTACGTTTGAACATCACAGTGTAGCTTTATTAGGGTGCTCCCATATTTTTTGTTTGCGATATTCGTAGTGCCAAGTGAAATGCACAAATAAATATGCATATATGAGCCGTTTATTTTGAAAGTGGCATAAGTCATTTCCAACTCATGGTCTTAAATGCATTGTTATTTTTGAACGAATATTTGAACTCCAAGTAAGTGAAACTATGTTGACATACCTGGATACGGCTTCAACATCCCGTATCGTATCCGTATTTTAAGATGCAGACGATAATGCTGATGTTGGATGTTGTAGTCGCAGGTGTATATCGGTCAAGTTTGTTTGCGAGTTAGCTGTGGTTCGATTAGCCAATGATGAAATAAGATTATTATGTAGTATCCTATTTTGAATGAGATATGAAGAATAAATGCATTATAATGGCATTCAAAAATTATTCAAAAATCTCAACCAAAACGATTGAAATATATTCACGAATATGATCAGAAAATTACTGTGAAAAGCAGTCAAATAATACTCTAAAACTATTAAAGCTCAATTTTAAAATAATATCAAATATGAATAAAAAGCGTTTCGAAATAGGAATCATAAATGATTATTCAAGAATAACCACATTTATGGTACATTTTTCTCCCGATGATACGTTAATTTTCGAATAGAAAATGCTTTTAAATTTGAACGTTTTTAAAATTTTTTAATCAAAATTTTCAAAAAATGCTGGCTAGGAAATTTCATAAACTATAAGATTTGCGTCTTGTTGCACTGCCATAACCGTTTAAACGGTTAAGCGCTAATTAAGTAAGTAAAGTACCTACCCAGCAGGCATTTTTAAAAATAACAACAGACCATATACATATTTACAGTTTCTTTTATAATTTTTAAAATTGAAAAATATACTTTTCATTGCCAATAAAAATAACCAGTGCTGCTCAAAATTGTTTATATGGAAGTGCGAATCACAATACATGTACAAAATTGTATGTGCACTGAAACTTTTTTGTATTTAAAAAACTATATTTAAAATTTTTTTAATTGTTTGAGGTCGGAAAAAGTTGAATATTTGGTTTCATGTTACAAAATATTTGCTTAATATATTATGTCAATAGTTATATCACCAACATACAAAAGCCAATAAATAAAATTCTGAAAGTAGCGAAAAACTACGTTGACCTCTAGCCTCAAGTTTTTTTTGTTTGTTTTCATAGGACACGATGAGGCACCCTTGCACAGCTTTACAAAAGTGTTGAAGCGGGCGTGCTGTGTTCCAAGGTGTCAGCCTACGGACGGAGTAAAGGTTTTTGAGTTCCCAAAATCCGAGACTGAACGTAATACCTGGGCTTTGGCATGCAACTTAAATTTGTCAGAAATTGCAAATAAAACACTTTACATTTGCGAGTGTCATTTTAAGCGTAGGCATGTGTCAACCAAACGGCTTTTGAACGGTGCTTTTCCGACATTCCATCTAGGGGTAGAAAATGATGAGGCGATTGTTGCAAGCGAGGCTTCTAGCCATCCCTTGTCGCCTAATGATTTAACCCTAGAGGAGTTTCAGCGTTTTTCTGATTTGGAATATAACCGGCAACGTTACGATATACCCTACAGCTATGAAGGTCTCGAAGAAGGACTTGAATTGGTTTGTGACCATGAGAAATTTGAAAAGCAGGCTCAGGGTTATCGTAACATTATCCGAGAAAAAGACAATATAATCACAAGTCTTAATAAAGACATTCAAGAAATAAAAGCTAAAATTGAAAAAATGGAAAATGCCTGTATAATTCCTTCAATAAATGCTAGTCCTGATGCTGTGACATTTGCCAAAATGATCGTCAAGTCGAAGCATACTCGGTATTCACCTGAGGAGAAAACATTGGCACAAAACGTCCAATACATGTCCTCTAAAGCATATGGGCTCTTGATTAACGATTTGGGCTTTCGACTGCCTCATAAAAAATCTTTACTGCGATATCGTCCGATACCATATGTCCGCCCGGGCATTGATAATAATATTATAACTAATTTAAAAGAAATGACAAAGACAATGTCAAAAAAAGAAAGAATATGTGAGATTTTGTTTGATGAGGTTGCCATTAAAAAAAGATCTCATATTTAATAATAAAGAAGATATTTTTGAAGGCTACGTTGATAGCGGCAATGGTAATCGTAAAAATTTAATCGCAGACAAGTGCCTATTTTTTATGGTAAAAGGTATTTGCAGTTCGTGGAAGTACATTTTATCATATTACGTAGTGCATACCTCTGACAAGGATTATAATCTTTTAGATAAAATTAAGGAAAATATAGATGTCGCAGAAAAGATTGGTCTTAATGTTAAAGCTATTTTATGCGATCAAGGTTCATCCAACCAGAAAGCATTTAAAGAGCTTAACATAAATCAGTCCAATTCTACATGGATTTACAATGGGCAAAAGATACATGTTATGTATGATTATTGCCACTTAATCAAATCTATTAGAAATAACTTTTTAAATAATACAGTACTTCATACACCTGATGGACCTGTAATGCATGCCGTTGTAGAGAAACTTTACAATATAGATAAAAAAAATGAGAATTTTAAAATATGCCCCAAGTTAACCAGATCCCATGTGCATCCGAGTTCCTTCGAAAGGATGAGTGTATCCAGAGCTACGCAACTATTGAGCAATTCGGTGGCAGCCGGGATCCAAATGTTGAGTGAAAATAATATGCTTGGAAATGAACGGCTTATTTTGAAGAGTGCGAAACCAACTCAACTCTTCATCAAAAGAATGAATGATTTATTCGATGAGCTCGATTCAAAGTATATTGGCCACAAAAATCCCTTGAAATGGCCTCTGAAAAGAGGTGATGTGGATAAAATTGCTCGCATTAAAGATCACATAGCTTACTTCGAACGACTTATCTCAATGCACACGCGGAAATTGCAATGCTTTGAGGGTGTTATTTTAACACTAAAATCTATGTTAAATTTATGCGAAGATATTTTTGAAAATTATAGTGACATTGATTTCGTCATTTTGGGAAAGTTAAATCAGGATGCGCTAGAGAATTTCTTCTATAAGTTACGCGCGAGTCAAGGTGTCAATTGCCACCCAACAGCTAACGAAGTACAGTACATTGTCGCAAGACTGATGTCAATGCAAATTTTACGACACCGGTTCAAGGACAAGGGCAGTAACTGCGAGGATGACGATGATGTGTTTCTCGATTGGGTCGAGAACAAACATCCTCTGAAAGTTACTGGTCAAATCCTTATGGACAATGATATTGATGAAGATCCAGATGACAAACGAGCAACAGAGGATGAAGATCAAGTAGTAAACTATCCCGACACAGAAATAGCCGTTTGTGAAAACACTGGAAAACGAATCGCGGAAGAAGATCCTTTTGAGGGCATTCCCGATGAAATAATTTTAGAAGATACTCCAAAAAGACGGAGGAGATTGGATAGTTATATTGATGTATATCCAGAGGACAAACGAGCGACAGAGGATGAAGACCAGGTGGCAGACTATCCCTACAAAGAAACAGCCGTTTGTAGTAGCACAGGAGAAAAAGTCGTGGAAGAAAATCCCTTTGAAGACATTCCTGATGAAATCTTTTTAGAAGAAATTCCGGAGAGGCCTGGAGAGCTCCAGGTACAACGTTATTATACGGGCTATTCGATGCATAACCAGTTTAGGAATAAGATAAATTGCGAAAAATGCATAGAATTAATGTCCAAGAAAACCATTGATTTGGCGAATACATCTGAGGCCCTTATAGTAGCGAAAAATTATAAAGCGCAAGATGACCTACGTTTAATGAACCCAGATGATGACTTTTTTGAGATAAGTCGTTTGCACATGAAATGGTACATGGAAATGTTTAGCATCAGCAATCACAAACCGGGTATAAAGAAAACAATCATCGACTATATTCGAAGTAAAAGCGATAGGTATTTTCCATTTTGGTTTAATAAAGCTGACGAATGCGCGGAACACCGCTTACAACTGTTGAATTTCATGGTAACAACTTTATTGTACAAAAATGCGAAATGGTCAGCACGTAGAGTGGAAGCTCAATTGAAAAGAACAAAATATTTAGCAAAGAAAAAAAAGCACAGTAGTTAAGCTGCAGCCACAGCAAAGGTTTTACGGGCATCTTTGGTCTTGGGTAACTTCCCACCTAATGAAAGTACAACCGAGGTAATGAATAAAAATTTTAAAATGTAGAAAAACATATAGTTCAACTTTCCTTTTTACTTTCTTTCTTTTCAGCTTTCATTTACATACATACATACGTATATAAAATGTATTTATTTCCATGTCCTAGGGCTTACGAAATTTGTAAAGATTTTACTAATCATGTATTTCTTCTTCTTTTTTCAGCTAACACGAGCCTAGACGAGTTGGTGTCAGGTGAAAATGATGTATTCTTCATTGATACATCGTGTGAGAGTTCGCTATTAAGTGGTAGGCGAACTCGAAAATCGTGTTTACCTTAAAAAAATCTCGTAAAATAAACATTTGACACACGAGCCTAGGTTTTCAAAATCGATTATGTTAGTCGTTTTTGTAAACCAGGTGAAAAAATCAGAGAATATGCTCTTTTGCTTCTCTGAGAAATGATTCAATCTTAATTGATTATATCCTGAGAGAATTCGCCATTAAGAGTGTGGCGAATTCGTAAATCGTGTCTAGTTATACCAATTTTCATTAAACTGATTAAATATTTTTAATAAATTTTTCCTTTTTTTTCTTTTTAGATTTTTAATAATTCTTTTTGTTTCTTTTCAGCTTTTTTATTAATTATTCTTGTTTTACTTTCAGGTTTTTAAATAATTATTATTACATACCTTTTCTAATTGTTTTGCATCTAATTTTCTCTTTTCGTTTTAGGTTTTTCAATAATTTGTTCCTTTTCTTCGTTTCAGGCTTGTTTAAATTGAGTGGGAGTAGTGGGGGGAAAGCTAACTTATAAAATACAATCAGTCCAATTGGAAAAAAGTCTATTTATAATGATTTAGATGAACACAAAGTATTGCACACTTATATATATATGTATGGATTTTTTTAAGCACATACTATCTATACATAATATGTACAATGAATTTGTTGGATTTTAGAAACAAACGTAAGTTATCTTAACACTTTACCTTTGGATCATTTGAATGCACAAAAGCCGTCGGCATTTTATAAATTTCATATACGTATACGTTTATACACCATTTTTACTTCATATCACATATTCTGATTTGTCACATTTTTGCAAATTTTAACGCACATTCACATTTCTTATATCACATTTAAACATTTTCTAAAAATTTTATATAAAAATTTATTTAAATGAAAGGCCCAGAACCGTCAGCATTTCAGCGGTTTCATATGTAAGTATACATGTACATATATACATACATACATTTATGCACTTATCATCGTAACAACATATTTCTACTTTTAAACAATGTTACTGCACAAGTTAGCATTTGCACAATCACCACTATCACTTAAAATTTTGCTATTTTAATATTTATTATTCACTTTGTAAAATTTATTCACTATTCCACCTATCAATTAGAATAACATTTATCTTCTATTGGATAAACAAAACAAACTATGCAAATGAAAAAACAAAACAAAAGTGTCAAAAATGGCCGCGCGCACGAACAAAACAAGAAAGAAATAAAAATGACAGCTCAGGCTGGTGCGGACAGAATAACAAAACGCATGGTGAAAACCTAATCTGGTTTTTCTAGAGGAACACCAACTTGTTTCAACGCCATGTAGAAACTCTACAGTGCGCCCTCTTGTATATCTATCCTCTTTGATACGGCGCATCGGTTGCTTAACTGGTTTTACGGACTGATCAACTGATAATTTTACTTTAATATTGGGTATTTTAGGAAAAGGCTTTACTTCTTCAACGCTGTTCACACTCAGACCCAACTTCAACACTTTAAGCTGGATGGCAGTATCGCGGCCAAGAAGTGATTGCTTGCCATCTTTAATAACGTAAAAAGTCGCTATATTTTCTGAATGCTTTTTTACCGGTCTTGGTGCCTCGAAAACAAAAAGAACTTCTAAAAGCTGACTCGCTGCATATGCTTTGAACCGGTTAACTGATTCTGTGCGAATGTTCCACATTACTGCTTTTCTACAATTAAGTTCGTCCCAGGCTTGCTGACTAAGCAAATTGAAACGAGACCCTGAGTCGATAATCATAGCGATTTCGCAACCTCCGATATGACATTTAATCATTTCGTTTACTAACTCCGAATTTTCTACCTGAAGGCAGTCATGTTCGTACGAGCTATCCGATAAATTGTCTCTATTTTCCTCAATGCACCTTACTTTTGACGGCTGAAATCGACGATGTTTTGATTTGCTAACCCCTGACTCATGTTTTCGTTTCAAACTTTTTGTTTTGCATTTGCGAGCAAAATGTCCCAATAGTCCACATTTATTACATTTTGATTTCTTTGCCGGACAGTCAATATTAAAACTTGCATGACCAACCCTGCCACATCTAGAACATTCAGCCATACTACTTCCAGCTTTGAGAGATGTCGAAGATACCTTGTTAACTGTTTCGTTCTCTTGCTTGGGAAACATACCTTGCGATTGCTTCTGGATTTGTTCATGAATTTGGCACGCCTCAATGATTTCATTCAAGCTTTGCTCTTTTTCAAGAAGGCGTTTTTTTAATTCTACACTAGCCCAAGAGTCAATAATTTTATCCTTTAATGAGATATCTTCAACTTCTCTTTTAGTTTCTCCGAAAGAACATTTGGACGCTTGGTGTCGTAAACGCAACAAAAATTTGTTAAAACATTCGCCTTCTTGTGGGTTAATGCTTCTAAACAGGTGCCTTTCGAATGTCGAGTTTCGGTTGGGTGAAAAGAAATCATTGAGTTTTTCTATCAACACATTAAAAACATCACTTTGGTTTTCCGTGTCAACTTCTATTAGTGCTCCAGGAATATTAAAAATAACTTCCTGTAGTTGGGGCCCGCCCAAATGAAGTAACTTACTTCTTTGCTTCACTGTATCTTTGATATCTTCTGATTGAAGATATAAAGTAAATGATCTCACCCATTTCTCCCACTCACTCCGCAATATCGACTTGTCAATGCTATCGCAAAGGAATGGTCTCATTTCAGTCATATTGTTTTGTCAAATTTTCCAATCCGATTTTCGCCAATTTAATGGACTGCACACTTGCTACTTATTAAACCAATTGAATGGACACCAAACTCGCTACTTATTGGACCAATTGAATGGATCGTACTCTTTTACTTACAAACCCAATTGAATGGACTGCGCACTTGCTTTGTAATTTGGAATTTTTCCTATAAGTAATAAAGTGCCGAACATAACCTTTATTTCACCAATGTCGATTTCCAATTAAATGGAATGAAACTTTACCTTTATTTTCGTTCTGCTTGCTTCCAATTCAATGGAACGAAATTTTACCAATTAAATGGTGGAAGTGGATAATTTTTATTTCTTCCTCTTTGTTTTCGTTCTGCTTGCTCGGTATACACACTTGCTTATATGTATGCACCGTCTTCGCTATTCAAATCGAGTTACTGTGTTTACTTGTATTACTCGTTACTTGATTTTGGCAACCAAAAGCAAAAACAAAATTGTGTGATGCAATCGTGTTCGCTGCGCAATAAAGAAAAATTCCACATGTTATTTTACTCTCTTTGCACTACATGTAACCAAAATATTTATTCGTATTATTATTAAATTTTCTGTTGATGATCCCATCCTCGTCGCCACTGTAATAACCTACCAATTCAATAATTTATAAGTCACAGTTTATTAATATATTTGGTACTTTATTCATCAACGAGATGTTCACTGTTTGAATGTCTACAACCAACTAACTACTCTCTCATTCGGCCTGTATGGTATGGCTCTCGTTCTCATTGTCAGTTCTCCACACTCATCAATATGAAAAACTGCTTATGTGTCGGAGCTATTATAATTTAACGAAAACGTCAAGTCGGTTTTAAATACATCCCTGCTCAATAAAAATCGATAACTAATGCGACGCCATATTTTTTCACATCGTTCTAGACATTGATTGTAAATTGCATTGTATGGTTGAAAATTAAATTTCAGCAATAAAAAGTGCTTAAAATAATATGAAAACAGCTGAAATACTAATAAATCAATACGTTAGCTATCTAAGTAAAAAGTTTTAACATATTCAACTTACAAGCAGAGCATAATTGCATAAGAAGTTTTGCACTCGATTGCCGGTTTGAACTTATCGGTGTCACGTATATAGAAGCATAGTGTAGAGAAATTTTATTTGTGAAAATTTGTAGCCGTTGGCCTTAATAATTTAAACTGAATTTTATTGAGATGGAAGCACCACCACAAGTAGTAATGGCTCCTCCCGTAGGAGCTCCACCACCACGTGGTGGTTATCGTGGCAGAGGTGGACCTATGCGTGGAAGTTTTGAACGCGGGCGGGGTAGAGGAATGGGTCGTGGTCATTTTATGGGCCGCGGAGGTGGTGCCATGATGGGTGGGGGACCACCGCCGCAAGGTATGGGTGGTCCAGGTGGGCGAGGAATGCGCACACCTAGAGGGGCCGGCTATCAGGGGCGTGGAAGTTATATGCCACGCGGAGGTGGTCCTCCGATGCGTGGTCGGCCACCCATGTATGCGCAGCGTAAGTACCACATACTATTTTATTTCTTTATTATTTGAATATATTTTTGACAAATACACAATAGCAAAACAACACACGGGTGCTGAAAACAATAAAACAGTTTCACCTGTACCAACAGCACCATCAGCCACCCCAGCACCAGTTGTCGATGGCACAACACCAGATATGTCTGCTGCAGCAAGTAATGGCAGTGCTACACCGACAGAAGCACCCGTTGTATCATCTGTTCCCGTAAGCCCCAACGGTGGTGTTAGTAGTCTACCTCCACGTGGACCCCCACGTGGACGTGGTTCATATCGTGGACGTGGAGGCTACAATCCACACTTGAATGGCGGTGGTATGCATGGGGAAATGGGCCCTGGCGGAGAATATGGACACGTGTCATTCCGACGTGGAGGTCCACCCCGAGGACGTGGTGGTTACGGTCAAACCATGTCACGTGCGCCAATGCATGCACAACCACATAGTGCTAATACACAAATAGCACCAGTACCATCCTTAAAACGAGGTGCTCCAGGTGGTCCGCCAGGACCTAAACGTGGTCGCTATGAAGGCGGGCCATATTCACAACGACCAATGGCACCAAAATATCACCAAAGTATGCAGCATACAGCACCTATGGCTCCACCAAGCTACGGTGCACCACCCAGTCACCATCAGCAGCAGCATAGGTAGTTACTATTTTTTAACGGCACGTTTATTGAAATTTTTTAAAATAATTTTCCCTTTATATGCACTTATCACAGCTATGCAGCACATGACCAATCTCAAGTCGTCGATCCATATGCTCAATCTTATGCAGCACCTGCAGCACAATCATCTTATAACGGTTATGGACAAAGTGGCTATGCAGCACATGGAGCTTCAGCTGCACAGACTAGCAATGCCTATTCTGCACAGGGTGCTGAATATGATCAAAGTCAATACCAAGCATACAGGTGCGTAAAATTGAAAAAAAAATTTACATGGAACTTTAATACAGACTGAAATGGCTTTAAAGTTATATTAACTAAAAGCCTCGGATTGGCAGGTATAGCTATGTTCGGACTAAATAAGGACAAAAATAAACAAGCCCCAACTCATTAAAAGCTCAATTCGAAACCTAACTTATAATTGTGGTTCTAAGAAAATTTCCCATCAAATATAAACTTCAAAGCTTATACAATATTCACTTTGCCCAATAAACTCGAGTTTATGGACCATTTCAAAGTTAACCAGTACCCTTAAACTCCGAAATTAGCCATAAATCGTGTAATATATATTTGTAGCAACGCCTCATATACTAAACAAACTTTATTCATCTTTCCGATAGCTCTAGCAATTACGGCGCACAGCAAGATACACGTTATCAAACTTATGGTCAAGATTATACCCAGCAATATGGTGCACCAGCTGTTGATTATAATACTGCACCCCCGGCAGACTATTCGCAACAAGGGCAGCAATCTTATGATGAACGCGCATATGCTGGTTATGGTAGGTGGAAATAGATGCATGTTGCATCGTCAAGTTAATTCTTTGAATAAATTTCTTTCTGAAATAGATTCACAGTACCAACAAGGCTATTCAAATGCAGCTGGCTATTATTAAAAAATTTAAATATGATTGTCTGTGGGGATACAATTCAACGCTGTGCGTAAGTAAAACTTCCATTAAAAATGATTGAAGAAGTAAAAAATTACTGCACTTGCTGTGTGAATGAAATGATTAAGATTTAGCTATCGTATGCTACGTATAGTGAGCATATTTAAAACATAATTTATAAAAATTAAGTAAAAAATTAAACAATTACATTAAAAGTTAATGACCAAGAAAAACTTAAACATCAGCAAAAGCAAGTTGCTGATAAATATTAAAAAAAATATTAAAGGGGAGGGCCATCTTGACATATTTAAACAGTATACGCTTGAACACTCGTATCTAATGTTTTGCAAAGTAATAATATACCTATTTGATCTATATGTTCTAGAGTTAAGGCACGACAGGTAATAAATATACATGTTTGTAAAATTTATTTTGCAATAAAGCGAAAACTGAAGTAGAAACTCCCTCTTATTAACAATTTCCGACGCCCTTATTTAACACTTATATGCATAACTATATAAAAAATGGACAAAAGAAGTAACTGGCTATGCAAATACATACCAAAATAAGACGTACAATTTTTTTTAGATTATATTTAATACATACTATGCCAATACATTTCTGATTTACAAAAAGTTTTAATAATTTGACAATATTAAGATTTTTTAGATGATATGAAAATAGAAACAGGCTCCACTTGAAAAATATTTTTTTTTTAAATCTGAAAATAGCATTTATGCCAATTATTGTTTTGTAACTTAATACAAAAAACAAAAACGAACTTGAAGAAAGCATGTTTTTCTTTTATGTGGAAAATAAAATTAAGTGTAATATAACTTGCTATAATTTGAAAGATGGTCAGCAGTCCTATCGTATCAATTTTTCAATAGTTTTAAGTTTAAATCAATATATTCATGTACCGTTAACCTCAACAAATTGTATATTTTATGAGAATTTGACAAAAGGATTTTTCGTTTTTTTATAACTTTTTTTTTTTTTTTTGAAGAAGTATTCAGTTATATTTTTACCAAAAATTAAAATATATTATAACAATAACTTCGGCTTAAAACTCTTAAACTAAATACATATGTACTATTTACATTGTATATTTTTGTCTCGCAATAAATAATGCTTGTATACATATAATTGTGTATGTATAACATACGTGTAAATCCAGTACACCTAATTGCATGTATGTAAACACAACTTATTTTGTGAAGAGAACAGGACACGATCAAAAATTTGTAAGTACGAAGCGCCTAGCCATTTAGCGCGGCACAAAATTTGAAACAGTAGCTACATCAAACATATACATATATGAAACAAAAAAATGCAACAACTCAATAAAAGATAATATCAAACTCGTTGCAATTGATTAATTTTACTTAAAAACATTAACTAGATAAATAGCAAATAAAACAAGCAAAAAAAGTAATAATCTATAAACCAAACCAAATAAATTCAATAAAATACATAGTATTCTACAAATAAAACGTTTTTATTCTCACTGCAATTAAGCGTTAAAAGAGTAAGCGCAGTGAAACCAATGTTATACTATTTTTATGTTTTTTAAACTTTTTTTATTGTTTGTTTTTAATGATATATTTACTATGTAAAATAAGGTTAAAAGCATTAACTTGCAAAACGACTGTGATAAAACAAAGTTACTAACTTACTCCTCGCTAGCAAGCAATATTCATGCTACTGCATTGGGGAAATTTAACAAAACTAAAAATTTTAATATATTGCACGAGAGCATGCAAGTTTTTTCAATGAAGCATCAAAAGAGCTGTAGTCTATAACAAAAATATGAACAAAAGAACAGGTCATATTTGAGTCAACAAATTAAGGCGCGACTTAAACAATGTAGTGAAATAATTTTATATTCGATATAATATATATATATATATATATTTTTTTTTTTTAATGTCGGGCAGTAGTTGTAAGATCTAATAGCATACGTTCTAACCTATTTGTATGCCCGTGATAAAAAGGGAAAATGTCATAGCTTAAAATGCTTTTACAAAGCGACAGAATTTAATGAAATATGGCATAATGAATAAACAAAACACCGTGATGCACAACAAACGGCTTAGCTTAAGAAAAACGAATTTAATAGAAAATATAAGAAGAAATCGGCCTTTTTTCCTTATAAAGTGAATAAAGAAACGAAATTCACGAAGAAAAAGCTATCTATATCACATGAGAATATGTTACATTACGTTAATGTTAATCTCAAACGACGCAAAGTTTTTATATGCAGATAGACTGGCAAGCATTTGGATGAAGGAATATATATTAGTTTTATTAAACGAGATTATCTGATATTTCAGGAATTTCCTAATAATATTTGTTAATATTGTCGAAACAAAGAAGACTTAACAACCTCGGGCTACCAAATGATGCAAAGAGCTACTAAAACATATTTTAATACGAATTGAGTGTACTTTTTTTTTAAAATTATTATAATCATGGACTTCATTCGCGTATATGAAAAAATGCTTTAAAAAGTAAATGGACCGAAATATTTATTTATTTGTTTAAAATTATAGTCGACTCAAAAACACAGCGGTCGACTGCTAAGAATAGATTCAATTACAAGAAAAGAACGTACATAAACTTACAAGCCAAGAATTAAAGTAAATTATATATAATTATACGCATAACAATTTCAATTATAGTATACAGAAAGTAACAATGTTATTTAAGAATTTATTTAAGTGTGCCCAGTGGGGGGCCATCGTGAGTAGCTCAGAACGGAGCTCGCGCGAGGTGCTCAGAAAGGAGGTCGATGCCCATAAGGGGGCTGACGCGACGTACTCATAAAGGAGCCGGATGCCCAGTAGGAGGAACACGCGAAAGAGAAAGAAAAATAAAATATCAGGCTAAACCTAAGAGTATGGCAGTATGTAAAGCGGTAAACGAACATTCAAGGCTAATGCAGTTGTACAAATCATTGTAACGTGAGCACCAACGACGCAGGGGACTATTTCTAGCAAAAGTTTGCCGGCATAGAGGTAAATGAAAAGGCACAAAATGTAGGCCCTAGCAGGAACAGCAAAATTTAGTTGACTGAACTAGGTCGGGGGAGTCAATCACGCTGATGATGAGCTTATGAAAAAATATAACAAGCAACAAACAGCGCTTGTGTATATCAAAACGGTTTTAATACGTTTATGTTTAAAAATAGCAATGTTTATTTTGCAACTTACAGATTTTCTGCATCTTGATTGGTGCCGTGAGCTACAGAAATATAAAAAAGTCCTTCTCGTACTTAAGTCACGTAACAGACTTGTTGCATATTTTGCAAAAATCAAATGCAACTTCACTTACTCTCTTTGGAAAAGGTTAATTTCCTGAATTTCAATTTGGTCCTTAAAAAATTTGTGTTTTCCAGGCAACATAAAATATACTACAGATATCGTAAAATGCATTTCGGAATAGTCAATAGTAGTTAAGAAACCATAAATTGCACTAGAAAAGACTAACAATTTTTATTAAGAGTTTTTTCTTGTATTTATTTTTGTAAAATGATTTGCCGTTAAGTATTGGGGCTCTTATTGAAATTTCTGAACTTCAATTTAACTTTCTGAAATAAAACTAACAAAGGTGTAGCATCACATAATTTTATTCGTCCTCTGAAGTATAATTTACTGTTTTGTACATCTGCAGTGCTGTTGAACAAATTTATGTAATGCCCAAACTAGTGCAATAGCAACAAAATAATAGAGAATCAAATTATGCTTCTTCATTAACCCTTAACTACCTTAAGCGTTTGTTTAATATAAACAAATCATTGAAACAAACAAGGACATTTTGATAAAAGAAAATTTTTTCGCAAATATGGTAAAAAAAATTATAAATTTATTCAACAATTTAGTAGCTAGTAGGGCTGGGACTATCCGCATATTCGAATATCCGGATATCCATACGAATATGTGTTGACACGGATAAAATGCAGACGGCATAGATATCCGGTTAATATTCGTTTGTGAAACTATCCGGATATCCGGATTTATGAAGATCCGGTTCATAACCGTATTTTTGGATACCCAGTGAAAGCAACATGTGCCATATACATATGTATGTTTATTTAACATTAATAACAAAAAAAAAAAAAATTGTAACTTTATAATTTTTGACATTAGTTTAATAATCCACAAACATATTTTCTGAATAATGTTTCGATAATATCCGGTTTAAGCGGATAGTTGAAAAATTCGGATGCAGTTCACAGCCTTAGTAGCTACGTGCATGCATGAACGTATTTTATCGCAAATTTAAGTGCAAAATTTTCTAAAATGCGACGCATGCAATGCATGAATTTTTTTATAAGAGCATACGCTCACTTCAGATTGAGAAGAGAATAAAAAATTATAATGAAAATGGCACAACGCCAAAACGGTTTATCTTCAAACCAAATTTTTTTTCCGGAAAAACGTTCCAATGTACAACAAAATAGCGATATGTGACCCGGTCTATGAAAAGGTGGCTTATGAATCAAAAAATAAATTGAGAGAGACAGCTGTTAACAGCTGTTTTTTTTTTTTTTGAGTCATAAGCAACCTTTTCACAGACCGGGTCACATATAATAACTTTTTGCAAGCGTCTTCAGTTAAACTGGCGGCCAACAAAGTAAAAAAAAAGTGTTCTGTGCATTTGACAGCAACGATGGATCGGGTCAAATATGCAAAGCACTGTTTGGGTTTGTGTGCCAGTTTTATTAATGGTGTTATCGAAAAATGTGTTACAAACTCTAATGACTAAATGAAATTAATTGAACAAATGTGCAATAAGCTTATACCGTATGAGAATGATATGGGTATTGAAAATGACATACAAAATTATACAGATAATTTTGACCTGAGATTTTGCTCACGATACAAAAAAAAAAAAAAACATTGGTTGCTACAACTGCAAAATTCAGACCGTTATACAAAAAAAAAATATTTATTAGAACTAAAACCCAAAATGTTTGCATTTGCAAGCAGGAAAAGTACCATATATATATTTTTTTTTAGAAAACTGATGAAAAATCAACAATATTAAAAGAAATTAAAATGGTAAGTTTTAAAAAAACTGTGATATATGAAATGTGATACGTTGAATGTGCAGTGCTCAACGACATAGCAAAGCATTGTTTATTTATAAATAAATATAAGCGAAATAATTTTCCTAGCTTAGTTTTTTGCTTTTACAGGCTTTAAAGGCGTTATAAGTGAAAAAAAACTGTTTGCGAAAACGAAACAAATTACACAAAAAAAAAAAAATCATTACGAAAAATATTTGTTCAACATGGATGCAAGTAAGAAATCGCAAGGATAACGCTTAACCAAGGAATGGTAAATTTTAGAATTCCTTTGAGTTACATACATACTAACGTATGCGGCATGAAATACGAACACTTTTCAAAAATCGCTAAACACATTCTAACAGCAAACTACAGCAAACCGTTAAGTGAAAAGTTGTTTCACTTTAGAATAAGCAGTTCAATTTAGTTTTTCGTAAATTTTTTTGTGATGGAGATCAAGAAATACTCTAATTATAATACAATATATTATGTAAGTAACTAAAATTTTGTAAAGAAAATAGCGATTCGGCAAATATGTGAGCTATAGAGAAGCAAAGAAAGAGCCCAAATTGGAACGTTTAATTGCATGTCGATCATATTGAAGCACAAAAATATAAAATGGGCGATAAAACAGTGAAGATATATATACATACATACATTAGAGTGGGTCAAATTTATTGTTGAAAAGGCACATCCAGTTTCTGAATCTATGGGTCGTACTGAGTAATATTGCCCATGGAACCATAGGTCTGAAATGAATTTCGAGCCTTCCTAATTTTGTTAGAAAATATTTTTTTTAGAAATTTTTATTATTTTTGTTAGAAAATATTTTGGGCTATTAAAAAATTGAATTTTCCTTATGGAAAAGTAAAATATTCGTCGCCATAGGGCGCCTTCCTACTATTTTTCGCATTTTATAGCTTCTTTTTGACGAAAATCGCCGAATTTTTTGCAAAAATCGACGAATATTTTACTTTTCCATATTGCAAATTCAATTTTTAAATAGCCCAATATATTTTCTAACAAACATTTCTAAAAAAATATTTTCTAACAAAATTAGGGAGGCTCGAAATTCATTTCAGACCTAATGAAAATCAAGTTTTTTTAATAACCATCTTTTTTCTGTTACATCCGCTCGTATTTCATTCCGCGCACGTTAAATACCATACGTAAATGTATAATTTGTTAAAATCATTTATTTTTTGTTATTTTAATCCATATATTATGCATAAGTTTGCAAAAATGATTTTTTATTTATATACTGTTGATTTGTTATTATAATTTTGAGAAGAAAAACAATATTGATACAACTACAAAAGACTGCAAAATAAGTACAATAAATAAATAAGAAACGAAAAAGACTCATATCAAATGGATACAAATATGGCAAAGAATAACAATTCAACCACATACAGGTTGAAAAAAAATAATAATAATTGCAATAATACAAACCAAAAGAACTCATAATTAAAATAAAAAAATTGTTAAAAAAAAAATAAATGAATAACACATTTACAAATTTGACGGCAGCTTATTAAAAGAAAAAAGTAAAAATATAAAGTGCGAAGAAGACACTTAGATATGAAAACTAGTTCAAAAATAACTATAAAATGTTTTCAATATTCCTAATGTGAAATGTTAAACCCAATGAAAATTATCAAAAAATTGATTAAAAAACTGAAAAAAAAAAACAAAATTCACGTTTTCGACCGAAATGCTGCAAACACAAATCGAAGAGCTTCGACATACATAAAAAAAAGACACCTGGAAAAAATTTCAAGCAGAGCCTTGAAATGCACATGAAAATTGCAAACATAATTATGAAGAGCTAGATAAACAGACATACAAATCTGAATAAAAAAAAAAAACCTCTAGCTAACACTTGAAAAGTGAACTAAAAAAGTAAAAAAAACTTAAGGTTAAATATTGATATACAATAAAGCAATTAACTAAATAAAGAAGCTGAAGCTATTAACAACGTTCTACTATCAAAAACTATTTAAATTCTTTAAAATGCCTTAAATTTAACTCTTGGTCGAAGTGGCAGAAGAGAGTAGAAAAATAGCCAATAATACAAAAATACTTTGGAGTGTGCAAAGAAGCGAAACTTTTGTACTGTTTCCGACATGTAATACTTGTACCATACTCAGCGTTTAGCGGATGAAGCTATGTGCGAATCTTTGAAATGGTAGACCACATACAAAAACAGAAATAGCATTTAACGTTTAACCAGAAAAGGCGATTCGGTTTACAACGAAAAACAACCGGTTTCCAGGCACACAGAAAAGGCTTTCTCCGTGAGATATATTTATTTTTGATTTTCGGTCTTTCATACTGACTAATTTTTATTTTCAAATGTTTTATCACTCTCACTGATTGATTTGTTCCCTTAGTTTTTTTTTAAACTGTTATTATGTGACCGAATTAGGTTTCGGGAATGGTAAAACTCTCGCCTGCTCTGTTAGAATTTACATAATGTAAACTTAATATTTTTGTTATTAGGGTCTGCAAGTAACTGTTATTATTATTTATTTCATTTCATTTTATTGATAAGTCACATTAGTACAATGAGATCTATGATCTCTTATAGTACAACAGTATATGGAACAGCAAAAATACATATAATTCTTAAATCTATAATCATAACATAAGAAGAAAAATACAGATATAGAAAATAAAGCATGAAGTCAATAATCACAGATAACATTATTTAGATAGCGAAACTTGTGAACAAATCAACTTGAGAGTATTCATGTATTTCACCGGTAGTAAGCGTATAAGGCTGCCTTAAAGTTGCTTTTAGTAATACTACTGCGAGTGGACATTGGTATCGAGTTCCAAGTACGAATGGCATTGACAAAGAATAGCCGCGAGCATGTAAGGTAGTTATAGCTTGGTACAATCAAATCAAGAGTCCGAGATGACCTGGGAAAAATTAGCTTATCATAAAGATACCTAGGTTCCTTACATATAATAAGCCTGCAAAGAAAAATACGATTTCGGGCCTTTAGATAGTCAGCTATTTCACACCCTAGTAATCGTGTTCTCTAATTCGAAATATGGTCAAATTTGTCTAACCCGAATACATAGCGCGTAACGTGGTTGAAAGCTACATCAATCTTATGGGCAGAACGCGAGCTCAGCTTGCTGTATACCAATTCGGGGTAGCATGTAACCGGCAAAATTAGCTGTATTGCAAGTTTTCTCCTAACATGGAGAGGGGTAAACGCCGTGCGAAGGTTCCTTAATATATACAGCCCAGTTCTAAACGAAAATTCCGTGCGAGTTTTTTCCCTTCTCCCATTCCTCGTATTCTAAAAAAAAATTCCTTGTGAGTTTTTTCACTTCTCCTTTTCCTCTTATTCTGAACAATGTTCGAAAAAGCGGAAACCGGTTACGGGAGAAAAGTAGGTATTATGAATGTGAGTGAGAGGGAGATTTCTCTGCAATTTCTTAGGAGTTTTTTCACTTGTTATTTTAAAGGGAATGCATCAAAATAATTAAAGAAAAATGGTTCTTTTAAGAAAGAACTTATTTGTACAAATTTGTGCTAAAATATGTACATTTTAAGTCGAAGCAACGGAAGAGCTCTTGGTATATTTCATGCAGCCATCCAGAAATTGTACAAAGATTTTTTAAGAAGGCTCTCGACTTGTCCGCCAGAAAATTGCTTTGCTGAATGGAAGAAGACAATTCCATCGGATTTGTGTTATCCCGCCGTCTGCTTCTTCTTATGCTCCTTTGTCGATGTTGCTGTGGCACCAATTCATTACTAATTTTAGTCAATTCCATATGAAATGCAATATTGTGTATTATTCATATTTTATTTCTAAATTTTAAACAAACTCGCAGCAATAATTAAACTTTTCAATTTCTTAAACAAAAATAGAAATGCGCAACAACATTTCAATTGGCAAAACAGCTGACTTCGAAAATTCGAATTTCCTATTCCCCAATTACCTAGGAGAACAAAATTGGAGGAATTTTTCCGCGGGAATAAAAAAATCCGCGATAACAAAATTCCGCGAGAATATTTAGAATTGGTCTGATAGTACATTTTGCAGACAATAGAGTTTACATGATCATCGCATGTCAAGCTGCTGTTGATGATAAAACGAAGATTGGTCACTTTTTGCATCAGTTTTAGGACGTTACCAGCAATATATAAAGGGGAAATATTTGAGAAAGGTATATCTTTTTTAGATATCGAGAGGATGTAAGACTCATCAGTATTAAGGCACAAATAATTTCTCGAGGCCCAAGCCGAAATGGATGCTAAGTCATTATTGAACCTTTCACAAAGATGGTTGGTATCCTCATACCTTCCAGATAGATATAATTGAATGTCATCAGCGTAAGCGTGCATATTGGCATGCGGACAGATATAGAAGATGTCATTTATGAAAGACTAAACAATAAAGGACATAGAATAGATTCTTTTGGGACACCAGTCTGCAGTGGTTTAATGCTAGACAATGGTGAGCCAGTTTTGACGTGTTGAGTTCTACCCCCTAAACACCTCCGCATAAGATGCGTTGCGGAAACACCAAAACCAAAATAATTTGTTAGCTTCATGCAGAGTAAGTGATGGTTTACCGAGTCGAAAGCTTTAGAAAAATCTAAGAGGCACAAAAGAGTCAGCTGCTTTTTGTCAAAAGGAATTCTAATATCATCCAGTATTTTTAATACGGCAGTAGAGCAGCTATGTTTTGCTCTAAAGCCTAACTGAAACGGGGACAGCAGTTGCCGTTTACCAATATGCTCAAGTATTTGCTCAGACAACAGCTTTTAGAACACTTTAGAGAGCGCAGGTAAGATGCTTATAGGCCGAAAGTCGCTAGGACTACTTGCGGTTTTGGTTTTTGCAATTGATTGGACCGCAGCGATCTTCCAAGCATCAGGAATGAGCGTTGGTAAAATAAATGGTACGAGCATTTTTACGAATTTTATGGGAATGCCGTCATCACCAATTGCATTCGATTTTATTTTAATGATGCATTGCGCTATTTCGACTTTTGAGACGGTTCTGAACTCCAACATTTGACACTCAGGCACAGAAGGTGAGAGACAGGATATGGGGGAAGTATTAACATGAATTGGGGTGGCACGACTCACAAAGGCATCATTCAGGATGTCAGGGCCTAGGGTACAATGTGGACTATTACATGTACCCGGAGGAAAAGAAAAACCAGCACGAAAATAATTGGCTTTATCGCAACTATCGATTTCTATTGATGAAAATTATCGATATATCAATACTTTCGAAATTCGTAGCGTCAGTAATGAATAAAGTGCTAGTTGGCGTGAGCTACAGATGTTGCAAACGGCCCCAAATGTTGGAAACAGTACAAAAAAAGTTTTTTTTCACTTTCGTGCACACTCTGACTTATAAACTGCTGCTCATCTGAATAGATTAAAAACTTACTTCTCTCGAAAATCCACTGTCAACTAAAACAAAAATAGCGATACAGAAACCCGCCGTAGGTTTTGGTGAGTGTTATCGAACGGCAACTTGACTTCCCGCCCCAGAATTTCAGGCTGGTACAATCGGTAGGCAATGCAACTAAACTATTTTTTCCGCTATACGTATTTCTTACACCATTACACAAACAACTGCGGTCCTACGATTGTAATCGAATTTAAGAGCCAATTAATGGTGTCTTATAACCATAAAACCATAAACAGATAAAACAGCTGATCGAACCTACCTTATGGCAATCAATGTAATCGATTAATGGTGCCATACCACAACGCTAACGCAATAACCATATCATAGCCAACCAATTGGTTTTTGGTTTCTCGCCATATCCATAACCTAAAAATATTTGAGTTGGTGAATTTAATAACTTTTTGTAAATTTTATTCATTGTTTTGGATACGTTAGGCAAGATTGGACTTATTTTTTGTACAATATGTTTGTAATTTTTTGCGTTTTCTTCATTTTTATGAAATTTTCACGATTTTTAGGTTAAGGCACCATTAATCGATCACATTGGAGATGGTTATGGATATGGGTATGGTTACGACTATGCGTTAGGGTTAAGGAAGTTTAATTAACTTTTTAGCACGCGACTTAAATTTAGACAAAGAAAAAAGTACGAAAAAAATCCGAATCCGAGCAAATTTACTTTCGAAATGTTCGAAAGTTGTTGAACAATTTTAAATCTAAATTGTTACAATCAATTCACAAATTTTCCCTATATTACATTTAAAGCGAGAAAGCTCCTTACATATATCAGATGAGCGGCAGCGTATATAAAAAGTGATATGTTTAAACTAACTAAATTTAAACAATAAAATTTTTACCACAATTTAAACATTAAAAACTAAAGATCGCAACAAAAGTTTGCGCAGAAGTATTGTTATACTATAATTGTACATTTTAATATTTAAACTTTTTAAATTATACAAAATAATATTTTTTTATTACTGTTTTTTTTTTATTCATTTAATTATCTCTTTGTTAATTATTGCTTTCCATGTGTAAAGTATGTATGACACTATTTATAGCATTTGCACATTGAATAATTAACAGTTGATTACAAATTTGTATTTTCAAATAAAGCAAACAATTTATGGCATATTTACTATAAAATAAAATTAGGTGACACGAGGTCGAGAGTTCGAAACATAATAAGGTAAGAGTTTTTATGCAATAGTTTGTAAGATTTGGTAAAATAAATGAAGTTTTCAGCCACGCCCTCCAATATTGAAACAAAATTACCGACAGTACTCCCTTATACTTATGGAAGGTTGGTGACTCTGGTAACTTTTATGGTTTTTCGTTCTATATCAGAAAAAAATTACACAGGCCGGAAATTTTAGACCAAGAAATGAGCCTTTACTTTTCTGAATGAGCGTTTTAAAAAGATATTTCAGATTTCGAAAATCTACGGTAATTGGGTATTTATTTCACCTTCTGTCTCTCATTTAAGGAATGTAAAATTTCCCCTTAGCTTCGTTAAGATTTGCATACTTTCACTTTTACATCTATTTCTTGTCGCATCCGACAACTCATTATATATGGTCATATATACATATCGTTAGCTTAATGTGAAAATGTGCTAAGTCACTTTTTTTGAAAAATTGTATTTGAATGCAGTTTCAAAACTGAATTCAAAATACATCGATCACAAAAAAAATATTTAAATTTTTCATTTTTACGTGCTGTGGGCAATGATGTGTAAGTGTGCTAAGTATTAACGATAAATACTCTCCCCGAAGGCTTTGCGGAGTGTTACGGATGTTGATGGCCCTTTGCCGGATATAGATCTGGTACGTTCCGGTAACAAAGCACTATTAAGGTAATACTAGCTCGACCATCTCGGGAATGATTTATATAATCACATTAAACCTTCTAGGCCATTCCGCCCTCCCCACCCCCTAGTTCCATGAGGAACTTGGGGTCGCCAGAGCCTCGGCTGTCAATGAAACAGGATTCGCCACGGTTAGGTGAGTTGACAATTGGGTTGGAGAAGCTATATATTGTGCTGGAAACCCCTTGAGAGGGTTGCGAACACAACCCCTTGAAATTGGATTTACCCAATTGAGAAATGCCTTTGGTGTATGATAAATGCTTTGCGCCGACTATAATCTACTTCAATTATTACATGTCGCTAACTACATGCTTTCTTACAGACTAGTTAAAAATAAAAAACAACTCAAGCTTAAACTTATATAAGCTGTTATTAAAATTAATAACACTACTGAATCGATTTGTTAGATGTATAGTCCTAGTTATATTTCGATAAATAATCTATCTATATAATGCATTCTACGGTCGACAAAAATATACGGGGGCCTACAGACACGCACATAAACGTAAATTCAGCGCGTCACCAATTACCATCACCGCCAGAGAGGTTGAGGATGCCATCGGTCATGCTAAACCAGCCAAAGCAGTGGGCCCAGACGGCATAGCCATGCCGATGCTTAAAAGTCTAGGGAAAGAGGGTTTCAAATATTTAGCACATGTCTTCAACCTGTCTCTTTCCACCTTTGTCATACCCGAAAAATGGAAAATGGCCAAGGTGGTCCCGCTACTAAAGCCTGGGAAACCAGCTAACATAGGAGAGTCGTATCGCCCGATATCTCTCCTATCGCCAGTAGCCAAGACGCTTGAAGCCATTTTGCTCTCCAACTTCAAAGCAAATTTGCAGCTAGCCTGTCATCAGCATGGCTTCAGAAAACTCCATAGCATCACCACCGCTAAATGCTATCAGCACCCAGATAAATTGCGGTTTAAATCAAAACCCCCACCATAGAACAGTGCTCGTTGCGCTAGACCTATCAAAAGCTTTTGATACGGTCAACCATGGTACGTTACTGCAAGACCTGGAAAGGTCTACCCTTCTCCCATGTCTTAAAAGGTGGACCGCAAATTATCTGGGTGGTCGGCAGGCATCGGTGCAATTTAGAAATGAAACATCAAAACCAAGAAGAATTAAACAAGGGGTGCCACAGGGTGGTGTCCTATCCCCACCTTTGTTTAATTTCTACATATCGAAGCTACCTTCGCCACCAGAAGGAGTTACTATCATTTCCTACGCCGATGACTGCACAATAATGGCCACAGGCCCAGGCCCACAGATGGACGATCTTTGCAACAGAATAAACGGCTACCTCCCTGATCTCTCCAGTTTTTCCGCCTCGCGAAACCTGGCATTATCACCGACTAAATCCTCTGCGACCTTATTTATAACATGGACGTCCCAAATATCGACCATTTTGAACATCCACGTCGATGGCACTACGCTACCGACTGTCCTACACCCCAAAATCTTGGGTGTGACGTTTGATCAGGATCTACATTTTGTTGAGCACGCAGCCGTAATTGTTCTAAAAATCCAGAGCCGTAATAAAATCCTCAAATCCCTTGCTGGCAGTACTTGGGGGAAAAGAAAAAGAAACGCTCATTACCACATACAAAACAATTGGCCAGCCGATTGCATGCTACGCGTCCCCTATATGGTCGCCAAGCCTAAAAACTACCCACTGGAAGAAGCTACAGGCCTGCCAAAATACTGCTCTCAGAATCGTCACGGGCTGTCTTATGTCCCCAGAACAATATCTACATAATGAGGCGAGAATACTCCCCATCAGGGAGAGAAATGAGATGCTAACCAAACTGTTCCTGTTGAATACCCAGAAACTTGGGCATCCCAACAGACATCTGGTTGATGAGCCAACACCGCCTAGGGGCTTAAGGAGTTGTTGTTGTGCGATAAGGTTGCTCCCCGAAAGCTTTGGGGAGTGTTATCGATGTGATGGTCCTTTGCCGGATACAAATCCGGTGCGCTCCGGTACCATAGCACCATTAAGGTGCTATCCCGACCATATCGGGAACGATTTATGTGGCCATATTAAACCTTCAGGCCATTCCCTCCCTCCCTACCCCCCAAGTTCCATGAGCTTGGGGTCGCCAGAGCCTCGTCTGTTAGTGAAACAGGATTCGCCGCGGATAGGTGAGGTTGACAGTTGGGTTTGGAGAAGCTATATATTGCGCTGGCAACCTGAAAGGTTACGCTACACAGCCCCTTGAATCTGTTATTTTAGTCGCCTCTTACGACAGGCATACCTGCCGCGGGTATATTCTGGTCCCCTAACCCGCTGGGGTGGCTTAAGGAGTAATCTGCGTAAGCATTTTGAGGAAATACGGCACCTGAGAACTCAGCCGTATGAAGCAAAAAAACACAGGCAGATCCTTGGCGAACTCCACAAACAAGCGTCCGGCCTTTATGCCAGGAATTGCCCGGTTAATCCAGTACTCAAAGAACAGTACCCAAAACTTGCGGAAGAGGAAAGCATACTCCCCAGGGAAACGCGAGTCACTATAGCTCAACTTCGTTCTGGATACTGTAACAGGTTAAACTCTTACCTATCCAGAATCAACCCCGACATACAAAATGTATGCCCTGCTTGCAATGTGTCCCCACATGACACCAACCATCTCTTTAATTGTAATGTGGAACCAACGCCTCTAACAACTTAAGGAGTCATCTCCGTAAGCATTTTGAGGAAATACGGCACCTGAGAACTCAGCCGTATGAAGCAAAAAAACACAGGCAGGTCCTTGGCGAACTCCACAAACAGGCGTCCGACCTTTATGCCAGGAATTGCCCGGTGAATCCAGTACTCAAAGAACAGTACCCAAAACTTGCGGAAGAGGAAAGCATACTCCCCAGGGAAACGCGAGTCACTATAGCTCAACTTCGTTCTGGATACTGTAACAGGTTAAACTCTTACCTATCCAGAATCAACCCCGACATACAAAATGTATGCCCTGCTTGCAATGTGTCCCCACTTGACACCAACCATCTCTCTAATTGTAATGTGAAACCAACGCCTCTAACACCCCTTTCATTATGGTCCACCCCTGTTGAAACAGCAAGTTTACTTGGACTCCCGTTGGAGGATATTGATGAAAATTTGTGACCGGTCGCAGCTGTTAGGTGGGGCGAAGCCCTGCTACAACAACATGAATGGTTAGGTTAGGTTCGGATTGGTCTCTTTTAGCTAGCGCATCCACTTTTATTTTCATCTATCTTATCTTATACCCTGGGACCCAATATAGATGTACTCTTCTCTTTTTCTTCTGTTATTTAGCAGCGAACCGTGTTGAACAAGCAGCGAGAGTTACAAGGTAGCTTAGAGAAGGGTAAGCCAAGAAGTGGCTGCCCAAGGAATCAACAGAGACTGAGCTTGGGGTTAGGTTAAACTGGCCGGTCCATTAGGACTCGCATAGACTGAATGAGTCCGTAGTGTTCCGAGCTGGGGCAATGATGTTGTTGTTGTTGTAGCGATAAGGTTACTCCCCGAAGGCTTTGGGGAGTGTTATCGATGTGATGGTCTTTTGCCGGATACAGATCCGATACGCTACGGTAACACAGCTCCATTAAGGTACTAGCCCGATCATCTCGGGAACGATCGACAGGCATACCTACCGCGGGTATTTTCTAAACCCCCAACCTGATGGGTATCCCCCAGGGATACGTTTTTTCCTTATTAAGAAAAACCGATTCATGTCAACAATAAATGTAGCGAAAACCACCACACATGTGCAAGTCACACGAATCAAGCAGAGGAATGGTATTAGAAAGCACAAAAAGAAAAAAGTTCCAAAACGAAGTGAAAAAAAGACGCCAAAAGCACTTCCCTTGCGTGCATGTTCTATGAGAACAAATTGGCAAACACAAATTTTTGTGTGATTAGGGTCGACGAAACGTTTTTGAAAATAGACCTGCGAACGTTGCCAGGTACCCAGTTCATGTGCGTGCAGTGTGGAGAGGAAATTCCTAATTCGGAAAAAACGATCCAGATGGAAAAGTTTAGCAGAAGGTCTCTGATTTGGCAAGCTATTTGTGCATGTATCGACGCCGTTCTTTACGATAACAACAATCAACGCAAAAATTAAGTGGAGGAGTGTGTTGAAAAACGTCTTCTGCAATTCCCCGTCGTCATAATAGTCCAACTATATTTTGCCCAGACTTGGCTCCAGCACATTACGCTCGTGTCACCAAAGAGAGGTTCATGGATAACAACGTACGAAATGTAAGGAAAAACTGAATTCACCCAACGTGCCCGAGTTGGGGAAAATTTAGCGATATTGGGCTCTGATAAAAGAAAAACTTGAAAATAGTGAAACCAACTACAACCGTTACAGAAGTAAACAAAATTTCGCGAACTTTGTCACGTACACGTTGCTTTGGTTTCAGATGGTGGCCCTAGCTAGCTCAGTACATTTGGCAGGCCGTGGTTCTCAACCCGCCATCTTGGAACCGGACGCACACATATATTTATTAACTTCCATTCACCTCTTCGGGTTCACTTACCCACCGCACAACAGGAATCCCACCCAACCTTGGACCGCTCGCATCGTGCAACCTACTCTGCGGTCACCCTAATGCCATGCTCCATACTCCCACTTACCTCCTCATCATTCCATCCTTACATCCCGCCCCAAAAGAAATTAGCCAGCCATATTACTTCTCTTTTCACTTCAATAACGCATTTTTAATAAACATAATCTTAAAATCTATACACGAATGGAATAAAACCTTACAAAAAATCAAGCTTCGTTTATATTCAATAATATTTTTCTTCAAACACCTTAATTTATATATATACATATATGTAAATTTTAATTTAACACATATGGGTTCCTTCTTCGCAAAAAAAAATGTGTATCCTTGTGCAAACATATAAAAGTAAAAATAAACGTATTACAAACAGTATTTATACACGCGCAAACAAGCCTATAAATATTATCAACCTAAAAAGAATCAAAATGTGCTCATAAATTCCATAAAAAAAAACTGTATGACAAATGTTCAAATATATTTCTGGGTCTTTCTGTCGCCAAAATCACCAAACTCTTATCTACTCAAGTGGAGTTATATAAAAAAAGTAGTTTTAAACACACCCTAATGCCTGCCTAAAAGAGCTCTTTTATGTGGGGATTGGGGAGCACATTGGTGCAGGGTTCATACCCCCTGCAAAAAAAAGGTAAGACAAAAAAAACAGCTTAATTAATCGTTCTGGTATGTTTTGTGACTCATAGACGCCTTACAATTTTATAAATTTTGGTTTAATCGAATATTACGTTTAAGACTAAAACGGAAAAGATTTATAGTGACTCGGATATATGTCCATGCACATCAATGTAAAATTCATATTTCATACAGTTTAAAATTTGGGATAAAAAAAAACAATTCTTAGACTACCCTGACTCGTTTGTTAATTTTCTATCTACCATAAAAAGCTTTTGCACAAATTACATTATGGTGAACTTTTTTGCTGAATGCTATAATGAGGTAGGTCGCTCCAACGTTAGGGTAAATGGCTAGGTGAATAAAAAAATCCAATTGGACGCAGCTTTCCGAGACGCACATAAAAGGATTTGTTGGTGATGAAATGGTAATACCAAAATCGTGATGAGATGCAATTACGATTTTTGCTTGATAAAAAAAATGTTGTAGGGTTTTGATAGGTCGGAGATCGAATTGTATCGGATTTGTAGGCAATGCCGCTGAGTTTGTATAAAATGACGTCGAATATGTAGGAATAATATGGACTTTGTACAAAAACGGTGTTGATTTTATAAAAATGGTTGATACTCGTAACGATTTTGATGTTGAAGTTGCAAAAAGAATTGTTGCATTTGTAAAATTTGATACCGAATTCGTAGAAATTCGTAGTTTTCGTAAAAATTCGTGATTTGTAAAAATTTTGATTCGTAATAAGTGTGATTCGCAAAAAATGTGATTCGCAAAAAATGTGATTCGCAAAAGATGTGATTCGCAAAAAATGTGATTCGCAAAAGATGTGATTCGCAAAAGATGTGATTCCCTGGCGCTTTAAAAAGGCTTCACTGGCCACCTCCGGTTCCCACAGGTAAACAAATATTCCACCTCCTTATGCAGCAAGGAAATCCTGTCCTGATGGTTGGATGCAGCGTCGTCCTTTTTCTTTAAAAATTATCGACCGAAACCGCTTTTTTTTTATTGAAGGCAATTTGCCTTATCAAAACTTAAAAATTATTGCTATCGGCACTAACCTGATCCTTTCTGGATCTTCGCGCACAGGGAATTTTAAAACTTTATCACACGCAAAAATCACAAATGTTTTTTTTTCTTTTTATAAGCGGAGCGCGCACTTTAGCCCGATATGCTGCTATATTTTACTTTCCTCTTGTTCACCTTCAGTTACCCCCTTTTATACTATCCGAACCGCTGAAAAGAACCGTTTCCTTATGCCGTTTCCCACGGTCTTTCTTTTGTCTATTGCAATCATAACCACCCTATATCTATCCCTGTCCTTATTCTCAACATATCATGCACGTCAATCTGGCAATCTTCAACCTAAAGCTTTTTTCATCAATTGTGAACTTACGTGAGTTCACCATGGTGTTTTTTTTTTTGCGACATTTTCATTTGACGTTTCTCGTGTTTACCTTTTTGGTAAACACAATTTTATAAATTTTATTTATGATAAATTGTAGTTGAGGGATCGACTGCTACCCACAACCTGTCGCGAGAGGTGTCCAAGACGCGTCGAAAACAATGTTCCGAAGGCGGAAAATAAGAATTGTATCTCTATCCGGAGATATTTGCAGTGTAAGTTGGTGATTTTCAGGTGATTGTTGTTCTGTTGTGCAATACCCAACAAAAAAACTGTGAACATAAGTGCTTTGCGTGGATATAGTTTTGGTCTCCAAACCGGTGTTGGACCTACCCAGGGTGCTGTTTTATAAGCGCGGCCGACGGCCACCAATGCAGAATGGTGTTCTGTGCAACCATGCTGTGGATACCACCCCCGGTTTAGGCGGGACCCGCTGGTAACTTTTCGGTTTTTTTGTTCATATATTTTGAACGAGCAAAAAAAAATGTATTTCAATATTGCTGTTTTAACAGCGTACTCCACCCTAACATATGAGGCTCTATACATCCGAGCGGGCCAAGGTCTGCATGAAGCCCAACGCGGGGACGACCCACGCCCTGACACTGTCTCCTGCTTCGCGAGCTATGCCGGGCATTTATGTATGTACTGCATATTGGACCTCTCCGGACGACTTGACCCTCATCGCCGGAGATAGATTTACGGGAAGTATTATTATATATAAAACTGCCATATAAGCGAGTTACTTTATGGATTTTTTGTTTATCTTTCTTTCAGGTTGGCAGACACCATCGATCGGTTGCTGCTCTCTGGACGACTTGACCCTCGTCGTGACGGACTATTGCTTGAGGTCCTTGGCATGCCACGCACCTAAGCTTCTTCCCGACAACGTTTCCAACAGGTACATGTGTTTACCTAACGCTCGCGTTACTCTGCACTTGATAAACTTTTTGCAAAACTTCGCGTTTATATTTTTATTAAAATCGCTTAACACGAAGTTGCGCTTATATATTTCTTGTCCGGGTACAAAGCGCACTTCACGGGTTCTTTTGTTGTACCGAGCTGCGTTTGTCTCATAGGTTTCGTGTAAATTTTCTTTAATTTTCTCTCTCATTAATCTTATTCTGTCGCTGTCGTTCAGCAACAGTAATTCGTTGTCATTGAGGGAAATTAGTTTCCGAGCCAGCTTATAGTCTGCACCGCTGGTGAACATGTTCATGCCGAATAAGGCGAAATATGGCGACACACCCGTTGCGGAGTGTATGGCGCTGCGCAACGCGCACTCAATCTCTGGCAAATATAGATCCCAATCCCTCTGGTCTGTTTTTAAATATGAGCGGATAGCAGCCAAGACCGATTGGTTGACCCGCTCAGCGGCATTTGATTGTGGCGAGTAAAACGCGGTTTTCAAGTGTTTAACGCAGTACGTTTCTATCATTTTGGCAAAATGTTTAGAGGTAAACTGTTGCCCATTATCTGAGTGTATTATTTCCGGCACACCAAACTTATGAAAGATTTCCTCGGTGAGGAACTTCACGACATTGGTGGCCGTAGCCTCACGCATTGACTTTAAAAATGTAAACTTGGAAAAATGATCCACGACTACAAAGATATAGGCGTTGCCTCGTTTGGACCTAGGGTATTTGCCTAAAAAGTCTATATAAATTTTCTGAAAGGGACGTTCGGTAACTACCTCCGATCCTATACCAGGTTTCAAAATAGCGTTACTGGGCTTGCTTTCCTTACAAACCTGACAGTCGCGGACGTAGTTTCGGACTTGTACTACCATGTTTGGCCAGTAATATAAACGTCGCAAGCGATGCAAAGTTTTTGCCATACCCCCGTGCGCAGCAGTTGCGCAACCGTGCGCATTCTCGATTAAGGTCGAGGTCAATGCTGCCGGCACCCACAACTTCCATTCGTTTTCCTCCAGTTCTGCATCTTTCGCCATCATTTTTTTGAAAACCAACCCGTCTTCGACTTTCAGGTCCGGCAGCCGTTCAGCATTTTTTTGTATCGTGCCTATCAAATCTAAATATTCCTCCGACTCAAACTCTACCGTATCCATTCCCGCTATCGATGATTGAGCTAACTCCTCGATGCACCGTGACAGTGTATCTGCAACCACATTTTCAGAGCCCTTCCGGTGCTCTATTTCGAAATTAAATGCTTGAAGGTGCAAAGACCATCTCGCTAATCTACCACTCAGATCTTTTAGCGACATGAGCCACTTAAGACTGGCGTGATCTGTCACCACCGTGAACGGCATCAGCTCAATATATGGGCGAAACTTTTGCACCGCCATCACAGCCGCGAGGCATTCCTTCTCGGTAGTGCTATATTTGCGTTGACAATCGTTTAGCTTCTGAGAGAAATAAGCGATAGGGTTTTCGGAATCATCGTGATTTTTTTGAAATAACACCGCTCCTATGCCATAATCCGAGGCATCACATTGAACCCAAAAACGTTTAGCAAAATCCGGGTGTCTTAGGACAGGCGCACAGGTAAGCGCCCTTTTCAATTTATTGAACGCCTCGACTGCTTGAGGTGTCATCTCGAATTTGTTCGTCTTCTTAAGGGCATCGGTCAACGGGGCCGCTATCGCCGCAAAATCTTTAATGAACCGCCTGTACCAACCGGCTGTTCCTAGGAAGCTCCGAACTTGCTTCGTGGTTTTCGGTACCGGGATGTTCACGATTGCTTTTACCTTTTCGGGATCGGTTTTTAGCATGCCCCCGCCCACAATGTATCCTAGATAAGGCAACTCCTTGAAACAAAACTTTGACTTTTTTAATCCTATTGTTAATCCTGCTTCTCTAAGACACATGGCAACTTCTTGCAACGTATGCAGATGCGAGTCAAAATCGGGAGCGATTATAAGTAAATCGTCCAAGTATATAAAGACATTTGCCTTCAATCTCTGTGGTATGACTCGATCCATCAGTCGGCATAACCGTTGCGCCGCATTGCATAGCCCGAACGGCATGACCACGAACTGATATAAGGGACGCCCCGGGACTGTGAAAGCGGTGTATGGTTTACACTTGTCTTCCAGTTCTATCTGCCAAAAAGCGAACTTAAGATCCACGCTACTAATAAAATGGGTGTCATCTATGCGACTAATTATGCCTTCTATATTCTGCAGCGGATAAGCGTCTTTAATGGTCAAATCATTTAATTTTCGGGCATCTAAACAAAATCTATTTTTACCGGGTTTACGTACTATAGTGGTCCGATTACTCCACGGGCTCTCACTTTCCTCAATTACCCCCAATTCTAACATTTTGTCTATTTCTGTGTAAACTATAGATTGCATGGCAGGTGATAGTGGGTAATGGCGGTCTTTCACAGGGACTGCATCTTCCACGAGTTTAATGGAGTGTTTTTCCAGCGGTGTACGACCTAAACCATCCTTTTCAAACGTTTTGAAACTTTCGACGACCTGATTTAAGCGCTGTTGTTGTTCCGCCGTGAGGTCATGAAGCACACGCCGTTCATTCCTGTCTTCCGCCGTCACCATCTGCTGCTCTGACTTGGACAAATCGATTTCATTTACATCTATGACATTCGGGGCCAATTGGAAAACGCGCCAGAAATCTATCCCGAGATAAATGTTTTGTTCCAGGTATGGACATAAGTAAAACGTTATTTTATTCTCTAAATCTTTGTATTTGACAGGTATAGTTATCTTTCCTAATACCGTATGTGCGCCACCACCTGCAGTTGTAACCTTCGAAATGAAACGTTCGATAGGTACCCCTAACTCCTCGACTAACTCACGGCATCCTCTACCTAATAGGCTAACAGATGCACCTGTGTCCAGTAGCCCTCGTTTTTGGACACCGTTTATTTCGATGTCCGCGTACACCCGTGGGTCATCTCGGTCTGCCCTTTTAACAGTGGCAACAACTGCTCGACGTAGCATCTTCCGGTTTCGAAATCGATCCCTTGCCTTCAGTATCTTGCGTGACACCCTGCGACGACTTAATAACACGCCGTCTGCAAAGATTCTTTCGCGGGCTTCCTTGTACCTCCTCATACGTTCTTCACGGGACAGTCTAGCCGGGTTATTTGTTTTGTTATTAATAGTATAATTTGTTAGTTTTGGTTTTATCCGTGATATCTGCTGTTGGTCCCCTCTCACGAGGTCTTCATCTACTGTGTTAGTCGACGCGTCTACTCTAGCGGGAATTGTGTGGAGCGCGATACCCCCGCTGTCATCGCGTTCCGTTTCGCGTTTCCCGATAGGCTACATATTGGACACTTCGGCGTGATGACGTCCGCCTTCCCACACTTAAAACAAAATATGCGCCTCTGAAGTGACATGCAATCGGTGAATGCATGTCCTTCTGCACCGCAATTCCAACACACCAGGTTTTTACGACTTGCTTGGTCACGAGATGACGGGTGTTTGGTAACGCGCTGATAACGGAGCTCCTCCACGGAGACTTGACCCTCATCTCCGGGGGACTCCTGCTCTTCCGGCGACGTATCAACTATTTCGTTCACTTGGTATGAACGAGGCACGAATCCACCTTGAGGAACTCGATCCCTACGAGGAAAACACCTTTCAACTTCCTTACACTCCATACGGAGTTGCTCTATAGAGTAGACCGCAATGGGGTATACTAGTTTGGCCAACGGTTCCCGCAAGTTCCCTTTGACGAGCCGAACCATTTCGTATTCGGGTATGGGGTTCCTTAGACGCGACCGCAGTATGCCGACAGCGTGAAAAAAATCATCAATCGTCTCTCCGGGTTTTTGTTTGCGTTCCGTGATCTCTCTCATTAGATCGAAATCCGTTAGCTGAGATCCGAACTGCCGTTGTAACGCGAATTGTAACCTTGGCCAGTCTAGGTTGCGATTCGTTCGGATGTACAACCAGTACCATTCGCGAGCCTCTCCACTTAGCAGCCGATGAAAGTCTCTAATGATATCAGCCCACGAACACCCATACTGCTCTTTCAAATACTCAACCCTAAATACAAAGTCCTCTATGGTCATGGAATCGCGGTGACCCTGGTAACTGATCCCCCACTTTTCTATATTTAGTTCAGCTCGGTAGGTACCAGCTCTGTATTGAGGCTCAGGTGGTGATCTTTGTGAGGAAGAACGATGGTCCGGTGCTGCAGGGCCTAGGATTGGACGCTGATTCGCCCGATTATTGAACGCCGGTAATGGACCTACCGCCGACCTAACAGGAATATTATTATGTGCATTACGATTGTTGTTGACGTTTTCATTAACTCTTTCGTTTTCAGGTATCGAACGCCTCGATTCTGCTGACTCGCTGCTAATGTTATGCCTCCTTTTTTTATACTGTATTCGTGGCCTATTTGTCTGACTGCCAGCTCCCACTTCGACACTGGAACTGCGTACAGTTTCAAACATCGCCTGCATGCCTGCACGCATTTCGACTAAAAGGGCTTGTTGAGTTTCTGCCATCATACTTTTTATTATTGGGGTTACTTCTTCGCGTATGTTTGGTGTTATAGGCCTACTGGCCGTAACATTAGTTGCGAAATTGTGAACCGGAGGGGGGCGCGGAAAGGGTAAAGACGGTGGCCGGATGAGTACCGATTGGGTAACCTGGGCTTGACCATATTGTTTGGGCATTGTCCCCGTACTAGTTGTTAATGCTTGCACACTACCTTGTGGTGCGCCTTGCCCACTACCGCCTACATTTTCATCCCCTTTGTTTTTCGTACCTACGAACCTATCTGAAAGATCGATGAATGCGGGATCACCCTCATTCATTTGCTTGTTTCCGTCTTCTGCTGGCATGTTGGCTATCTTTGTTCTTGCTCGTGTATTATGGGCCGGTGCCGAGTGATTCATACGAATGATTCAAAAAAAATTTGGACTTAAAAAAAATCTTTGTATACGAGGCACCAAAAAGACACACTGTAAATGTATATATGTATATAAAATCCTTAAGTAACCCTAAAAGAGAAAATTATAGTATAAAACCTGAAATGTGTGTTAAATCCTATAAGCCTTGCGTGTCTATAGACACGCCTTCACGTACTAGCGCTTTAAAAAAAAATCAAAAGAAAATTTATATAAAAGAAAATTTAAATCAATATAAAATATATGTATATGCGGGTTAAAACCCTATGCGAAATTATATATATCACGTATTAAACAAACAAAAATTTTTTTTTTTTGGTAATGAACCAATTTAAAAACCATGTATATAAGTCGAAATGGCTGCGTATGTATGTATGTATATTAGATCCTATAAAAATTTTATCTCGGCTAGCCCACACCACCGTATCAGCGCCAATAGTAGTAAGCAAAATCCATTTATTTTAGTAATAAAATAGAGAAAAAAAAATTTGGATGTATCAAAAAAAGAAAAAAATATACGATCTAAGGACAGTAGATGCACGTTAAATTCCCTCTGAATTGACTATGCGCATATACGACCCCATATATTAACACCCCATGTAATATAAAAAAAAAATAAAACGTGTATTAATACAAAAAATATTCATATATATAAACTATAAGATAGGATATCTGTATATGCGTATGTTCAACCCTATAAGTACTGAACCTTATGAAAAAATGTATATCTATTGGTATAATAAAAAAAAATATTTATGTAAACCAAAATATCAAGCAACCAAGTAATCTCGATGTAATCTCAAAAAGGAGAATATACGACATAGCAAAATATATGTATGTTAAATGCTATAAACCTTGAGTGTCTACGAACACGCACCCATGTATTAGCGCTTCATACAACTCACCCAACAAAAAAAAAATTATATACAAAATATATATATATCGATTAAAAACAAGTGTTTGTATTGATGAATATATATATAAGTAGGTATTGCATGCATATAGTATATCCGTGGGTCAAATCCTTTGTTAACTGAATGTTCATAAACTTATACTGACGTATTAACGCAACACGTACACCAAAAAAACTCAAACCTTTGTACACTGACTCCAAAAAAAAATCAATACCAAATTTAAGATAAGAACTCTCCGATATAAAAGAATGTATACACAGAAAATTTACAATTTAGAATATTACGAGTTGGCGGGTGTTCGGATGGCCTGACTCCTTGAGGAGGCTTAGGGTTCTGGAGCATAGTTGTTCGTTCCTGTGTGGGTAGGTAGGTGAATCCTCACTGATAAACTAAATAACGAAACAAATTACGAAACGATTTTATGCTTCACAACATCTACCAATCGCAATGTAGTTGTGGTCACAAAATCTACTACTTATGGAACAACAAAACTCAAAACCTATGTTTTGGTTTCCACATTTGTAGCCATATTCCTGACACTAACTCTCTATAAAAGAAACAAACCAAAAACTGAAATCTAAAATAAACTTTTGTGTTGTAAAAATGTCGATGCTAATAGATCACCCTCATGTTTTGTGTCTATGCCACCGTTTGGTTATTGTATCTGATATGGTGGGCTTGCTCCTAACTACTGGTGCAATTAAACTTTGTAACAAGTAGACAAGCAAGTCACCTAACTAGCTTAGAAACCCGCTTACACCATAACCTTTTTCAAATGAACGTTTTTTTTTTTTTTTTTGAAAGCTTAAATACATTTGTAAGTGCAAGATTAATTGAGTAAAAAAAAAAGATAATTATATCTTTGTATTTCTACTAGATGTTACTGAAGAATATTTGATTTCTTGCGAGGGCGCCAATTCAAGCTTCATTTCATGCGCTCTGTCGATTTATAAAAAAAATTATTTCTCGGGTGCTATACTAAATATAGCGATCCCTTCATGTGTTTTTAGTTTGGGCGCCATTTATAAATATATGTCACGTACACGTTGCTTTGGTTTCAGATGGTGGCCCTAGCTAGCTCAGTACATTTGGCAGGCCGTGGTTCTCAACCCGCCATCTTGGAACCGGACGCACACATATATTTATTAACTTCCATTCACCTCTTCGGGTTCACTTACCCACCGCACAACAGGAATCCCACCCAACCTTGGACCGCTCGCATCGTGCAACCTACTCTGCGGTCACCCTAATGCCATGCTCCATACTCCCACTTACCTCCTCATCATTCCATCCTTACATCCCGCCCCAAAAGAAATTAGCCAGCCATATTACTTCTCTTTTCACTTCAATAACGCATTTTTAATAAACATAATCTTAAAATCTATACACGAATGGAATAAAACCTTACAAAAAATCAAGCTTCGTTTATATTCAATAATATTTTTCTTCAAACACCTTAATTTATATATATACATATATGTAAATTTTAATTTAACACATATGGGTTCCTTCTTCGCAAAAAAAAATGTGTATCCTTGTGCAAACATATAAAAGTAAAAATAAACGTATTACAAACAGTATTTATACACGCGCAAACAAGCCTATAAATATTATCAACCTAAAAAGAATCAAAATGTGCTCATAAATTCCATAAAAAAAAACTGTATGACAAATGTTCAAATATATTTCTGGGTCTTTCTGTCGCCAAAATCACCAAACTCTTATCTACTCAAGTGGAGTTATATAAAAAAAGTAGTTTTAAACACACCCTAATGCCTGCCTAAAAGAGCTCTTTTATGTGGGGATTGGGGAGCACATTGGTGCAGGGTTCATACCCCCTGCAAAAAAAAGGTAAGACAAAAAAAACAGCTTAATTAATCGTTCTGGTATGTTTTGTGACTCATAGACGCCTTACAATTTTATAAATTTTGGTTTAATCGAATATTACGTTTAAGACTAAAACGGAAAAGATTTATAGTGACTCGGATATATGTCCATGCACATCAATGTAAAATTCATATTTCATACAGTTTAAAATTTGGGATAAAAAAAAACAATTCTTAGACTACCCTGACTCGTTTGTTAATTTTCTATCTACCATAAAAAGCTTTTGCACAAATTACATTATGGTGAACTTTTTTGCTGAATGCTATAATGAGGTAGGTCGCTCCAACGTTAGGGTAAATGGCTAGGTGAATAAAAAAATCCAATTGGACGCAGCTTTCCGAGACGCACATAAAAGGATTTGTTGGTGATGAAATGGTAATACCAAAATCGTGATGAGATGCAATTACGATTTTTGCTTGATAAAAAAAATGTTGTAGGGTTTTGATAGGTCGGAGATCGAATTGTATCGGATTTGTAGGCAATGCCGCTGAGTTTGTATAAAATGACGTCGAATATGTAGGAATAATATGGACTTTGTACAAAAACGGTGTTGATTTTATAAAAATGGTTGATACTCGTAACGATTTTGATGTTGAAGTTGCAAAAAGAATTGTTGCATTTGTAAAATTTGATACCGAATTCGTAGAAATTCGTAGTTTTCGTAAAAATTCGTGATTTGTAAAAATTTTGATTCGTAATAAGTGTGATTCGCAAAAAATGTGATTCGCAAAAAATGTGATTCGCAAAAGATGTGATTCGCAAAAAATGTGATTCGCAAAAGATGTGATTCGCAAAAGATGTGATTCCCTGGCGCTTTAAAAAGGCTTCACTGGCCACCTCCGGTTCCCACAGGTAAACAAATATTCCACCTCCTTATGCAGCAAGGAAATCCTGTCCTGATGGTTGGATGCAGCGTCGTCCTTTTTCTTTAAAAATTATCGACCGAAACCGCTTTTTTTTTATTGAAGGCAATTTGCCTTATCAAAACTTAAAAATTATTGCTATCGGCACTAACCTGATCCTTTCTGGATCTTCGCGCACAGGGAATTTTAAAACTTTATCACACGCAAAAATCACAAATGTTTTTTTTTCTTTTTATAAGCGGAGCGCGCACTTTAGCCCGATATGCTGCTATATTTTACTTTCCTCTTGTTCACCTTCAGTTACCCCCTTTTATACTATCCGAACCGCTGAAAAGAACCGTTTCCTTATGCCGTTTCCCACGGTCTTTCTTTTGTCTATTGCAATCATAACCACCCTATATCTATCCCTGTCCTTATTCTCAACATATCATGCACGTCAATCTGGCAATCTTCAACCTAAAGCTTTTTTCATCAATTGTGAACTTACGTGAGTTCACCATGGTGTTTTTTTTTTTGCGACATTTTCATTTGACGTTTCTCGTGTTTACCTTTTTGGTAAACACAATTTTATAAATTTTATTTATGATAAATTGTAGTTGAGGGATCGACTGCTACCCACAACCTGTCGCGAGAGGTGTCCAAGACGCGTCGAAAACAATGTTCCGAAGGCGGAAAATAAGAATTGTATCTCTATCCGGAGATATTTGCAGTGTAAGTTGGTGATTTTCAGGTGATTGTTGTTCTGTTGTGCAATACCCAACAAAAAAACTGTGAACATAAGTGCTTTGCGTGGATATAGTTTTGGTCTCCAAACCGGTGTTGGACCTACCCAGGGTGCTGTTTTATAAGCGCGGCCGACGGCCACCAATGCAGAATGGTGTTCTGTGCAACCATGCTGTGGATACCACCCCCGGTTTAGGCGGGACCCGCTGGTAACTTTTCGGTTTTTTTGTTCATATATTTTGAACGAGCAAAAAAAAATGTATTTCAATATTGCTGTTTTAACAGCGTACTCCACCCTAACATATGAGGCTCTATACATCCGAGCGGGCCAAGGTCTGCATGAAGCCCAACGCGGGGACGACCCACGCCCTGACAACTTTGATGTCGGGTCTCTCCAGAAAAGTTCGCACAGCAACGAATAAAATAATAAAATTTCTTTACCTGTCATTGATATAAATATGTAATTCCATTAATAAAAACAGAAGTACAAAGTAACTGTTAATTTGCAATATTGCTTTTGTTTGATGGATTTAGTGTACAAAAACATGTAATAAATATATGTAAGGCGCGAACACCTGCGCAGAGATTTAAGGCCGAGCTCCTCCTCCAATTCGCGTCGTGTTACTTTTAATTTTTCCTACAAATTGGCGGGACGGGACATACTTGTTTTATGCCGACTCCGAACGGCATCTGCAATGGCAGAGGAGTTTTCGCTAAGAGATTTTCATGGCAGAAATACACACGGAGTGCTTGCCAAACATTGCCGAGGGCCCACTTAGACAAATTTTCTTGTAATTGAGAAAACCTGTTTCTAAAATTTTGATGTTGCGTGCATATATCAACTTATAATAATTGGGAAAAATGTAACGGGGTTTGCGAGGGAAGTTACTGCGCTTTCAAACGGTATGTGTAAATTTTTAATGAAATTAGTTTTCGTGACAAAATTATTTGGATTAAGTCCAAAAACGTGATTTTTCCGCTTTAATGTAAGAATAACTCGAAAAGAAGAACCAAAATGAAATATCTCATGTGAGCCGAAGATCTTTCGAAAAGTATTATACCAATTCTAGGTCTGGACTTCTTTTTTAAATTTTGTTTGTATTATTCTCGAATTCCTTCAAACTACAAAAAAAAGGTATTTAAATTTATAAGGTGTATTCAATACCAAAACTACATCAAACACTTAGCACGCATAGCTATCTATTGGTGCAAGATAAAATATAGATAGATTTTTCAAAAAATGCTAATACCATTTTATTAAATTTTGTTCTTATGTGCTAGCATTCAATTCATCATTATCCTGCCATTCCACGCTAGCAATAGCCATCTTCAAAGCTGATTCTTTTGTTTTAGCACCACCTATAAATCCAGTTGTATGAACAAAAATCAAATCGGGTATATTTGCTTTTTTCGACAATTCTTCATCACGTAAACCACGCCAAGGTGTTGGTAAAAATTTGCGTCCCAAATAACTTGTGGGTGACACGGGTACACCTGCAACGCGCCAACTTACTTCCTTCTCTGAAAATAGTACCAATTTTGGTATACCTTCAACATTATATTCTTTCTCTAAATCGGCTAAATGTGCTTTCCATGGACAGAAACGATTGAGTATTAAAATTTCTCCAGTCTTGTAAACACTTTTAGCTTGTTCCAAAGCTTCTCGAACATATTCACGTGCTTTAACCCATGAGCAGGCCATATCTAAAACATTATTTACAAACTCTGTACCCACCAAATCTAGTGCCCGCTCAAAACGTTTTTGTTCAATTTCACTGCCTTGTTCATCTTCCCATGAAGGATTTAAACGGTGTACACGTGGTGATAGATTTGTTGAAATTTTATATAACGGTTCGCCTACATTCTCATACATTGGGATACCATTATCGATAGCATCCACTTCGCTAATGAAATTTCTATATATTTGTATGTAGCTTAATCTTAAGTTTTCGGCAGATAATTCTGGCTTTTCATATTTTTTGAGAATATTTTCTATCACCCGCTCGCCGTAGTATGCATAAATTAGACCAGCACTGCTGAGCCTATAAAGAAATAAATTATATTTTAATAATCGCAGTGTGGCGATAAAGACACTTCCTGAAGGTTTCGGAGTGTTGTTGTTGTTGTTGTAGCGATAAGGTTGCTCCCTGAAGGCTTTGGGGAGTGTTATCGATGTGATGGTCCTTTGCCGGATAAAGATCCGATACGCTCCGGTAACACAGCACCATTAAGGTGCCAGCCCGACCATCTCGGGAACGATTTATATGGCCACATTAAACCTACAGGCCATCCCTCCCTCCCCACCCCCAAGTTCCATGAGGAGCTTGGGGTCGCAATAGCCTCGTCTGTTAGTGAAACAGTATTCGGCGCGGATAGGTGAGGTTGACAATTGGGTTTGGAGAAGCTATATATTGCGCTGGCAACCTGAAGGGTTGCGCTACACATCCCCTTGAATCTGGTATTTTAGTCGGTTCTTACGGCAGGCATACCTACCGCGGGTATATTCTGATCCCCTAACCCGCTGGGGGGATTTCGGAGTGTTATCGATGTTGATGGCTTTTGACGGTAACAAGCACTATGCAGGTATTAGCCCTACCATTTCGGGAACCATTTAATATGACCACATTGCTACAACACCAACCACATTGCACTTTCTAGGCTATCCCGCCATACTCAAAACTTAGGTTATGTAGATTTTTGTCACCTTTGAAAACTGGCATGCCTTATCGGAGGAAAATTCTAAGCCCGTCAGTCTGCTTGAATATATTAATGCCTATTAGGGAAATGCTAACCGATTCCCATTAAAGCAGTCTTGCAAGCCATTTGTAGGATAACCCCATTTGATTGGAACGAAAAGAACTCCAATTTGCTTCGAGATAACCTGGAAAGTTCCATGTGGTCATACTAAATCGTTTCCCAGATGGTCGGGTTGGTACCTGTATGGCGCTTGTAACCGGAAAGTATCGGATCTGCATCCAGAAAAGGACCATCAACATCAATAACACTCCCGAAGGCCTTCGGGGAGTGTCCTTATCGCTAAAACAACAACAAAATCCAGCATAGGATCATCAACATCGATAAAACTCGCGAGGTATCCTTATCGCTACAATAACAAGATAACCGTGCTTAATGACGCTATGCGCTGCATGCTGTAAAAGAGCCAAGACCGCAAGATACAATCAAGCGCTTCACAAATTGCTTAAACAAACTTAACCAGCAGCCCTTTGGTTCTTTCACAGCGTTCAAGTACAAAGATCATCACGTGGGAAGAAAAATCTCTCATTCAATACAATATTTACCTTATTTTGAATTCATCACCTAATTCCGGCCGCAACGAGCTTAATGTCTCCTGGAAGCTTCTTTGATGATGGTCATAAAATTTTTTGTCATGATTAAACTCTGCACCAACATCAACTATTATATCACATTTTTCGTGCAATAATTTATCATCTCGGCTTCTAAAGATACTTGCATTCTTATATTCCGGCAACTGTTTGAGCATAAAACATGCCAATACTTCATCGCAATGGAACGTTCCACTGTGCGTGCCAATCACAGGCGGATCGCTACGAAGGCGTTTGGCTTCATTTGCAGTTACGGTTGTCTCGTTTCTGGAGCTCATTCTTATGTGGAAATGCGATGTGGATTTTTGAAGACACAACTGTGGAACTACACGACAGCTTAAATTTAGTTTCATTGTTTATTTTATTTTATTACTTATGTTTACCTGTATATTGAAACCGTGTTGCCGCCGAATAGAAGAATCGGCACGTGAAATGAACAGCTGACATTTGCCATGCAAGTTAAAAACATATTTCTCTAAAAGAGATTTACGTCAAAATGGCTTCGTAAATGTTGTCGAAAAAACAATTGTAACGTAACTACGACAGAGATGCTTAACAAACTATTCAAATCTATTTTATTTCATTAAAGCGCAAAAAAACGTATCAAAATAATTTCTTTTCGCTTAAGAACTAAATTAACGAAATTCAATCGTTAACGTTGAAAACAAAATGATTCAACGAAATAATAGCCGTGTTTTTTAACACGCGTATATCCGTTTACGCTTAAACTTTATATTGACTGCTAAGCGACAAACTATAAATACACCTCTGAAATTGCTGCGCATAAATTTTGTCCTACTAAATTTCAATACGCATTATACTCAGATGTAACTGAAATATGTGTCTTTGTTTCACCCTCTACACTAATTCTATGTATTCTATGTGTGTCCACAATTCATCGCAACTGATTCAGCTATATGTTATACCCTATGGCCATCAGAGCGTTGCGTCTCCGCTTTTCGGTACACTCTGTTGCTGTAGCTAGTTGTTTAATCACAGCCGCTAGATGGGTCTCCTAAGCATTATCTAAGCGAAGATAGGCGTTTTTTTACACGCGAAAACGAAACGTATATGCGCGTGTTAAAAAACACGGCTAATGATAATAATAATAAATCTGTTTGTTGCTGTTGTTACAACAGAACAGCGTTGTTGTTGTTGTAGCGATAAGGACCATCCCCGAAGGTGTTGGGCCCCATTAAGGTACTAGCCCGACCATCTCGGGAACGCCAGAGCCTCGCCTGCTAAAGAAACAGGATTCGCCACGGGTAGTTGAGGATTGGAGAAGCTAAAATTTGCGTTGGCAACCCCTTGGAAGGTTTGCGCTACACAACCTCTTGAATCAGTTTGGTATTTTAAGCTGGAGACATTGGTGCTTTATCGGTAACCGTATCGGTAACCTTATAACAGCTGATTCGACCAATCTTATGAGAATCAATGCAATCGATTATTGGTGCCGCTAAGGTCGTAACCGTATCGTAGCCAACCAATTGGGTTTTGGTTACCGTCGTAACGATAAACAGCTGATTACGTTAGGGATACAACTACAGCGATACGACAAACGGCACCAATGACTCCAGCTTTAAGCTGGAGACATTGGTGCTTTATCGGTAACCCTATCGGTAACCTTTTAACAGCTGATTATACCAAACTTATGAAAATCAATGCAATCGATTATTGGTGCCGCTAAGGTCGTAACCGTATCGTAGCCAACCAATTGGGTTTTGGTTTACCGTCGTAACGATAAACAGCTGATTACGTTAGGGATACGGATACAGCGATACGACATACGGCACCAATGACTCCAGCTTAAGTCGCCTCTTACGACACGCGTACCTGCCGCGGGTATATTCGAAGCACCCCAACCCGCTGGGGGGTCGAACAGCATTCGTATGTATATGCATGCCATACAAGCTAGTGGAGACAATGGTGTGAGAGTTTTCAAGGTAATCATGTGTTGTTTGTGCGCGAGTGTCTGACGGGGTAGCTACTTGCTAATGCTGCTCATGTGTTCAAAATAAGGCATTTAGTCCCGAAGGTCTTTTGCAATCCCGGAACATTGGGATTTGAAACGACGAAATTCACCAAAAAGACAATTTACTCATACATTGAACAAATAATATAGCATCGCATTTTGTCAACATAAGTTTGGGTGGTATTGTGGCTGAGCTTGCGAAGACGCCGTTCACAATTTTGTATAGAAAATCCCAGAGTGTGTAGGTTCGAATCTCAGCGTCGCCACAGCTCAATGTTTTTTTCAATTAATTTCCCGTTTGTTTAATTTTGTCTATGCTTATTTTAATTTGAGGATTAAAACAACACATTTAAAGCGTTTTTGCAAATAATTTTCATACTTTTTCTGAAATTTTCATGTTTGTGATCTGCCCCGGCCCAGCTCACAAATTAGTGATTTCTTTTATGAGGCTGGAGACGCGAGACAGCTTACAGAATGGCAAATTGTCTCAAAAGTGATTTTCACCCCAAATAGTTTCTAATAGTGACTAGAGACCGCTTACTGAATTCAACTGTAGATATTATCATTAATTTCTAAAATTTAATTAAATTAAATGTGAGCAGCCAGTTAAGCGAACATTTTAAAATATGTAAAAAATGCAATGTACCAGTCGTCTACAAAAATTTTGAAAAGGACTATTGAGCAAATGATTTAAGTAATCGAACAGCGATTTACTATTGCGAACGTTTTTATCAAACATTCGCCACTTGTAGGAATTCACAATGGTCAATAATATCAGAAACGGTTATACCTTGTGAGTGTTTTTATCATGATGTAACGTATACAAATCTGAGTCACAAATAAAACACAGAAGATTGCGCATTCACGAGTTCAAAATTGCTTCGTTCTGCGCATCTACGTTACACTGCTTCAGCGAATGAAAGAAAGAGAGAGAAAACAAGAGCTATAGGAAAATGGCGTAAAAATTGCCCATAAAAAACAGCTGATCTTTTGTTTACATGCGTAATCTTGTGTGTGTGATTTGTGAATCTGAGTATCTCAACCATTGTGAATAGATACAAGTGGCGAATATTGAAAAAAATCATTCACAATAGTAAACAGCCTCGATCACCTGCTCAATCGCTGTTCGATTACTTAAATTATTCGCTCAATAATGTTTTTCAAACATTTTTGTAGAGGGCTGGTTTATTGCATTATTTACATATTTTAAAATGTTTGCTTAATTGGCTGTTCAGATTTTATCTATTAACTAGATTTAAGAAATGAATATTAATATGTAGTCTGGTTTTCAGTATACACATTTAAAAGAAAAGCAAATGGGCAATTCATGGCAGTTCGATTTAATAACCACGAGCAGAAAACAAACCTTTCCCCCATTCTCTGGCCATTCGCGATAGCCATTCTCCTTGTCAGCTATTACTTGAGAGGCAGGTATGGCAATGGAGGAACAGAACGATTTTCACTTGTATGGATTCACAATGATTTCAACAAAAAACATTCAGACAAATGTATGTTTCCTTTGAAATCGGATGATTGAAGTTTCCAGAATCTGAAGAAGGCTGCACTCTACCAGGAAGAGGATTTCAGGATTTATATTCAATACGAGATCCCGAAATTCCGGGATTTTCAAAAATTTGGGGATGGCCAAATTAGTTGGGAGGCCCGGGACTCAGGATCGGGGTCCTCAGAACTTGATGCCTTAGTTCAAAATCAACGATGGGACTTCGTTTCTGTTGAAAAATTAAATAGTATTATTTCTTTTATTACCTAAACGTTAAAAATCTGAATCGTTTCAACATTGTTCAAATTTTCATGTATCTAGGCGTAGGAGAAGTTCCTTAAAGCTTGAAAGCACGACGTAATTTGAAAGACAACTACGACCCTAATCTACTCGGAGGTATATCGCACGAAGTATTTATTTTCGTTTCATGCTGCATTATTACCGGGTTATGATATGTGTTCCAAGTTTCAAAACTCTAGCTCTAAGGGAAGTTACAACTTACTATGACCCTACATTATGTTTAAAGTTTCATGTCTCTAGGTTATTGGAAAGTTACTTAAAATTCGAAAGCAATATTCGCAAATTTTGGAAATTTTTTTAAATGTCACGATCCCTGAGCCACCTAGCAAAAAATTGTCCTCTCATATTAAATTTTGATCGTGTTCTGAAGTTTGTTCCAGGATTCTAGCTCGACGCAAAGTTACTTTAAAGTGGATTGCAAGGACTCTCAAGTTTCTAAGGCATGCTCTTCATTCAATTTTGTACTGAAATTCGCGGACAAACATGAAACGAAACTAAAACGAAGTAAAACAAAAAAAAAAGAAAATGGAAGGAACAAGTTTAACGATTTTTCAAATTAAGTTTATTAGTATTTTCGTAAATGGAGTAGATACGTGCAAATTTGTTAAATTAGGTGACCATCACTCAGATGTTACTTATTATTTATTAGTAAATTTAATTAACACTTGTAAGCTAATTTAAAGTCAAAGCATCCAAATGATGGCATTATAAACTAAAGAATCAGACATACAAATCCTCCGAAAAAAAATATAGTAAATATGGTGGAGCACCTTTATTTCTCTGTAGGAACTAAAGATGAAATTTAAGCCCAACATGGTGCATAAAAAAAGTTTGACTACTTACAGATATATAATAGGCAAATAAAAAATAAATATCCACATTAGACCGTATTAAAAACAAAATGTTTGCCATAGATCTTCTTTCTACTCTGTATAACGATGTGATATTGCTTTCACAGCGTATGGGCCCAGTTCACCCGACGGTTTGCTTCTTTACATTTTATATATCGTCACAAGCTAATGTGCGACAACTATTTTTTTTAAGTGTTACTCTTTGCAGGGCTTTAATCGTTGCTTGACCCTCAGAAAAAATTATTTTGTATCCTAAATTTTTCGGAGCACCCAACTATCGAGCTCCGATAGAGTAGTAAGTTTAGCCTTCGTGGCAGCAATTTTTTTCCAATGTGCAAGTTCAGCAGTCCCTGTTGGAATTCACGAAATTATTGATTTTATATGTATATCGTTTGTAGCATTTTGATAAACCTAAATCTATCTCTCTCTCTAATCTCTCTTGTTTCGTTAGTGTCAATCATTGTGAACTCATACAAGTGGCGAAAGTTGGTAAAACAAGTTCACAAAAGTAAACAGTCTGGATCACCTGTTTAATCGCCGTTCGATTATTTGAAATTTTTGCTCAATGGTGTTTTCCAAACATTTTTATATAAGACTGGTATATTGCATTATCTACATATTTTAAGGACGAATTAAACATCCTTAACCTAACGCCATAGTCGTAACCATTCCCATATCCATAACCATCTCCAATATGATCGACTAATGGTGCCTTATACGGCCCATACATGACACAAAAACCATGCGCAAATATAAAACGAGGAAATTTGTGCAAATGAAAATTTTGACATACACGGCTCAAAAACACTGCGCAATATTCATTATTAAAGTAGCGCAACAAATTAAACATGTATTTTAATTGTATAAAAAAAGTACTAATTGTATAAAAAATCACTATTTTCCACAGTGCTGGTAATTCACGGTATAAGTCGAAAAACTCGCACAGAAGCGTTTATTTTCCATTGTATTTATAAAAAATATATTTTAATTGTAAGACCAGCTCAACTCATTGCAGCACTGCGCAATATTCATTTTTCAACTAGCGCAACAAATGAAACATGTGTTCTAATTGTATAAAAAATTATTATTTATTATTGAATTTATGTGAATTCATGTTACAAGCTAGAGATGGTCCTTGCGCCTTCGATACTAACATTTTTAAGCAATAACTACTGATGTTATATTATCAGGAACCACAGGTAAACTGTGTAAGATTCACCACACACGGAGAAAAAAGCATGTGCAATATTTGCAGGCATGCGTAAATATCAAAATCGTTTTGATTTTAGCGCAGTTATCTGCGCAAATAGCGCAACCAGTGCACACACCGGGCAAATCCTTGTGCAAATTGGTAATTGGCACAAGGATACTTGAGCCGTGTAATTGGCGTATTAACCTAAAAATCGTGAAAATTTCATAAAAATGGAAAAAACGCAAAAAATTACAAACATATTCCACAAAAAATAAGTCTCTTAGTCATAACGTATCCAAAACAATGAATATACTCTACAAAAAGTTATTAAATTCACCAACTCAAATGTTTTTAGGTTTGGTTAGAAACCAAAAACCAATTGATTGGCTATGGTATGGTTATGGCGTTAGCGTTATAGTATGGCACCATTAATCGATTACATTGATTTCCATAAGGTAGGTTCGATCAGCTGTTTTATCTGATTATGGTTTTATGGTTATAAGTCACCATTAATTGGCGCTTTAAAATGTTTGCTTAACGGGCTGCTCATAATATCTCTATTAACTAAATTTTAAAAATGAATATGAATATAGCCGGAGTCATTGGTGCCGTATGTCGTATCGCTGTATCCTTAAGCTGGAGACATTGGTGATTTATCGGTAACCGTATCGGTAACCTTATAACAGCTGATTCGACCAACCTTATGGAAATCAAAGCAATCGATTATTGGTGCCGCTAAAGTCGTAACCGTATCGTAGCCAACCCATTGGTTTTTGGTTTACCGTCGTAACGATAAACAGCTGATTGCGTTAGGGATACGGATACAGCGATACGACATACGGCACCAATGACTCCAGCTTTATGTGGTTTGATTGATACGGATAGAAATTTAACATTCAAATGCAACAACAACGCTGTGATCGTGATATCTATCTGGATCAGTTTGGAATCAACAGGGTGGCTCTGGTGATTTGGTTTTTTGTGGAAAATTTTTGACACCATTCCCTCTGTTTTTGGTAGCATGCTAATATCGCTCATTTACTTCAATAGTGTCATAACTCAAAAAACATTTAGTTGCAGCTTTTTTGACAGATAGCTGATAGAAAAATATGTCAAAAAGCTGCAACTAAAGTTAAAACCTATTTTATTTTGACTATGATTATGCGCCCATGACTTTTGAGTTAATAACATATAAACGTAACCAATAACATGATTTATGTTGTATAAAAAAATCTATGTGATCCGTTACAAATACACCACGTGCTATACAAATGAAAATATGCCTTTATATGCGCAACATATGGCAGTTAAAATCTTTGAATGGCTCTCCTGGAAAATTGTTTTTTTTGAGTTATGACACTATTGAAGTAAATGAGCGATATGATTAAGTGCACCTATAGTCATATGCACTAGGGCATCCGACATTTAACATATTTTTTCCACTCGAAAGCCCGCAAATTTAAACTTTAAGTCTGAAAACTAATTATTAAGGCCATAAAATAATTACATTACATTCATTTTAAATCATTGCAGAAAGACTATATATTTTTTATATGCAAAATACAAGAACCGCAACATAATGTGCAAATGCTTTTTGCACAAAGCTCTTGACAGAAGTGACATTTTTTATATCAGCCTTGGGACGAAAGTTATTTAGCAAAACATTTTTTTGGAACCTCTCCCGACATTTTTGGACGTTTTTTAACTGCCGAACATTTTGTTAATCATTAGCTTTTCTTTAAGTGCAAAATCCCATACAATTTTGAATGGAAAATATGTAGCATTTGTGGCATGATTTAAAGAACTAATAATACTAGTTATTAGTTTGATAATTTGTTTTAACTTTTTAAGTAAAATTTTATGGAGCGATTCGGGAAAAAAGTTGACAATAACAGGCACCCTATTATGTGTACACATTCGTTGAGTGCTGTTAACTCTCATAGTACTGATCCTTATGGTTCCAATGAGATTTGATCGTGATCCAGAGCTCGATGACTCATTAGAACGATACTGCTATCAGCTACTATTTCCTACGTGTCAAAAGGACTAACATACCTTTTATAACAAGAGTAACTTTGTAAGTCTGAGGTTGTAATACCTGCGGAAAATGATCTTTGAAATTTTGCAGCCCCGCGTTTGGTTCCACGAGTTTCCTGCTTGGTCGATCATGTTCAACTCTCACCTTTTTTAATATCGGAAGGTAATGTAATATTAGTGATAAAGTTCCATGGACAAATCATAAAGAATATAAGTATTCCACACAAGTAGGATTACAAATATATAGGCCCGGTTTCACCAACTCGACTTAACTTAGTTAAGTCATATTTTTTAATTTTTCTGTTTCACCACCAAAGCTTAGCTAAGTCGCAAATTAGCCTACCTGTTAGCTGGCTTATTCTCGACTTTCAACAGTGTTGCTGTAGTACAAATTTTGAGTTGAATTAAATGGCACTATTTATACTTATTTCATTATGCAAATATAGCAACCCCGCTATTGTTGACATCTGTAATTTCTCTGAAGAGGCTTATTTGTATTCTCGGTGGAAAATTTGTAAAAAAATTAATGGATCTTCGAGCTTCTGGTGAAAGTGATTGCGATTTTGAAGCTCTGCAGGTAATCGTGCTTCGACGAAAAAGAAAAATTAAAGAGCGTCCTGACTTGTTTCATTATTATAACGATGTTGACTTTCGCGAACGATTTCTTATGTGCAAAGGTGCTGCTTGGTTGGTTTTTTCTTTAATGAAAGACAAAATTTATCTTGAAGCTCGGTAAGTTTACATCATATTTTATAAATGTTGCCCTAAATTACTTCTCCGTTTACAGCAACAACGCAATGCAGCCACACCAAATATTTTTCATCGCACTCCGGTTCTATGCTCCAGGATCTTTTTAGCAAATTGTGGCAGCCCTTTCCGGAGTTTCAAAAACAAGTGCCTCACGTGCAATTACGCTAGTTTCCTACCATCTAGTATCCTTGCAACCAGATTTTGTGAAATTTCCTCAAACGAAACAGGAGCGCTTGGAAACACAGGCTGCTTTTAAAGAAAGGGCAAATTTTCCGCGTGTAATTGGGGCAATGGACTGCACCCATGTTAAAATCAATTCCCCAGGTGAATATGCGTGAATAGCAATTGGAAAACAATATCTCTATATTTATTTATAAACGCTTCCCAAGGCAGCCGGTGCTGTCCGGCTTCATTTCAGTCTAATCCCATTTAATTTGTTGCGTCCTCCCAGCAGATCTTTGCAGCGGGGTTAAAGTTTAGTTGAGGGGTCGACTGCTAATACGCTACCAAAAATATCGAGAGAGGTATCAAAAGATGCGAATAATCTCGAAAATAATAATCCGAGGGCGGAAAATAAAAATTGTATCTCAGTTCTGAGATATTTGCAGTTGAAGTGGGCGATTTTCATGTGGTTGTTGTAACGTTGTGTACCCACAAAAAAAAGTTGTGAACATAAGTGTTTTGCGCGGATATAGTTTTGGTCTACAAACCGGTGTTGGACCCACCCAGGGTAATTTTTTATAAGCGCGGCCGAAGGCCGCCAATACAGAGAGGTGTTCTGCGCAAAAATACGATGGATCCCACCCCTGGTTTCGGAGGGACCCGCGGGAAATATTTCTGTTTTTCGTTAATATCTTTCGAACGAGTTAAAATTCTTACTTTCGGCCTTCGGATTATTAATACTGATGTCAAGACGCGTCGTTTGACACCTCTCGATATTTTTGGACGCGTATTAGCGGTCGACCCCTCAACTAGACTGTTACCTGCAGCGGGACTGCGCCATACTCCTGCTCCGGGAAGGTATCGAACCCTAAGGGCGCCCCGTAGTCTACGCCTCAGCACCCCTCACTACCTTTCAGCAGCTCTGCTGCTCAACAAGCCACGCCCCACGGCGCCACCAGCTCATACGGCCGCTTCCACTCATGACTACAATCTCCGTAGTTGAGTTGGTAGCAATGCCGAGCATCAGCAACCGCCCCGTCTTCTTCTCCCCTCTTGGAACCAACGCTTTTAATAACCCTCATTCATACGGCTGAGTTCTCAGGTGCCGTATTTCCTCAAAATGCTTACGGAGATGACTCCTTAAGCCCCTAGGCGGTGTTGGCTCATCAATCAGATGTCTGTTGGGATGCTCAGGTTTCTGGGTATTCAACAGGAACTGTTTGGTTAGCATCTCATTTCTCTCCCTGATGGGGAATATTCTCGCCTCATTATGTAGATGGTGTTCCGGGGACAAAAGAAGGCAGCCCGTGGCGATTCTGAGAAAAGTATTTTGGCAGGCCTGTAGCTTCTTCCAGTGGAGTCATTTTTAGGCTTGCCGACCATATGGGTGAGGCGTAGCACGTAAACTGCTGGCCAATTGCTTTGTATGTAGTAATGAGCGTTTCTTTATCTTTTCCCCAGGTACTGCCAGCAAGGGATTTGAGGATTTTATTACGGCTCTGGATTTTCGGGACAATTGCGGCTGCGTGCTCACTAAAATGTTGCATCTGTGAGTGAAGAATAAATAGCACCAGCGAACAAAAACTATTTTTTTAACATACTAAACATTTATTTTATATTATTTCCAGGCGAAGAAGATCAAACTTAAACAACAATACATACTATATACGTAAGCAATCGGTGAAATTTGAAGCTTATAGTTGTTAAAATGGGGTAGAAATTGCGAAAAATTTCTTATCTGAACAATCGGTTGTATGAGATATATACTATATATTCAACCGATCTCTATGATTTTTTCAGAAAACAATATATGCTATATACGTAAGCAATCAGTGAAATTTGAAGCTTATAGCTGTTAAAATGGGGTAGAAATTGCGAAGTTTCTTATCTGAACAATCGGTTGTATGAGATATATACTATATATACAACCGATCTCTATGATTTTTTCAGACAACAATATATGCTATATATGTAAGCAATCGGTGAAATTTGAAGCTTATAGCTGTTAAAATGGGGTAGAAATTGCGAAAAGTTTCTTATATGAACAATCGGTTGTATGAGATATATACTATATATACAACCGATCTCTATGATTTTTTCAGACAACAATATATGCTATATACGTAAGTATTCGGTGAAATTTGAAGCTTCTAACTGTTAAAATGGGGCTAAAATTTGCGAAAATATATATATATATACTATATATACTATACTATATATACCACCATATATATACTATATATACCACCGACCTGTATGATTTTTTTAGACAACAATATGTGCTATATACGTAAGCATTCGTTGAAATTTGAAGCCTCTAGCTCTTAAAATAGGGCAGTAATTACGAAAAGTTCCTTATCTGAACAATCGGTTGTGGGGATATATACTATATATACGACCGATCTCATAAATTTTTTCAGGCAACAATATGTGCAATATACGGAAGTATATGGTGAAGTTTGAAGCTTCAATCTGTTAAATTGGGTAAGATATTACAAAAATCCTCTTTTTCTGAAAAATCGGTTGTATGGAGGATATATGCTATAGTGGTTCGATCCGTTCGGTTCCGAAAAATTTCTAATCGGACACTCAAATACACCCGCTCACCAATTTTATCAAGATATCTCAAAAATTGAGGGACTAGTTTGCATACAAACAGACAGACGGACAGACGGACATGGCTAAATCAACTCAGCTCTTCAACCTGATTATTTCGGTATACTTATATATAATAAAATTTTACTTTCGCAACTCTGATAAAACACTGGTTTTATGTATACATATTATATTAGTTTCTTTATTCACGTGCGTATGCGTATTATATTAGTTTCTTTATTCACGCAAATGCTAAATAACATAAGAATATTCGTAGTATAAAATATAAAAGTTGTATTGCCCCTCTTCATTTACTTTCATTTTAAATTAAATTCACTTCGATAATTCTTTCCGACACAATTCCTCTTTAGTACTTTGGCATATGATCCTCTGTGGGTGCTCCATGGAGTACTACAGTGAAAGTAATTTGGAAAGTACTCTTACGTATGTACTCTATGGAATACTCACAAACAAAGCGAGAGTGGGATCACTTACTCCTCTCCTAGGACATCGCAATGTTAATTGGAGCACATTTTTTGTATGTAACAGATTAGATTTGAAGCAGTCCTATACTCCCAAAGGAGTATTCCTTACATTATTTATAGAGTACTCGCGTTTTTTGAAGGGAAGTCTATACATGGCTGATACTTACATGGCCGCCAGAGTACGTACCGTGGGCCTCTGCCGGCGTGGTTACTGGTGATGTTGATTTTGCTGCTGAAGTTGACGCTGTTGTTGGTTGTGGTGCGCGGTCTTGGGCGCGCTGTGTTGGTACTGTTGGTGGTTGTTGCGCTCTGGTCCGAGGTGATCGAGTGAACCTGGTGGCAATAAAATTTCGTGTTGATTTTTGTACGACATGGATGACTTGGTGCTAATTTGGCGTTCGTGGTATTACGCTGCAGCGTACTGCTGGCCCTGGAGGCGGAGGTGTTGGTTTAAGAGTCTTCTAGCAATTTCGCTTGTGCTGGTACTATCATAAAAATGGTTAGTTCGGACTTGTCGATGCTGTCGTATCAGCAAGATTTGTTAAATGTTTCTTAAATGTTCTTTTTGGTCCGCAGGAAATTGCAAAAGCGGAAGATTCCAAACTGTTCAATACTAGTTAAGCTGCGCCACAATTAGAAGGCGACAATAATATTCACAAAAATTATTTTGCCAATGTGCTGACCGGGTAGTTGGTTGATAAGTAGGTGGGACTCAGTTAAACGGCAAGCAGTGTGCAATTAATAGGAGCACTTTTACAATTCCGTATTGGTGGTTTTTCACTGCTGTCGGCTTATGTGTCGCTTTTCTTCTTTTTTTTCAGTGAATGCCGCTTTTCTCTTTATAATTTAATGTTTCTTTGTCTATTTAGTTTTTTTTTAACCCGGAAACGCATGGCTAACTTTGCCTTCTGTCGTTTCTAAAATTTTTTCACGTTTACTTTTCATGCCGGAAACTCATGGCAATTTTCACTAGTGATCGCCGGTCTTTCTTTCTTGTTTTTCGATACTTTTGTATCGCAACTTTCGCCCCATCCCCAGTCACTAGGTGTGTTCGCACGAAAACGCTCCCAAGTGGACCGTAACCGTAGACCATCCTAGCAGACCGTAACAAACCTGCTTCGCTTTGAAGACCTGACGATGAAGCGAACAGGAAACCGGATCCGCTGTGAGAAGCCACTGCCAGGGGCCTCCGATGCCAATCAACGTGGGGCACGACTCACCCCTGAGATAAGAGTCTCAAAGTCCTAATACGAAGCTAGCCTGGCAACATAGGTCCATCAAAAAAAGGTTAAGTCAAGTTGGGAATTAATTTTGTTTCATAGTTTAAAAGGGCTTTGCGGCAATTAGACATTTGTTATGGAGAACTCGTCAAAACACCGAAAGATGATTTCTAGTGGTTATTTCCCCCACAGAAAGGCAATACAAAAAAAAGGTGTAGACATTTTGATATGGAGAACTCGTCCAAACTCCGAAAGGCTAGTGTTATCTCCCCCATAGAAGGCCAAAAAAAATATTTGGGTAGACATTTTGATAAAGGAGAACTCGTTCAAACTCCGAAAGGCTAGTGGTTATCGCCCCAACAGAAGGCCAAAAAAAATATTTGGGTAGTCAATGGGAACGCTGACATCCCATTCCCCGAAGGCACTCGGGCTACAGAAAAAAAGAAGAAAAAACACAAACTCATTCATTCTTGTCCCTAGTGCTCCCAACCGCAACGCATGAGGGGGTCTCAAGGACCTGCCTCTGGGACTGGTTGGGGCCACTAGGGTCAATTTCCTATACACACAGGTTGATCCCGACACACCCAGCCGCAACGCAGAGGCGGTCTCACGGACTCGCTAGTGGGACTGGCTGGGGGTGTTGAGGCCTTCCGTTCATTCACCCGGGACACCCCTCCTGCCTCCGCCGCTATGGGTGGAGCGGCTTCAAGGGCCGCTCCCCAGACTGGTGGGACAGGGAAGGGTGACACTTTGAATCCCAGCTCAACCCGTCACAATCCAGGTGGTATTCTGCGGTACCACCTGAGACGTGGGCTGAGCTGGGGTCCTACCATTCGCTCACATACTCACACCAGACAACACAAATTCGGCAAAGAAAAAGTTATATAAAAAAAATTTAAACATTACAAAAAAAAACTCAAAATCCCAATTAGCTGACACATATTTTACCTAAGCCGACTACGGACAACATCCGGCAAACTAAAATCCCAACTACAAAAAAAAAAAATAAAGTCCGTTCAGCACTGCCTCATCGGGTGAATACAAAAATCCGGAGGACTGACGTTAAGTCTCGTGGCTCCTTCGGCCACTGCCCACGATGACCAGCCCGGACAACCTGATCCGTTCAACCATCCCACCGCAACGTAGGTGGCAGCTCCTGTGGCTGCTCACTCGGACTGGTGGGATGGTCAACTTCACGGGTTGACCCGACTGACCCTCGCGGCCAGCGCCTCAGGTGCCACGTTGGGCGCCATCTGTTATGGCGCCCTCAGCAACTGTCATCGATGATCATTCTGGACAACTTGATCCGTCCAACCATCCCACCGCAACGCAGGTGGCTGCTCCTGCGGCTGCACACCTCGGACTGATGGGATGGTCAACTTCACAAGTTGACCAAAATGAACAGCGCGACAGCGCCTCGGGCACCAAATCGCGTTGGGCGCCATCTGTTATGGAAACGCATCTATGGTGGAAGCAGTAAGGAAGGCGGTCGGCATGATGTGGTGGTGCACAGTGGCTAGTCATTGTCGGCTGGGGCGGGTCCTTGCCAACCTTACTGTTCCTGCGCCATAATCAGAAAAAAATGTCATATCATGCCTATCAAAACTAAAAGCTGTAAAATTCAAAATAAAAAACCGACAGAAGCACAGAGATCGACTCAAAACGCTTATAACTTCAAAATGAAACGACATGCGGTTGAACCGGATGCCACGGACAGACCGTTAACACTCAAACATTTTAAATTTCAAAAGAAAACCGTAAATTAAAAAAAAAAACTGTTCAAAAAAAACTAACCGAACCGGAAACGACTGGTTACCACAAGTTCAAATCAAAATAACAAAACGGCTGAAAAATAAAAATACAAATAAAAGGGCCGAATATATATAGGGGGCGTTGCGGGTGGTGTTACGACGCCCGGTGCTTTTCCCACCCTCAAAAACCATGGCCACCGACGCACCTATATTTCGGTGGCCCCTTACCTGTAAACCCTATGTGCCTTCTAAATGAGCCAGAACGCCAGCATTCCCATTTTATTTACAAATTTTATTCAATACACATTTCTATTAACGTATGTATGCTACAAAAAAAAATAAGATAGTGCAGGTTTCTTAACCAGGGCTACAGCATTGTTGAACCACGAATAGCTATTTACACTATGAAAATGTATGTAAGTGTGTGTAGTGTATAAAGTGAGAGAAAAACAAAATGATCCAACAGTTCACACTTTATTGGGCCGAAATCGAAACGAAATCTAATATGAATACTTAAGTCTGGCTAAGCTTGTTCTGTTGGGGGTTCTTTTCTTTTCTCTTACTTTTGCTCGTAATATTTCAAATTATACAATTATTTATGTCTCCCCTTTTTTTTTGATAATCGTTATAAACGCTATGTGTGAGAAAAAATATATAATTAAATGTACTTATGTATTATAAATATACTACCTACAAAGTAAGAATTTGGTTGAATTTTCTTCTTTTTCATTCACATTCACAAAACATATTTTAAGACTATAAAGTTTGGATACAAATTTCGATATTTGGGGCTCTCTTACAAAATTTTGTTATGTGGTCGTAGTAGAACTTAATTTTGAGTGTAACAAAATATCAATTTGGTATAATACGCATAGTATAATGATACTAATATGTAATATGTACTACGAAAAGGGGTTACAAAAGCAATAAGGATGACATTGCGATAGCAATATGTATTACGTGCACGTATATTACTTTCGTCTTGTTGTTCGAAAGATATTGCCCGAAATAGGGATTCATATGTATATATATATATATATATATATATATATATATAGATATATATATATATATATATATATATATATATATTGCCTTTGTATGATATAAGAAAAAAAATTAAAATCCTTTTGCCAATTTGTGCATAATCGAAGAATGGCTGCTGTCGCAAAAAATTTTTTCTATAAATTTATGGTTGAGCTCCAAAAATGGAACGCTAAAACTTTTCAAATGATACAGACCGCTTTTCTTATGACTAAAAACTTATCGAGCTAACTTCAATCATTTTGAAGCAAGAAAAAATATCATTAAAATAAAAAAAGGAAATGTATGCTCCTTGTTGTATAGCTAACAATTTCGAGTATTCAATAATACCATTTGACGAAAAAATCGACCCTTGTTAAATAGTTCAACCGGACTGTATAAAACCCTCTAAGTATTACTTAGAAGTTTCTTTAACTACCCTGCAAAAAACGCTCTCGTCATTCCACGTCTTTTGACTAGTCATTTTACAGTCATAGGTTATATTCATAGTCACATTTGCATGGGCGTGAGTAAGTTTTATGACCAAATTTTTTTGTAGGGTAATTAATTTTAAGTCTATACATGGCTGATACTTACATAGCCGCCAGAGTACGTACCGTGGGCCTCTGCCGGCGTGGTTACTGGTGATGTTGATTTTGCTGCTGAAGTTGACGCTGTTGTTGGTTGTGGTGCGCGGTCTTGGGCGCGCTGTGTTGGTACTGTTGGTGGTTGTTGCGCTCTGGTCCGAGGTGATCGAGTGAACCTGGTGGCAATAAAACTTCGTGTTGATTTTTTTACGACATGGATGACTTGGTGCTAATTTGGCGTTCGTTGTATTACGCTGCAGCGTACTTCTGGCCCTGGAGGCGGAGGTGTTGGTTTAAGAGTCTTCTAGCAATTTCGCTTGTGCTGGTACTATCATAAAAATGGTTAGTTGAATTCGGACTTGTCGATGCTGTCGTATCAGCAAGATTCGTTAAATGTTCTTTTTGGTCCGCAGGAAATTGCAAAAGCGGAAGATTCCAAACTGTTCAATACTAGTTAAGCTGCGCCACAATTAGAATGCGACAAAAATATTCACAAAAATTATTTTGCCAATATGCTGACCGGGTAGTTGGTTGATAAGTAGGTGGGACTCAGTTAAACGGCAAGCAGTGTGCAATTAATAGGAGCACTTTTACAATTCCGTATTGGTGGTTTTTCACTGCTGTCGGCTTATGTGTCACTTCTCTTCTTTTTTCAGTGAATGCCGCTTTTCTCTTTATAATTTAATGTTTCTTTGTCTATTTAGTTTTTTTTTAAACCCGGAAACGCATGGCTAACTTTGCCTTCTGTCGTTTCTAAAATTTTTTCACGTTCTTTTTACTTTTCATGCCGGAAACTCATGGCAATTTTCGCTAGTGATCGCCGGTCTTTGTTTCTTGTTTTTCGATACTTTTGTATCGCAACTTTCGCCCCATCCCAGTCACTAGGTGTGTTCGCACGAAAACGCTCCCAAGTGGACCGTAACCGTAGACCATCACAGCAGACCGTAACAGAGCATGTCTCGCTAATTAAATACACATAAAGAATACCGCAACATCGAAATTTGCCGATATCGATGTGAAATTAGTCGCAAACTTGTTTCATAACTCAACATAAAAATTATTGATTTTAAAAATAACAAGAGGGACCAGAAAAAAGCTTCCATGTTTTTGTATACGGTTTAATGTACATATGTACATGCATAGTAAATTGTAAAAAAATTGCAAAATTTAAATTTATGATTTTTTTGTGTGGGTCGAAAGCTGTTAACTAATTTTGCTGTTATTTAGTGCGTATATATTACGAAAAAGGTATAGACGTTTTTATTGCTCCGAAGTGAAAAGTTTGAGAGTTCTAGCGTTTCTTTGATTTTTCAAAATATAATACTCAGCACATAAGCGGTAATGGCAGAGCCTAGGCTAAGACGAAACTTAAGTCGTGCAATGCCCACAATGTAAGTTTTTGTAACAGAGCCGGAAACTCAAGTGAACTAACACACATATTTCAAATCCATTAATCATTAAATTGACAGAAAGTTTAATGCACTTTTCGTGATTATGTAACTAAAATTTAAAGAGAACCTAGCAATTATAAATTTTTACAGTGTCATTGACTATAAAAAATTAAGTGGATACTTAAATTTAGTTGCACCTTTTTTGAAAGATACGCCGTCGAAAGCTACGCCAAAAAGCTATAACTAAATTTATGTATTTGTGTAGTCGTATTGAATTTTGACAGATAATAATTATTAATCAAACTGTGATTTTTGCCGGCTCAAGGTCCAATGTAATAAAACACTTTTTTAAATATTTCCCAATATATTTCAATCTCCTTCGGAGATCGTCTTCAGGGGCTATAACAATAACAAACAAATATTCACATATAAAACTGAATACAATTTTTCCATACATACATACATTAATTATCTTGTCCGATACACGACACTTGTTAATTCGCCATGCAGTTCAGAACTAATTTTTTTTTTTTTTTTTTGTTCTTTTGTGAGTCAAGTAAGTGTCTATAAATATGTGAGCAATTTTCTGTGTCCGTTTTGTAATTTAGTCTCTTGCTTGGTGATGTATTTGCTATGTGTAGCATTTCTAACGTAAACCTTTTGCAAAATTATAGCTCTAGTATGCTCACAGAGCAGGAGACAAATTATAGCAAAAGGTTTACGTTAGAAATGCTACACATAGCAAATACATTACCAAGCAAGAGACTAAATTACAAAACGGACACAGAAAATTGCTCACATATTTATAGACACTTACTTGACTCACAAAAGAACAAAAAAAAAAAAAAAAAAATTAGTTCTGAACTGCATGGCGAATTAACAAGTGTCGTGTATCGGACAAGATAATTAATGTATGTATGTATGGAAAAATTGTATTCAGTTTTATATGTGAATATTTGTTTGTTATTGTTATAGCCCCTGAAGACGATCTCCGAAGGAGATTGAAATATATTGGGAAATATTTAAAAAAGTGTTTTATTACATTGGACCTTGAGCCGGCAAAAATCACAGTTTGATAAAGTCAAAGTAAAAAGGTCGTTACAATCAAATTTTAGTAATAATTATTAATTATATCGGTATAATATAAAATAATAATGCACTTCAGAAGCAAAGAAACATAAACTAAATATAATATTTAATATTTTCTAAATGACAAATGATTTTTTTTTTTTTTGATTTGGTTATCACTTTTACCGCGATTCTTCGTCGTCATTTGATTTTTTAACAGTTAAACTATCAGTAGTGATACTTTTTTCTGACATTGGGGAATATCTTTTGTCAAAATTAAGTACGTACTATCTGTTTGGCGGTCGCCATGGTGTGATGGTAGCGTGCTCCGCCTGCCACACCGAAGATTCTGGATTCAACTCCCGGGCAAAGCAACATCAAAAATTTAGAAAACGTTTTTTCAACTAGAAGACAGTTTTCCTAAGCGAAATCGCCGCTCGGCAGTAATTTGGCAGACACTGCGAGTGTATTTCTGCCAAAGATGACTTGATACCATGGTTCAATTATGTACAGGTTGGCTCATCTCATCAGCTGATTTTATTTATGTCATTGCATGGTCGAAGGGATTGTCAAAAGGAGATGGCAAACTCAAAATGAAACCAACACATTGGCAACATTTTACTTACACATACAAAAACTGCTAAGTTTTATGTTTCCATTCCATACCATTCGCACCAACACCAATACACAGATTTTGACAATTTGAACAGACATATTTTGTTGCTTTACAGATGAGCCAACCTGTATATAGTTGAACCATGCTTGATACGAAACATTTGTTTACGCTCTCTCTCTCTAGCAACAATCACAGATAAATCCCTCGCGCCAGCTGAAGTGGGTGCCAGAACAAAAAATGTGCCAGCTAAAACGAAAAACGGGCCAAAAATTTCGGTAAACTTTAGTTTGACCTACAACTGTAGAAATGGGTTCAAAAATTATCGGAAAAAAGATAAAAACTACTTATTTTAGTGTAAATATTATTAGTTCGAACGCGGAGGGTAAATATTATTTCCCGTTCAAAAGTTATCACTAAAAACGAGTTTTGTAAATATGAAGTCCCGATGCAACCAGTCAATTTTGATCACAGAACCTGGAACTTCAGACATGTAAGATAAGCCCTATCCAATAAATGATGTTAACTATTATATCCTAGGTCCGATTTACTTAAATTTCAAAAGAATATTTGGTTTTGCCTTTGAGTTAAATGCATTACAATATTTGACTAATTAATTTAATCAGAATGTAAATTTTACTTAGATTTGTTTATATTTAACTCTAACTAGTCGTATTATTGTAAAATAAGTTTAAAGAAATGAATATTTTTCGACTTTCATTTTATTAAATGATTGAAACTATAAAATAGCCGAAATGTATGTCAAAAATCCCCATATTCTGATGTATTAATTTTTGTTTGGAGTGGCATCATTGACACAAAACTGCATTTTTACAGCGCCCTCTCGATGCACTCGCAAATCCATTCATCTATAATTTCTGCCATGAAAACTCATCTGGAAGCATTGTGAATGAAACTAAAGCCATCATCCGGTGGAAAGATCCTAAGCCAGATAAATAATTTTGCATATAAATGCAACAACAACGATATGAGCCAGATAAATGCAGGTAGAAGTCTGGTTCAATTTGTGAACCAGATAATTTCTTAATTACTTGTCTTTAGTTTCGCAACGCTGCCTTTAATAAACCTACTTTTTCAAAAATAGATGTCGCTGCTTAGCCTTTAGCCGTATGAGTTAAATGAAAAACAGCGGCGACATCTGCCGATCACATTTCACGTGTGCGAAAACATCACAACATCTGCTTTTCAAGTCTCTCAATGATCCAGAGCATTCCAGTGAGAATTGAGCGTGAGCCGGAGCTGTAAAACTTACTGGATGACGGCATAAGTGTGATATCTTATCTGTCAACAACTGCCTGACAGGATGTTCAATATGGCTACTTTTTAGCGTTTTGGCGGCGCATATCTTCAGCGGGTGATAGAAAGAGATACAGAATGAGACAGCGATAGTCAATTACAAATCAGGTGATCCAATCACTTTGGAATTTTGACGTCTATGCAGAAGATATCACACTTAGTTTGATTCACAATGTCTGGAAGAACCTGCAGGCCTTTTAAAACAACGCGCTTATAATAGTCATAAGATATGTTCTTATGTCACCATCACAGTGAGGCGGGAATACTCCCAGCAAAATGCTGTGCAAACAGTTTTTGTTAAATTATCAGAAATCTGGGCATCCTAACAGACATCTGATTGATGAATCCCCGCCTTCCAGGGACATAAGAAGTCATCTCCTCAAGCACTAGTAAGAAATCCAGTGCAAAAGAATTCAGCCGTTTGAGGTAAAAAAGCACAAAAAGGTTTTCAGAGTCATTCACAAAAAGTTGGCAAAGTCCTATGCCGCTAAATGCCCGGCAAACCCCGTTCTTAACGTCAAGTACGCAACACTGTCAGTTGAAGAAAGGAGTCTTCCCAGGGAGACGCGCGTCACTCTAGCACAACTCTGATTTTGATACTGCAAGGGGTTAAGCTCTTACTTATCCAAAATCAACCCCGACATATGCAATGTATGTCCCGCATGTAATGTGTCTCCACATGATAACAACCTTCTTTTCAATTGAATTGTGGAACCAACGACTCTAACAGCCCTGTTGAAACTGCAAGTTTCTTCGGACTTGCGTTAGAGGTTATTGGAGCTCCGCTTCAACAACAACAACATAGATTTTCATTGTATGATGGCCACATGCTCTTGGGAAATCTACAGCACTACAAACGCATCCATTTATTATAAGCTTTTCTGAGCCAGTGCTACAAGATGCGAGCCTTGATGAGTTTCAGGATAAAAAGACCCCGTACTAACTCATCGGCCTCGTTGTCCTGTATTTTATGATGTCTCAGCATTCAGATCAGGGAAACGCTTTATCAACTAGCGACTTCCATGGCCCACTGCCTTCGCCAACCGATCAGACTTGATGTTATCGTTGCAAAACCGAAATCTCAGAGAGCTGACAGGCTATTGAAAAAGATGGCTCTCCTGTTTTGTATCCAGTAATATTTTACATGCTGACTCTGGGAAACACATAGATATGGGTGGTCGGAGGTGCTGCAAAGATTACGCTTCCAATCCAAACGTCATTTTAGATCCGTCCGTGCGAATTGAGATGTCGAAACTCTGACAACTTCAATTTTCATTAACATTCTCGTGCTTTCATTCACGTTCAGGGTTAAGCTGCCGACATTGGTGCGTTATTGGTAACCGTATCAGTAGCCTTATAACAGCTGATTCGACCAACCTTATGGGAATCAATGCAATCGATTATTGGTGCCGCTAAGGTCGTAACCGTATCGTAGCCAACCAATTGGTTTTTGGTTTTCCGCCGTAACGATAAACAGCTGATTACGTTAGAGATACGACTACAGCGATACGACGAACGACACCATTGACTCTGCTTTCAGTCTGCGCTTCATACAACTTTTATATCCGGCAAAGGACTGCATACATTTTAATGCGCCTCAAAGCTTTCGAGGAGAGTTTTTGGCTCTAACACAACTAAATTCGCTTTATCTACGCACAGTGGCGTAGTGAGGGGGGCTGCCATCTTGCCCCGGCCGCTACTCACAGAGGCACCAAATGGTCCACAAAGCAGATCTTCCTGGATAATTTGCATTTTTATTATAACTGATTTCTGGAAAATATTATTTGGGGAAAAATTTTCTATACTAAAAAATGCATCCATATATCCTGAACACTTGCGACAGGTTGTGGAATAATTGAAAGCATATACCTTTTTTTCTCACGTTCAACGTTACGCTGGAAATTATTAAAAAATACTTTAACAAAAACTGTCAAAGGTGAATGTGAAACACAATGGAGCGCCAGAATACAAGCGGCTAGCGTTATCGTCGATGGGCTAGATAATGTAGTAGAACAGTTAGAACAATTAGCAGAGGACACTAACACCACAAGTGACACCAGAAGCGAAGCTACAGTTCTGTTGCAAAATATATTAATTTTAGTTTTATATCATTAGTTTATTTCTTAAGGAGGATTGATCCGGGAATGAATTTTAGAGAAGCGTATCATGATGTAAAATCATTAGCGACTGAACTATGCGAAATTCGAGACACTCTCTGCGAAGAAGCAATAGAAAAAGCGAATTCTCTTTGTGAAAAATGGGATATTGATATAACTAGTAAAACGTGTAAGAAGGCGCCGTGAAATGCCCGGAGAATCGGCTAGAGATATTGGTGTTTCCGCAGAATGTGAAATTTCTCGGGTTATGAAAAGTGTTCTCGATCATCTCCAACAAGAAATACGTTTAAGATTTACACGACTAAATGGCCTTAATTTTAGATTTGGATTTCTCTTAGACGTTGGAAAAATATTTTCCCCGGCGCAAGAAAACCCCACTCCGCCACGGTCTACGCAGCTTATTTAATTAGATATCCAGTATTTGATATAGCGATCCTATATATAAGAGTGGAAGTTGAGGAGGGTGTGGAGGGAAGGAAAGCGAGAAAAATTAAAAAAGGTAAAAGGAAAATTATTATTTCATTCTTGGACCTGGACTTTTTTTATATTTCGTCGTCCTGTGTAATTAATGCAAATAAATTAATTACATACATATTTAAGTAATTGATATTTAGTTCGCATTCAGTTTTATCTAAATATTTTATAGTCTAATTACAAATGCTCTGTAAAGAATGTGCATTGTTTATTTAATGTAACTCGTTGAATGAAAATGTTCTCACGACCTTCGTATTGTTTAGCTTAAAACCTGGAAAATAAATGCATCTTAATTCAATATCTTCATACAAATGTATGGGAGTTTCCGTAAAAGTTTCAACCCAGAGCGAAACAATTTACTTTCGTTGGGCATAATTTTATGGGAATCAACCGAAAGCTGCATATAATGTCTTCTATGATACAAATAATTGATCCAATTAATTATTTGGTTAATATGGAAGTTTCTAAAAGTTATAAGGTTAGCTTAGGTTGAACTTGCGGTCGGAGTGGACCTCATATAGGCTGAATGAGTCAATAGTGCTACCAGAAGTTTGTTTAACGACCAACAGGAAAATCCCTATTAAGAACCAGGACCTATGTAATCCTCTTGTCAAATACTGAAGCATTTAATCACCTATGCCACTTGTTGCTTATAGATCTGATAGCTGTATCACTCCTAATAGCTGGTGTCTTAGGCTGTCGAGCGCAGGGCAAGTGCACAAAACGTGCTCCACTTTTTCCTTCCTCTTCTAACCCGCACTTCCATCAGAATACCTGTCATAACTCTACAGTCCTCCCTTTTTAATGATAAGAGTAAGTTCGTAGGACCTGCACATGATCTTCGACACTTTTCAGCCTCGCACTTGGGTCAACGCCTTTCCTGTTTAGTCGATCAGGTGCACTTGTCGGCTTCTCTTAGTCTCACCCAATCTTATTAGGACGTTGTTGTTGTTGTTGTTGTATAAAATATAAGGGCACTCCCAGAAGGTTTTGGGGAGTGTTATCCGGTACGTTCCGTGACGCAATGCAGTTATTCATATAGATGCGTTCAACGCAATTTTATGCATGCCAGTAACATCGCCACAATCAACCAAGATGTTGCGTTTGTAAATATAAAGGAACTTCAGACTTAGCAATTGAAGTTTATTTCCCTTTGCCCATTCACATACAAAATTACGCGAAGCACTGAAGGTTTAATGTGGCCATATAAATCGTTCCCGAGATGTTCGGGCCAGCACCTTAATGGTGCTATATTACCGGAGCGTACCGGATCTGTATCCGGCAAAGGACCATCACATCGATAACACTCCCCAAAGCCTTCGCGGAGAAATCTTATCGCTACAACAACAACAACAAGCACTGTTATAAACATTCTCATTATACAAGAAAAATGCTTGCTTACATATGTTGTGTCGTATTCATTTTTTAAATTGCAGTTTCTAACAAGCCAACCTAATATAAACGCACGTAAGTCATTTTCTGTCAAAAATCTCTCATGCACATACAACTTCTATGAGAGCAACCCAAACTGAATTTGCAGCGTAAAAACCTAACTCGATTTCCAATTTTCGTTCTGCGTGACATTTTAGATTTGACGTTTGCACACATGCTTTACATTGTCGCAACGCATGTTTATTTGGGTTGGGGCAAAAAACGCCGGTTGTTTACGTGCGCTAAAATAACGCAGTGCGGTTTTATTAGGTTGGCCTGTAACTGTGAAAAATGTTAGAAAAGTACCAACGAGTGGGAAAAATAATTTCACTTGCAAAGTGTGAAAGCACCCTTAGCAAAAGCGAACATCAAATTCTTCTTTTCATGCTTTGTTTGCAAAAAATGTTGGGAGTTGGCTACTTTCTCATGTCAGACGGCGCCTGTGTCGCTCAATCTGCCGTTCTTCGTAAAAAGTACGTACAATCTACTCATAATGCATAACATTGTGTTAAACGCATTAAACTGCATTACTTTAACACATGATTACATACAAAGTATGTACTGTGCAAAAAGAATAAAATATGCAAGGAAGGCAATTGGGATAAAGTTTACAACAACCACGGCATGACGTGGCTGAATGCGTTTGTAACACTTCAACCATCGTAGGAGTGCGGGTTCAAATCCCACTCCCGGCAGAAAAGGCTTTGAAGAGATTTACAAGGTATAATCGAAACAGCTTTCGCCTTGTCCGTCCGATGTCACGTTGTTTAAAATTTTCCCAAATTATTAAAAGAAGCGATTATTGCTTTGTTATGTTCTCATGCTGAACTATCAGCCCTGCCGCAGTCAGTGTCGCCAGTAGCGCCAATAACACCAAACTCTTGCCTGACACACAAACATATTTCGACTTATTGGCGTATGTAAAGCCACCAACTCAGTGCTAAGCATCGGCAAAAATACCCTTGGTGTTACAGTGCTAACTCACTGAGTTGATACTGGCCTTGCGTTGGTGTCATGGTATCAACAACACAAATACACAGGCTAAACCCCGCCTTGCGGCGTGCGCCTGTCTACTGATTTTGTGAATAATGGTCTTCCATCCATGTTGAACTTAACTGACACATCTATCAGCCTCTCAAAGGTTTTGAGCAGGAATGATGTTAAGCCTTTCGGATACATATGACTTATCTTCCCCGCCTGTGGTATGAAAACTACACCAGCAGTTCTCCAAGAGTTGCGTATATTTTCAGTCTTATGCACCCATGCAATATTATCATAAGCCATTCAACGATCGCTCTAAGTACTCGAAATTTGGAACATGGCAGGGTATATGCCAACTGCCGGGTCCACTAAGATAAGGTTTTCACCGCCTATTCAATCTTGGTATCGATTTTTGACCAACAAAGAACATCGTTGCAAAGATAAAATCCTTGTATATTCTTTATATGTTTAATTGGTTTGGATAGGTATCTCCGAATGTCGTTTATAACAAAAGACAATTTTCTGATCAAATGCTCGCTATAAGTTTTTATAATCAATAACAGAACTGTTCAAAAAGTTTTATATTGAAGTGGAAATCACAATGCATATGCAAAATTATATGTACATTGAAACTTTTTCAAATTGAAGAAATAAAAACATCTTTTAAATGTTTAAAGAATTTTGATGGTCCTCTTAATGAATGATTTTTGAATTAATGCCCCTATTACGGTATACAACTCAACTTAGTAACAATTTTAAGATTTACACCTAAACAGCTGTAATAAATAAATAAATTAAATAAAAAAAAAAAAAAAAATACAAATGGTTTTCCATTTTTGAGGTACCCACAATTCAATTATTGTAATATCCGCTTGTCCGCTGCTCAGGTTCTATTTTATGCAGGTTGAAATTCGTGCGAATGTCGCGTCTGTTACCATGGAGTTGCCCATATGTATTTGCGAAGCTGGATAGTGTTATTAAGTTGACATGTATACAATGAATTTATTTTTAAGAACGGTATACGTAATTTGTTTTATCTGTTTCCAAGCTGCTAATATTCCATCATATACTGCGACAAAACCAGAGTTGGGAGCAGTGCCCTAAATTTTTAGCATTTACAATGCTCGAACTTAAGTTGGCTGACTTAATCATGACCTTGAGTTAAGTGTTAATGAGACGTCCGCACGAATAAAATACAACATAAAACTATTACCATATGCTAAGATATTGTTACGAATATTAGCAACACTAAGGGGTACTGCCATCTCCAGGCCGATGCTAAGCAGTGACATGAATTCACATCAATAATTCAATCATTATGTATCTACATAAACGAATCAATAATTGCGTCTACACATATGTACGTATACGAGCAGCGAAGAAGCAATGCACAAACACATGTATATATCTTATCTGAGTTGTCACAAGAGAGGGCAATAATTTGTGCAAGTATTACTCAAATGAGAAGTTATAAACGTAGTTGTGGCTGGCTATTTTGTAGCTGACACAACTTGTAAGTTCTGGAATGGAAAAGCCTGGAAGTATGCAATGAGAAATCAAAAAGTATAAAAGGCGTGACAGTAGAGGCGAAGAAGGAGTTTCATTTGAGCTATCAATCAGTTTGGTTGTTAAGCAAGCTAGTTGCAAAGTATAAGTGTTATTGTGAAGTACTTTAATAAAGGCCATTTTTCCATTATTCAATATTGGAGTTATTTATTCAACAGTTTAGTGATCGAACTTAGCAAAAGGGCAAATAAGAGGATTTGCAAGTAAATTCGATACAATTGGTGTCAGAAGAGGAATTGTTGAATAAATTCCAGAGGACAACAAGGACATGGCAAAGTTCAGTGAATTGAAGATCCAGCAACTGAAGAAGGAGTTGGAGAGCCGTGAATTGAATACAACCGGCATTAAACTCGAACTTCAGGCACGACTACGAGAGGCAATGGAATTAGAAGGAATTGACTTGGAAGAGTATGACTTTCATCTTGATGGCGAGGAAACAACAAAAATGGAAGAGACAGTTACGCAGACAGTTACGAGCACAGACTTGAACATGATTTTGGCTGCAATATCTGCTCAAACATCGACAGTGGCTTCTCAACTAGAATCCCAGGAGAACCGTATAACATCCAAGATGGAAGAACAGAAGACACGTATTGCAGGAATGTCGTCAGAAATAACACCGAAGATTGAAGCACAAGAAACGCGTATTTCAAAAATGTCCACACAGATTACATCCAAGATGGAAGCACAAGAGGAGCACTTATCATTGCAGGTGGCACAAATGTCTTCGCAGTTAGAAGCACAGAATACAAAAATTGTACAGCTCGAGGAAAAAACGGATGCCGAGATAGAAGCTTTGAAAGGTCATATACAGGAGTTGCAAATAAATCGCCCAACAGTTTCCGCGAGTAATCCAAAGGTAAAGACACCATCCTTTGACGGTTCTGTCCCTTTTCAGGTATTTAAGCTACAGTTTGAGAAGACCGCAGCAGTGAACCACTGGAATGCTGAAGATAAAGTTGCAGCTCTGTTCGTGGCACTGAAAGGGCCTGCCGCGGAAATCTTACAGGCTATTCCAGAGTACGAACGGAACAGTTATGACGCATTGATGGCTGCTGTAGAACGAAGGTACGGAAGCGAACACAGGAAACAGATGTATCAAATAGAATTGCAAAGCAGTTACCAAAAAGCTAATGAGACTTTGCAAGAGTTTGCTTCGGATGTTGAAAGGTTGGCTCATTTGGCAAATGCGGGCGCACCCGTGGAGTACACCGAGAGGGTAAAAATCCAGAGTTTTATAAACGGCATACGGGACGTAGAAACGAAGCGAGCGACATATGCAAACCCAAAACCCACATTCGCAGAAACGATATCCCATGCGCTGACTCAGGAAACAGCGTCACTTTTGAGTAAGCCCACATACAATGCTCATCGCGTGGAAGTGGAAAGGCCAGACTGGGTAGACACAATTTTGGAAGCATTAAAAGGAACGCAGCAGAAAAACGATGGTGCCGTCAAATGCTTTAAATGTGGAAAGCCAGGGCACATTGCACGTTATTGCAGTACCAATCCTAACAGTTCCAGCAATGTGGGTGGCCGTAAACGCAGAGCTGAAGGAGAGAAGCAAATCTCAAAATCCACTCAATCGTTAAACTAAAGCGAGTCAGCCGCAAGGGGCGACAGCTGGCTCCCTCAATTGAATGCCCCATAATCTCTATCTCGCAAATTGGAAGAAGATCAAGCAATCCTACTGTTGGAGGACATGTGGATGGAAAGGAACGTTTACTGACTGTAGATACGGGGGCATCCCATTCCATCATTCGATCAGATTTAGTCAACAAGAAGATAAGACCATTGCTTGGAGCAAGATTACGTACAGCCACGGGAGAGGCCACGGATAATTGGAGTGGACTTCTTAATCAACCAAGGCATCAAGATCGATATGCAAAGCAAGACGATGCGATATAAGAACATGGATGTGCCACTTAATTTCGGCTACGAGAGAGGCTTCAGCAGCAAACGAGTGCTGGTGGAAGAGAGTCAGCAAATACCACCAAAATCCGAAGCAGTCATCTGGGCAAAGGTTGATGGAGATTGTGGGTTGTCGAAGCAGCAAACAAATCAGCAATAAACATACTTGTAGGAAAAACCCTGGCTATGACAAAACAAGATGGACGTATTCCGGTAAGAATACTCAATGAGTTCAAGTCACCATTCAATTTGACCAAAGGAGCTGTTTTGGGAAGATGCCAAGAGGCTGAAGTAGTTATTAACTGTGAACAGCTCCAGGAACACGTTTCATCTAGTAATACTGATCTTTCGAATGATATCACGGCATGGAGGGAGGGGCTAGATCCAGATTATCAGAGAAAGGCAAAACAAATGCTCCTAAAGTACGCGAACATATTTAACCAGGATGGTTCCAAACCAGGCCGCACCAATGTTGTGAAACATCAAATTGACACTGGAGACGCGAGGCCGATACGTCAAGCTCCTCGTAGTGTTCCACTGGCGAAACGGGAAGTTGTGAGTCAAATCGTACAAGAATCGACAGCGGCGTCATCGAACCATCAGCTAGTCCATGGAGCTCACCGGTAGTACTTGTAAAGAAGAAGGATGGAAAAATGAGGTTTTGTGTGGACTACCGGAAGTTGAATGACGTTACGAAAAAGGATAGCTACCCATTGCCAAGAATTGACGACACTCTGGACTCGCTATTTGGTACGAAATGGTTTTCCACACTGGACTTGAAAAGCGGCTACTGGCAAGTTGAGGTGAAGGAGGAAGATAAAGAGAAAACAGCCTTCAGTGTCGGTGATGGTCTTTGGCAATTTACAGTAATGCCTTTTGGACTCTGTAATGCACCAGCTACTTTTGAGAGACTCATGGACCAGGTACTGAAAGTCTACATTGGAAAACATGCTTGGTGTACCTGGACGACATCATCGTATTGGGCAAGAACTTGGATGAACATCTTAAGAACTTGGAGGTAGTTTTCCAGAGAATAGCTGGCGCTGGCCTGAAGTTAAGTCCCAAAAAGTGTGCGCTGTTTAAAAAGGAAGTAAATTATTTGGGTCACAAGGTAACGACAGAGGGCATCTGCACTGCAAGCGAAAAGATAGAGGCTGTAAAGGATTGGCCAAGACCACAGAACCTACATGAATTGAGAAATGTCCTTGGCCTGTGCACATATTACCGCCGATTTGTACCAGATTTTTTCAGCGTACCCTATAGCGTTTTGTCACAACTGGTTGATGGACAGGAGAAGGTAGTTGCATATTACAGCCGTTCGATTGGAAAAACAGAGAGGAACTACTGCGTTACGCGGAGATAGCTGTTGGCACTGGTAGAGTGCATTAAACATTTTCGCAAATACCTCTACGGCCAGCGATTCCGTGTCAGGACAGATCACGCAGCGTTAAAATGGCTTCTGCAGTTCGATAATCCGGAAGGACAATTGGCACGGTGGATCGAGCGACTACAAAGCTATGACTTTTCCATTGAGCATCGGAAAGGTAGTACCCATGGAAATGCCTATGCAATGTCACGAAGACCATGTAGTTTGGAATGCAAGCACTGTTCAAGGGCCGAGGCTAAAGAAGACATTACAGATGTCCGGCTAATGACTATAACGTGTACGGATGAATGGGACAAGGAACAACTAAGAAAGTATCAGCTAGAAGATACAGATCTGTCACATGTTATGCAAGGGCTCGAACGAAACAAAAGACCAAACAGAGAAGAGATGTCAGCAGAGAGTCCCATTGCGAAGTCATATTGGGCACAGTGGAGCAGTTTAGAATTGATGTCCGGTTGCCTTCATCGAGTATGGGAGAGTGAGGATGGTCAATGCAAGAAGACACTGATAGTTGTTCCCAGAAAGAGGATTCCTGACGTGCTCAGCGAGCTGCATAATGGTCCAAGTGGAGGTCATCTTGGAATCACGAAGACGCTTGAGAAAATTAAGCAGAGATTCTATTGAGTTGGTTGCCGTCAGTCGGTCACCCAGTGGATTGCCAACTGCGAGGTTTGCAACAGAGCGAAAGGTGCCAAACCACGAAGTCATGGCCAGATGAAGCAGTATATTTCAGGTGCACCATTTGAAAGGATCGCCATGGATGTCGCAGGTCCATTTCCTACTAGCAACCGCGGAAACAAATACGTACTGGTGGTTATGGATTATTTCAGCAAATGGCCAGAAGTATACCCAATCCCAAACCAAGAAGCAGAAACAGTAGCAGAAGTGGTTACAAACGAATGGGTTGCAAGGTATGGTGTACCAATGGACTTAAATTCTGACCAAGGCAGGAATTTTGAATCAGCTGTGTTCCAAGAAATGTGCAAGAAGTTGGGCATTCGGAAAACACGGACAACTGCATTGCATCCTCAGTCCGATGGCATGGTGGAACGTTTCAATATAACGTTGGAGGAGCATTTAAGAAAAGTAGTAGACAAGTACCATAAGGACTGGGATACACACATATCATTATTCTTGATATCCTACCGATCGGCAGTACATGAGACAACGGGCCAAACTCCCGCAAAGGTAATTTTTGGCAATGACCTTCGACTGCCAGCTGATTTGAAGTATGGGATAGATGCCGATGCGGAGAGGAATGTCAAGAAATCCACTGGTGTCTTGGAAGACGAGCTGAGAGAGATACACGATCTGGTAAGGCAACGAGCAAAGATTATGAGTGACAAGATGAAAGCGAGGTACGATAAAGCAATTAATTCGGAAGGGTTTCAGGAAGGAGATTTGGTGCTGCTATACAACCCATAACGGAAAAAAGGTTTGTCCCGAAATTGCAGTGTAACTGGAAAGGCCCATACAAAGTTGTAAAACGGATTAACGATGTAGTGTACCGCATACAAACCATTGGCAAACCACGAACCAAAATGAAAGTGGTTCATTTGGAGAGGCTAGCAGCGTTTAGATCAGGGGTGCACCTTAACGTTAAGCTAATCGTTTATCAAAAAATTTCCACCGTTTCCGTTGAAACACTTCGAAATATTATCGATAAAGAAATTATCAAGATAAATTGTATCTCGTTTTTAACCGAAACGAAAAGCTTTCGTTAACGTTAAAAACGTTAAAAAAAACGTGATACTTTATGTTTGAATTGTGCTGGCAATGCTATAGCCATGGTGAAGCCGTAAGGTTGTAACAGCGAGCGGACATACACACACAAACTCCATGTAATTTGTTTGTGTAATTCGTTGGTAGTAATGTTAAAAATACTCTGAGAAATGTTCGTACTGTCAAAATTCATGAGAAAAGTTGCAATCGGCCTGGCTAATGCTTTCACCTTTAAGCCGGAGTAATTGGTGCCGTATGTCGTATCGCTGTATCCGTATCGCTAACGTAATCAGCTGTTTATCGTTACGACGGTAAACCAAAACCCAATTGGTTGGTTACGATACGGTTACGACCTTAGCGGCACCAATAATCGATTGCATTGATTCTCATAAGGTTGGTCGAATCAGCTGTTATAAGGTTACCGATACGGTTACCGATAAAGCACCAATGTCTCCAGCTTTAATGACTCCGCCAACGATCAGCTTTGCCAGCATAGTTTGAAATTAATAATCAACATAAACGATTTGATTTCGTTTGATATGGCAGAAAACGAAACAAAATCATTTCGTTAATTTGACGTCCTTAACGTTAATAAACGAAACGAAATGACTTTGTTTCGTTTATTAACGTTAATTATCGTAACGATATGATATCGGTTCGTTGGTTAAGCATGCCTGGTTTAGATCGAGAGATTTGTCTGATCGGGACGATCAGACTTAGGTGGAGGGCAGTGTTACGAATATTAGCAACACTAAGGGGTCTGCCATCTCCAGGCCGATGCTAAGCAGTGACGTGAATTCACATCAATAATTCAATCGTTATGTATCTACATAAATAATTGCGCCTACACATATGTACGTATACGAGCAGCGGAGAAGCACATGCATATATCTTATCTGAGTTGTCACAAGAGAGGGCAATAATTTGTGCAAGTATTACTCAAATGAGAAGTTATAAACGTAGTTGTGGCTGGAGATTTTGTAGCTGAAACTAACTAGTAAGTTCTGGAATGCAAAAGCCTGGAAGTATGCAATGAGAAATCAAAAACTATAAAAGGCGTGACAGTAGAGGCGAAGAGGGAGTTTCATTTAAGCTATCAATCAGTTTGGTTGTTAAGCAAGCTAGTTGCAAAGTATAAGTGTTATTGTGAAGTACTTTAATAAAGGCCATTTTTCCATTTTTCAATATTGGAGTTATTTATTCAACAGTTTAGTGATCGAACTTAGCAAAAGGGCAAATAAGAGGATTTGCAAATCATTACAATATGATCATGAAAATAGTACCAAGACCATCAAGAAAATAACCTTTGAATAGTCCCAACAAATCGCGAAATGTTCGCAGTCGCGAAAATGACCACACAGTGATAATTACAAGAATAATATGTTGGATTTCTTAAAAAGGTAGGCCGTAATTTTCCTCTGATATACTTTTTTTTTTAAATGATCTTGAAATAGTTCTACTAATATTCACATTATTTATTTGTTAATGTAAAAACCGGAGCGTTAAGATTAAATTGTATAAAAGACACAACACTGCATTAACGTGGATGGTTAGATTAGGTTGGGATGCGCCCCTTTTGGATAAAGCAAAGGGTTTGCTTTACGAATATGTGAACAGACGTTTAAATCTATAAAAAATTAACGCGTCATTAATACTTATGGCAAGATCTTGATTATGTCAGCCCACTTAAGTTCGAGCAGTATTGTCGATCAAAATTTTGTGCATTGCTCCCAACTCTGGTTTTTTCGCAGTGTACGATGGAATATTACCAGCTTGAAAACAGATAAAACTAATAACGTGTACTTTTCATTAAAAGTCATTCATTGTACACTTGTCAACTTATTAACACTATTCAACTTCGCAAATACATATGGGAAGTCCTGGGTTACGGACGCGGCATTCGTACGCATTTCAACCTGCATAAATGAGAACATGAGCACCGGACTGAGCGGATTTTACAATATTTGAAGCAAAAATTGTCGTTACCTCAAAAATGGAAATACATATTATTTGTAACGAATTTAGTGAAATTCCGATTATTCCAAATCTTCTGCTAACGTTCGAATCACTAAACTGTGGAATAAATAACTCCAATATTGAACAATGCAAAATGGCCTTTATTAAGGTACTTCACAATAACACTTATACTTCGCAACTGATAGCTTGCTTAAACCAAACTGATTGTCGTGCCTCAACTGTTGCTGCTTTTATACTGTACGGTTTCCTCGTTGACATATTTCTAGGCGCTTCTATTTCCAGAACTTACTAGGTAGTTATCAGCTATAAAATTACTCAGCTATAACTACAGATACACGATTTTATAGCTTCTCTCATAGCTCATGCGTGTGTATATGTGAGTGATACTTGCACAAATGATTGCTTACTTTTGGGAGTATGTCAGATATATGCATGTGTTTGTGCGTTACTCTCCGCTGCTTGTATGGACATATGGGGAGACATATTGATTGATTTGTTGATGTGCATACAAGTCACTGCTTAGTATCGGCTTAGAGATGATAGTATCCCTTAATTTTTCTAATATTCGTCACAGTATATATGACCATATATAATGCGGTTCGGACTCGACAAGAAATATATGTAATTTTTAATGCTTGTGAAAGTATGCAAAACTTAACGAAACTAAGGGGAAATTTTACATGCCTTAAATGAAAAACAGAAGGTGAAATACATATATACCCAATGGCCGTAGATTTTCGAAATCTAAAATATCTTTTTAAATCGTTGCGCAAAATGCCCTATTTCTGACAAAATATAAGTTTTGTTCGTTGGCTAAACATAAATAAAGTTTTAGGCCAATATATGGATCAACTAATGGAAGAGAGGTAATGGACTTGACAAATTTTAGACACCAATAAAAAATTTTACCCGAAATTTCCGAAAAATTTTAGTAAACAGTCCTATTAAACATCTGATAGCTTTTTTAATTTCAGGTCCACATTTGCTTACTAGGAAAATAATAGGGATCTGGATTTAGTAGCGCAACAATATAAAGAAAGGACGTTATATTTTGTTAGTAAAACATCCAAATTCGCAAAACCGATGAAGCCCTTCTTTGAAATCATGTTTCTCTGCCCAGGATAAGGGGAAAGTATAAACTATTTGATTTCCACATCATACACATATTTGACATTAAATCTCAAGTGATAGATATAAAATCTGACCACTTTTTATTTTCGTTTCATGATGGACCCTTTTTGGGATTCGCCCACATATAAACAAACAATTGCGAAGAAATTTTCTTTTGAAAAAGTATAGCAAAATGTTTTGTCAAAGCGGTGCTGATTTCTTTTCGCTAGAATATCAAACAATACATTTTAATTTGTTATTTTGATGGAGCAAAATCTGTTTGTTCAGCTGAAATCTTATTTATCAAAAATCTTATATCAAAAATACAGAGCGCAACGTCTGAAAGTGAAGAGTATACATGCTGATTATGATATAGCTGTGGTAAAAGTGTATAATCGAATGAGCCAAGATCCCGCATTCCGGAATTGTTGTATTTGTAATCGAATTTGAAAAAAAAGTTTGATGACGTAGCGCTTTTGAAGTTTTTCGATTTATTACATTTCTCTCATATTTCGCTACCAGTGTTCGGAGTATTTAAAACTGTTATCTGAGCAAACGACTACGCCGGAGTAAAATAAAATTTTCGCAGTATATTTTTTCTTCCTTTTTGAAAGCGGGCGAACAACTAACATCAAATTGATTTGGTGGCTTGGCAAACCTTTCCATTGTGTTTTTGCCATAAAATGTTTCTTAGTAAAAAAAGTTATCTGCCTTATCAGATGCACGTGTAGTATGCCCAATTAATGCTCCCATTAACACACCACATTCTATATTCCCGGATATTTATCGCGAAAAAATATTATTATTTTCGGTTACCATACATGTTTCATGCTCTTTTAATGACAGAAGGTTTCAAGACCGGGGCAGATTCCTGTAGGAACGATAATGGCGACCTGTTAACTGACGTACAGAGTGTGGGGGGAGACGAACCCGATACCCCGATCGCCGATGATGAAAAACACTCCCCGGCATCCAAAATCACGGCTAAAAAATCACAAGGTGCCAAGTAATGACGGGATACCCGCCGGGCTGTTCAAACATGGAGACGAAGATAAAGAAGCAAAAAAAAGTGGGTCTTGCAGTAAATTTGGACAAGACGAAGTACTTGCTGCCATCGTGACATTTGTAGCTACGTCACTGTTGACGGATATAAATTCGAGACTGTGAAGGATTTCGTTCATTTGGGAAGCAGCATTAAAAACAAAAACAATGTTGGCCTAGAAATCAAACGGAGAATTACTTGCCAACTAGTGTTTCTTTAGGCAATTTAAAAGTAAAGTCCTCCCTCGACGAACAAAATTCTCGCTCTATAAGTCACTCATAATACCTGTCCTGATGTATGGCTGGGAATCATGGAAGGTGTCGAGAGAAGATGAAATGGCTCTTGGAGTATTCGAGATAAAAGTTTTCCGGAAGGTTTATAGTTATATCCGTGATGTCGACGGCGAGTGTCGAAGGAGGTATAATGATGAGTTATATGAGCTTTACGCAGACATGACGATAGTGCAGTGATTGAAAATCCAAAGGCTTCGCAAGCTAAGGCATGCTATGCGGATGAACGAATACGCTCCGGCAACTTGTAAACAGAGGAAAGAGTTTGGAGAGACAGTTGGAGGAGGATTTTACATCGGTTGGTCCCCCAATTGGCGACTATTATCGCAAAACAGGGTTAGCTGACCTCACTGACTCAACGTACTTCAAGAAGTGCTGTATGTTAAATTTTGCCAGGATTAGCAGATCACACCCGAACACATTTTTGGCTTACATTTTACTTCTTTTTTTCTCATTCCGTACAAAAAAAGTACAAAACTGTGAGTAAAATGTGAACAAACATGTATGAAGACATAAACATAGAATTCACGTCATTGCATCCAATCGGCACTTGTAAACTATCAGCTTTTCATACGTATACAATAAAAACTTCAACCAAAAGATATTAGGTAGTAATACTATTTAGTTTTCAAATCGACCCAAATAAACCTTTGAGATACAAAAAATGTAGTAGGAGGTATGAACGGAGCAAAATACTCCGATAGGAATAAAGTCTGAACACTGCCTCAGTAATGAAACATGTTGTCAAAAGCGTGACGTCACGCCGAGAAAATTTATTTCACGGCTAACTATGATTTTTTTCTCTCTCATTTTTTGATGCGGGATCTGTTTATTGGTTCATGGTAAAAGTGGATGGATCCTTTGAGAAGAATGAAGAAGTAAAACCAATATTACTTTTCAATGATCCATCATTACTCGTATTACCGCGATAGGCCGTGCAAATTAGTGGATGGGGTTCGCCAAATGCAAATAGTAGACGTCCTACTTATCGCCTCAATACTAAGTCCGTGCAAATAGGAAACACGTAACAATGTAAGGATGCATATGCGAATATACCAACAACGATAAATTACCCCGATTTAATCATATGTGCAGGATGTGGAGCAGATTTGGGGTTTGGAGATTCTGGAGCAGGAGGCGTTGTGAGTGGTCAACTTTGGGCGGTGGCACAAGATCGTTGTATCGTTGACGGCAAACATTATCCGGATTTATATACAAATGTAACAAGTGAAAGAGTTCGAAACTTTATTAGAATATGCATGATGAAGGGTGTTGTTATAACTTAGAGCTTACGATTTCTCGCCTTCTCGCGATATTCTCGAATCCCGAAATACTCGTAAAGCATGCGAGCTTCTCGAAATTTTATTTAATCAATGCGCTGGCTTTTTTATAAAGATCTTACGATTTACTCTGGAGCACAAACGAAAATTCCCACAATACCACTATTAAAAAACACCGAAATGCGTAGAGTACTGCCATTGCAGCAACTTAATTGAATGTCGAGAATCTCGAGAGAATATCGAGAATTATATAAATACATATATTTGAGTGAAGTAACGTTGTAAAGGAAATTTAATAAAAGAAAACACACAAGTAAAAAAATAAAAAGAGTGTAAATACTGTCAAAACAGCGACCAAGTTGAGAGTTCTCGATTTCTCGGGTCTCGGAATTCTCGCTTCTTAATCTCGTATTTTTTTAGTGATCATTATTTTCAATGTATTTAGTAATTAAGTACTTCTTTTTGTCCCCGTTTTTAGACGGTCTCATGAATTCCACCACTTTAATTGAAATGGATACGTATCGTTAGCTTAATGTGAAAATGTGCTAAGTCACTTTTTCTGAAAAATTGTATTTTAATGCAGTTTTAAAACTGAATTCAAAATACAACGATCACAAAAAAAAAAAATATTTAAATTTTCAATTTTTACGTGCTGTGGGCAATGATGTGTAAATGTGCTAAGTCGTGATCTGTTAAAAAAAATGTGCTAAGTCAACCTGTCAATAATATTAATCTGAATTACTAGACATTTATTTATTTAATTCATTCAGTCTAAAAGTAATGCTTTGTTGCTGTTGTTGTATTAACGATAAAGACACTCCCCGAAAGCTTTGGGGAGTGTTATCGATGTTGATGGCCCTTTGCCGGATATAGATCCGGTACGTTCCGGTAACAAAGCACTATTAAGGTACTACTAGCTCGAACATCTCGGGAACGATTTATATGATCACATTAAACCTTATAGACCATCCCGCCCTCCCCACCCCCTAGTGCCATGAGGAACTTGGGGTCGCCAGAGCCACGGTTAGGTGAGTTGACAATTGCTTTGGATTAGCTATATATTGTACTGGGAACCCCTTGAGAGGGTTGCGAACTCAACCCCTTGAAATTGGATTTACCCAATTGAGACATTCCTTTGGTGTATGATAAATGCTTTGCGCTGCCTATTATCTACTTCAATTATTACATGTCGCTAACTACATGCTTTCTCACAGACTAGCAAAAATAGAAACCAATTCAAGCTTACACTTATATAAGCTGTTATTTAAATTAATAACAGTACTGAATCGATTTGCTAGAGGTATAGTCCTAGTTATAGGTTCATTCATAGCATAATTCGTTTTATGAGTTATTTCGATAAATAATCTATGAACAAGGTAGATAAATCAGAGCAATTCGTGCTAAAGTTTATTACATTATAGGCAAGCATGAGTCATGCAAAGTCTGAAGACCAAGCAATTTGTGACTGCTGGTATGTGATGGGAGGCCGTCTGGCCAGTGAAGCACACGTAAAGCAATTTTCTAAACATTTTTGGAATTTTTTCAATTTTATAGGAGTTAGATACATAGAAAGGATTCCATATTATTGAGCAATATTCAACACCACTTCTGACCAAGGAAATATAAAGTGCCCTCAATGTCATAGGGCCCTTAAAGTCACTGGGGTTACGTCTACTGAACACAACCATTGCAACAGATTTTGAAACAACGAAATCAGTGTGACTAGAAAAAGAGAGTTTGGAGTCAAAAATTACACCCAAGTCTTTACTCTCTTGACAACGATTAAGAGATTTAGCATTTAGTTTGTTGATAAAGTTTGTGGCAGTTGTCTTTATGGAATAAGACACAATACAGCATTTGTTTGAATTTAAAAATAAGTTATTGTCTGCGTACCATCCGGCAAAAGAGTCCAGATCAGAACCGTTAGAAATAAAATAAATAATTAAATGTAAGGCGCGATAACCTCCGAAGAGATTTTAGGCCGAGCTTCTCTTCCAATTTACGTCATGCTCCTTTTTTCCTACAAATTGGCGGGACGGGACCTACTTGTTTTATGCCGACTCCGAACGGCATCTGCGAGGCAGGTGAGTTTTCACTGAGAGCTTTTCATGGCAGAAATACACTCGGAGTGCTTGCCAAACACTGCCGAGGGGCGAACCCGCTTAGAAAAATATACTTCTAATTAAAGAACCCTATTTCTAAAATTTTGATGTTCCTTTGCCCGGGCTGTGAACCCAGGGCATTCGGTGTGGTAGGCGGAGCACGCTACCATCACACCACGGTGGCCGCCAATAGTTAGAAATAGTTAAATAAATAAATAAATAGTGTTATTTTTCAATCATTAAAGGGGAGGAGTGATGGGAAAACATATTGAGTAAAAAGTGCTAAGTGAGGAGAAAAAATTTGTTTTGAGTGAGGAAAGCGTGCTAAGTCATAAAATAGCTGCTGGGTTAGCATACATGATTTTTATTTATCCTTTTCAAGGCTTCTACACTCAAAAGTATTGCAACTAAGGTATCCTCATTCACAGTTTTGAAAAAAAAAGTTATTTCAAAAATTATTCAGTTGTTTTTGTCTCCTGTAAAATTCGTAAAAAGTGACTTAGCACATTTTTACATTAAGCTAACGATATGGTTAGTTGGCTCTTAATTCCATTCAAACCGCTCGAACTAGAATTTTATTACGGCGATGAATGATAGGCAGAGTTTGATTTCTCTCAATTTAACAAGATTGCACAAATAATATTATTAATAAATGCCTGGTTTTTCAGTTCGAGTTTAAACTCTAGTCAAAGTTGAATAGAGTTTAACCTTGATCCCGATAGCGCCTTAATTTTTTCATTTAACTGCCGACCCTTTCCTTAAGCATTAGTACTATAGCTTTTCTTTAAGTGCAAAACCCAATACAATTTTATATCGCAATTCTGGCATCGTTTAGAGAACACAATACTAGTTATTAATTTGATAATTAACTTTTTATGTAAAATTTTATTGGGGATTTTAGGTTGGGTCGAACTAAAATAAATAAAATTGCAAGCCTCCGAAGAGATTTAGGCCGGGCTTCTCTTCCAATTTGCGTCGTGCTCTTTTTTAATTTTTCCTACAAATTGGCGGGACGGGACCTACATTCTTTATGTCGACTCCGAACGGCATCTACAAGGCAGATGAATTTTCACTGAGAAGCTTTTCATGGCAGAAATACACTCGGAGTGTTTGCCAAATCACTGCCGAGGGGTGACCCCGCTTGGAAAAACTTTTTCTAATTGAAATTTTTTTTTCCAAATTTTCGATGTTGCTTTGACCGAGAATTGAACCCATGATCTTCGGTGTGGTAAGCGGACCACGCTACCCTAACACCACGACGACGCCACTTGGGTCGAATTGGTGCTTCATAATCTATCTACAGCCGATTGATCTGTATCGTCTAAGGGCGGACTTACATAAACACTTTGATTGCATTGCTTCGCTTTGAAGCTTCATTCGCGACACAAATGCATATGTAAATCCTCCTTAAATCTGTGTACTGCTGATAAATTTATTGCGCTCATACCAGCGCCATACGCAGAATCAGCGCATTGTGTTAACGCAATTGCACTAGTGGTCTTTCGATGGTGCTCAATAATGTGTTTGCTGTTATTCCCGCCGGAAGTTAGAAGACGATTTGCGAAACAAAAGGAAACTTTGTTCACGATATCGAAACAATCCGAGTATACTTCAGCCATGGAAAGCTTCTCAGTGAAAATTCATCTGGCCTGCAGATGTCATTCGGAGTCGACTTAAAGCAGCAGAGCCCATCACGCCAATTTGTTGGGAAAATTATAAAGGAGTACGACGCAAATTGGAAGAGAAGCTCGGCCTAAATCTCCTCGAAGGTAAATGGTGCCAGGTATTCATTTTTTTATTTTCTAATAGGAATTTTCAATTGTAGCGTAATTAAATACAATTATTTAAGAGGTTATGACACCTTCACGTCCAAAAATCAATGCATATATCAGGGAATTTTTTAGAGGAAAACAGAAGGATATTGAGTAAATTCATAACAACTGCTGCAATAAGTATACATTGTACTATTTACTAAAATTTTCTCGAATTTTTGAATGAAAAAATAACGTCAGTATAGTCAATTGAACGAAGCCTCACCAAAAGGTCAGGTCCAGCCTTTACGCAGTGTAGTGGGCATAATTCTGGTGTGACTCTAATAAACAATATCTCATTTAATATACTGTAGAATATGAGGTAGAATTTCGAGGAAAAAACGATTTTCCAAAAGTTCAAAAGTGGTTAAAATCAATTCACTTTTCATTGTTTTATTATATCAAAAACTTTTAATGGGTTATAAGCTTTTATTTATACTTGATATGAATATCTTTGAAATAACGCAAAGCCTAACCTATGACGCAATAAAATCAGATAGGTGAAGGCAGTAGTACAACAACAAAAATTTGTTTGTCCTGAGACGGTCAATCCGAGATACTCATCTGTGTCTTCATGATATTGTTCCGGATCATCAGTCATCTCATTGACGTCAAAGGTCTGTTGCCATATTACTTAGTTGTGGACAATGTGATAATCTGAAGATCCAACCATTCCGCTCCGTTGATCACAACGTTGTCATTTCCTCTAAGCAGGTTCGTAATTTAGACGCAATGAAATAATGCCCTCGGAATCGACGCCAAAAAATTTAAGTAATGCCAGCGGGCCTTATTTTATGTACAAAAAGAAAACAACGGCTGTTTTCCCTTAATACAGACCGCAGGTGTTATTTTCCCCCACGTTACCTCTTGTTTCAGAAGGGCATTAAGTAGTACTTTGTATGATATAAAAAAAAAAAAAAAAATCAACACTACAGACAAGTCAAGAAGCAACACTGTTTTTGAATTTATATATTATGTAGGCTTTGCTGGTCTAGTATAGCTAGTGCAAGTCCACTACGTTTCGCCAAGCTCCTTGGCATCCTCAGGGGTATAATTTTTATTTTCAACAAACGTGACAAAAGACAAAACAAAAACAAACAGAAAATGTATTTTTGAAAACACATAAATTACTAAAAAACATTGGTGACAAACTTACATAAAAAGTATTAATGCCCCTATTACGGTTTACAACTCAACTTAGTTGGGTTGTAATTAAAACAGCTCAACTTTAAGACAACTCAACTCCTGTTTGGTATTACGAATTACAACTTATTTCAGTCGAAGTTGAATTGATGTTGCCAACCTAAGAAAGTGATGATTTGACAGATAAATGAACAGCTAATTAATTAGTGGCGGAAATTCAAGCATTTGCAAAAGTGATTTTTTATTAATAGCAAAATGGATATCAATTAAATAGTATTAAATTCATTTTATAACGATGAAAATTTTTGTTGACAAAATTGACATGTCGCGAAAACGGAAAAAATTTGCATGAGCACTCCAATCCCTTGAAACTACCAAGTAAGAAAACGTTTAAGTGACAAATGATGAGCTTCTAAAGAAGTTATTTTGCAGATTTGTAAGTTATTTTCGGTTAAGTAAGGAAGAATATTGCTCGAGGGACGGCTGTACCCTTATTTTAAAACTACTCTCCTTGCTGATGGCAGCTATCAAAAATGCTGTGGAAATGATTTTAGTGTTGGACTGGATCTACAGTTAATAAAGAGGTTTTAGATATTGAGAAGCATATTTGTGCGAAGTGGATTACAACCAATATGACTCCAGAGCAAAGCGCTACAAAAACCACATTTTACTGTAAAACAGGATTCCTAGGAGTAGTGGGTAATATCGATGGGACTCACGTTTGCATAATTTCACCTATTTTGGCTGCATCCGAAGTGTGCCTTGCCTCGTCCAACTTCGGGATGTCGCTCCAGAAGGTCAAAAAGTTGTTCATTGTAATTGGTTGAAAACTTGTTTTTTCTATAAATGTGTACAAAATTGTTGATTGTAAAGTTTGTTTAAATTAATTTAAAAAAGGTTTAGTTACTCGCTTTCCATTTTTTTTTTCAAATTTTTTCCTGCAACATTTTACAAGAAGGTGCCTCATCTAATTTTTTTCAAAAAGTATCAAAGGTGGTATCAAAAGACACGTTTCGACATCCGTTTTAAGAATCCGAAAGCGAAAATTAAAAATTTTATTTCTATCGAAAGATATTTACAAAAACCCATAAAATGGCCCCGAGAGGGTCGGAAATATGAGGCCCGATCCATAGTTTTTTTTGCACAGAACACCTTTCTTCATTGGCGGCCTTCGGCCGCGATTTGTAAAAATAACCCTGGGTGGGTCCAACACCTTTCTGCATTGGGGCATACAAAAAATCTGGCAAAATACTACAAATACATGAAAATTTGAACCGAAATGATATGACAGAAATGAAATTTTTAATTTTTGCTTTCGGATTCTAAAAACGGAGATCGAAACGTGTCATTTGATACCAACTTTGAAAATTTTTGTTAAAAATTAGGTGGTGAACCGTCTTGTAAAACGTTACCTTTTTTTCAAACAACTGCAAAATTGTATGAGACAACTGCTAGTAATCAGTTGTCAGATTTTGATGTCTTTGAAAACTATACCAACACAAAGTTGTAAACGGTAATGCCACAAAAAGTTATAAGACTAGACAACTTCAACCGAAATTTTTTTGACAGGTTGATTTGTAATCTGTAATACCAAATTTCAACTGAAACAGAGTTGAGTTTTAAGCGGTAATAGGGGCATAAATTTTTTCTCAGTGCTACAATATTTGTGAAGAATTTTTTGATGTCAATTTGTTAGTGTAAATTTATAATTATATTATTATATTTATTTATTAAGGTCTCCAAGACCTAGTTGATGTTAAGTAAACATTTGCTTCATTAAACATCAAGTGTTTTACAATATAAAAATAATTTTACTTTAAACTTATTAATATTTTCACAATCTTTTATCTCAGTAGGTAGTTCATTGTACATTCTGTACCCTGTGTATTCTAAAGTCTTCTTTGCGAACTCTGTTCTTATTCTAGGCAGTCTTATATTATTGCAGTATCTAGTTCCATAACTATGGATCTCGTGATTATATAATATTTTATTGCTCAGGTAACTCGGTAGCATTCCTAATCTTACATGATGTATAAATTTCAAAGTGAAGTAACTTATTGACTGTTTTATACTAAGCCAGTTTAACCGATTCAGCATTATAGTTTTTGATGTTCTTGGGGGACATTTTAATATAAATCGCATTGCCTTGTTTTGTTGTATTTGTAGTCTTTTAATTTGCATATCACTCGCTATCAGCAGAATTGTAGGACAGTATATAAAGTGCGGCTCAATAATTGAACGATACACCATTATTTTATGACGCTGACTAATATGTTTACATGTTCTGTACATGAATCCTATTTTCTGCGCAATTTTTCTTTCAAGATAATTTATATGTTCTCCAAAAATCAGGTTTTCATCAATTAAAACTCCTAAGTACTTCATTTCATTTACTCTTTGAATTAAGTTGTTTTTTATCTTCAGGGTTATATTGTTTAAATCGTTATTACGTATGATGTTCTGGTTTTTGCAAAATACCATGAACTTATCTTATCTATATTTAACTTCAATTTTTTAAGGCACAACCAGTTGTATAGAGAGTCAAGATCTTCTTGTGCTTTCTGCATTTCACAGTTGGCATATTTCTCACTGATGGTGAGCAGTGCATCATCCGCAAATAGACGTATATTGCAATATTTTAAGCATTTTTTTATATCATTTATGTACAATGTAAATAGTATCGGTGCAAGTACTGAACCTTGTGGCAATCCGATATCTACATCCACAACCGATGAGACTGCGTTTCCAATTACCGTCCTTTGCTTTCTGTCACTGAGATAACTTCGGAACCATTCCAAAGTCTTACCTCTGACACCAGTTTTGAACAAAACATTCAACAATTCCCGTCTATCAACTGTTTCAAAGGCCCGTTTCAAGTCTAACAAGACAGACACCACAACTTTTTTATCTGATATATCTTCTTTCCATTCTGCAATAACCATGTTAAGTGCTGTTTTACAAAAATGATTCTAGGCCGAACGAGCGATCAACGTTTAGTTCGGATGCAGTAGGCATTTCTTCGATACTATCACTAATTTCGACTATGCTCTGTACAAAAAAATTGTTTAGGGCATTAGCTATGTGATACTCAATTTCGAGGCATTCGCCATGTATTACTATCTTAGTTATATGTTTTTTGTTATTTGTAAGCACTTCCCCATCCGCTTCATGTTTCCGTTATTGCTGTGAACTCTGCCTTCCATATACATCTTCTTCTTATACTTAATAGTACTTTTGTATATTTTCTTTAATACATTGTATTCATCCCAGTATGCTGTTTCTGTGGCAATATTATATAGCTCAAGTTTTCTTTTATGGAGAGCTGTAAGCTCACGGTCATACCACTTATTTCTAAGTTGTATTTTTGTTCTCTTCACATATGTCAGTGCTTGCATTACTTCAGTAAGAATATTGTTCAGGACTGTAGTTTTATTTTCTACTCCCGCATTACGCATAAAGCTAAAATCACATGTTCTTATCTTATTTAAAAGGTTTTCGGAACTATAGTATTCCCATGAGGTAAAAGTAGAGTAGCTTCTCATTTTACAAAACTTTGTTGTTGGCACTTTGAAATTAATTGTTTCATGATCCGAAATTCTATATTCAACTATATTTTCCGACCTAACTTGATCATTATTACTAAAGAGCAAGTCAATTTTGGTAGACGAGTTCTCTGTTGTTCTCGTATTGAAATTAATTCTTTGAATCATTGCCCTTTGTGCGAATAAACTTAATAGGTGTTTCGAGTATGTTGACGATATATTCATATTGATGTTAAAATCTCCAATTATGATATTATTGTCTGATTTCTTGAGGTTTTCAGTCAGGATTTCATCTAAAAACGTAATAAAGTCGGCGTCACTGCTACTCGGTGAGTGATAAAGTACACCAATTTGCCATTTTAACGCACATTTTTTGATTTTTATAATAATGCACCATATATTGAACATACATCAAAACACCACCCGTATGTCTACTATGGGAATCGCAACGAATACATTTGTATGTCGGAATGTTTAATTCGGTATCCATTATATGATCAGTTGTGCATGTTTCTGCGCATAGTACAATGTTTGGTTTTCTTATTTCGACAAGCCTCTCCAGTTCGCTTTTGTTTGCTGTTATACTACAAATATTGAGATATATATGTACATTCTAAGCTATGCACCCCACTACTTCGATTTTTGTACTTTTTATGCTTTGGTTGCTAATAAACAATCTTTTTTTTCCTTGCGGATAATTTTTGCTGATATACAGGACATGCTCTATCCATAGTATCATGGTTATCATCAAGCCCAAGATTCAGTTCCTTATTTGCCCTCCTACAGTTGATACATTTCCTGACTAGTTCCTTATCGCATTGCGTATGTGTGTGTTCACCCAGACATTTTGTGCACATTTCTCTTTCTTTACAGTCACTGGCCTTATGATGAAAGCCTTTGCATTTAAAACAACAAAGTACTTGGACTGCATCATACACTCTGCACCGTTCCCAGCCTACATTTAACCTTTCTCCAGCTAGTATATTCGTGAAAGCTTCTACGTCCACTTCCAGTACTGCGTTGTAATACACATTCGAGCCCTTTTTCTTTTCATACTGTTTTATAATTTTAATGTCCGTTTCGGAAAGACACGCATTTTGTCGGTTAATTCTCTGCGCCAGTTCTTCACTATCATATCGAATATCATACCGAAGTGCCTTGACTTCATATGGAAGTGCTTTTTCTTCGCACTTTCATATGAAATTCAGGCACTTTCATATGAATCGAATTTATATGTGCGGTCATATGGGAGTGCTGTGAAATTTTTTTTTATATTCAAAGTGTGAATTTGTATCTGTGCCTATTTTTGAGGGCAAAACAAAAACAAAAGTCCTATAAGTGTATAGGGGTTGAGCAGCTCTGGTCAATAAAGTGTGATAGAACGTCCGTAACGTTGGAACACCCATTTATTCTAGTAATTTTTTATTGTTCCTGTATTAAATCGTTCGTGTAGGAGGTAGAGCTGCTCAAAGTTGACCAATTTTTAACACTGATATACATTTTTAACAGAGTTTTAGTTCTTTTTATTGCATTTAATAATATTTTATATGCAAATAAAGCGATAGTTTACGGCTTTCTTGTATTGGAACGCAAGATAATTTGTTAATTTAACTTTAAGTACAAACAAAAATTGTATTTGCTATTTTTTGTTGGTTCTCCATCCTGAGAAACTATTTCAGTATTTTTCGCAATTTTTTTAAAGAATATTTAGAGATCGCTACAGAAGATTGAATTTTGTATGTCTTTTACGGTACTATTTACTTTTTACCTTTTCTAGTAACTTTCAATGATTTTTTTGTCCGAAAATAGCTTAGATACTCTTTAAAGTTAAAAGCAGGCCTTTTGGTAAACCTACAATAAAAATTTAATTTTGGTTTTTTTCCCTGCTTTATCATTATACATATTACTACAATGATTTTTCTACAAAACGTTTACCTTCGGTAGCGACCTCTAAAAGCCTTAAAAAAATATATTTATAAACGCCATCAGTGTTTTTGAGTAAATAATGTTTTTAAGGGGTGCCCGTTAAGTTTTTAAAGGCGAAAAATAAGAACCACCCTAATATATATATCTGAAATTCATTTCCATTATTTGAGTATATGGCCAAATCCACCACAGGAAAAAACTTTTTCAAGATGCTTCAGTACGAAATTTGGGGTAAATACATACATACATATCGGCGTAACTCGTTTTATTTATTGCCTCAAAAGGATATAGACAGATAGATAGATAGATAGATGTTGTGAGGTTAAGCACCTATTGGTCTATTGTGCCCTCATTCTCTTTACAACACCTCATCCAAGCCGAGTTCTCTGAGAAAATCTAGAATGGTCCTCGGCTTCAGAAAGTGTATGTGACTGTTTTCTAATTTCGATGATCCTAGGATCCCAAGTCTTCGTCTTCCTTCAGAATGTGTTCTGCAGACTCATCTTCGACATCACAGAATCGACAGAGGCTACTAGAAGATATGTCAAAAGGATATAGACCAGATACTTTATACTTTTTTTAAATACTTCTGCACCAATTATCTTGACGTTATAAAAGCGTATTGCTATATGTATATATCAAGTATATTTAAGACAGTCCTTATTGACAGCCGAAAACCGATTTTACATTCACATTGCATCAGAAAATCTTTTAACCGTGCAGCTGGTACAAGTTTTTTGGGCGAAGGAAAGCCTAGCACCTCAACCAATCGAGGTAGAGGCATTATAGATATCGGTTTTTCGAAGGAAACATATGTTTATGTTATTTGCGTGAATCATTATTGCAACGTCAATCTTTTTCCGGGAGCAGGGCCACATTAAGAATGTGGAGGCCCAGTGCTGAGTTAAATAAAAATAAATGAAAGGCGCGATAACCTGCGAAGAGATTTTAGGCCGAGCTTCTCTTGCAATTCGCGTCGTGCTCCATACATTTTTTCTACAAATTGGCGGGACGGGACCTACTTGTTTTATGCCGACTCCGAACGGCATCTGCAAGACAGATGAGTTTTCAGTGAGTGCTTTTCATGGCAGAAATACACTCGGACTGCTTGCCAAACACTGCCGAGGGGTGGCTCCTCTTTTACTTGTTTGTAAAATTTTGATGTTGCTATGAACCCAGGATCTTCGGTGTGGGAGGCGGAGCACGCTACCACCACACCACAGTGGGGTATGCCTGTCGTAAGAGGCGACTAAAATACCAGATTCAAGGGGCTGTGTAGCGCTACCCTTCAGGTTGCCAGCGCAATATATAGCTTCTCCAAACCCAATTGTCAACCTCACCTATTCGCGGCGAATCCAAAGTTGACATAGTCATAAAGCTCCTCATGGAACTTGGGGGTGGGGAGTGAGGGATGGCCTGAAGGTTTAATGTGGCCACATAAATCGTTCCCGAGATGATCGGGCTAGCACCTTAATGGTGCTGTGTTACCGAAGCGTACCGGATCTGTATCCGGCAAAGGACCATCACACCGACAACACTCCAAAAAAGCCTTCGGGGAGCAACCTTATCGCTACAACAACAACAACAACAACCACGGTGGGGCTGAGTTACTTGTGATAAAATACTAGAAAAATTTAACTCAATATCCAACAGTATGGCCAGTTTAGACAGATTTTCTCCTGAAATGAATCAACTTTTCCAGCTAATTTCAGTTGACGATAGTTTTCTCGAGAGTTTTTAGGATAATTAGATGGGGTGGGAGTTAAATGTAAACAAAGAAAACTCATAACGCCCTGTCCTGAAATAGATAACTAAATAAAACAATAATTATTTGACTAGATATGTATACCTACAAGGAGATGTAACCGGAGCTTTTAATTCCATTTGTGATATGCCACTTTACATTTTTCCTAAAAATCTTCCATGGGTATAATATACGGCGGGTATGCCAAACCACTGCCAAGGACAACCCGGCTTTGGCAAGCATTTGTTGAAGAACTTTCAGGTTTGATGTGACTTGACTCTTTTATGTGGTGAGTCAGTTTACATCTATTCCAAGGCCACATAGAAAATAAAACCCAACTCCTTCTGCAGCTAGGTCATGTGATGCAAATGAATAAAGACGCCTCGACATAGAAAGTGTTCCTAACGACATACGAATTCGACAGCAGCGGAAGGGAAATATATACCTCCTTTGAGTTGAGTCAAAGAGATGGAGGTAGACTTCGTTGGCGTCAGTTCACGCTATGAAGGGATGCATAGCGCTTTTTATTCCACTGCTACCAAAAGTACCGAGTCTGTTAAATGCCGTCAATAAATATTCATACAATAAAAAAAAAAAATCGCAACATGACATAATTATTTTGTAATAATACGTAAAATGCTGATTTCTATGCAATTGATTGTTCTTCTTTCGGCTTATCAGAGCCGCTTTCTGGTCTTACGTTCGTTCACCTCAAAAATGTGAAAATGTTAGGCCTAGTTTCTGTTCGTTAAAGTCTAGGCTTAATTACTATTGTAGTTGTTGTTTCTGATGATTCTAAGTACCCTGCAGTGATTCGCACTAGTTCCGAAGTGTCGCAGAACTACCAGATCATGAGAGGGCACTAGCTCTTATTTTGCCCCTCGCAGTACTTACAACTGAAACTTTTATCATTTATTTAATAATTTGGGAAAAATTTAAACAACGTGACATCAGGACGGACAAGGCGACGACATCTGTTTCGATTATACCTTGCAAATCTCTTCAAAGCCTTTTCTCCCGGGAGTGGGATTCGAACCCGCACTCCTACGATAGTTGAATTGGTTACAAACGCATTCAGCTACCTTCTTTTGCATATATAATTCTTCTACACATAACATACTTCGTATGTAATTATGTGTTGAAATTATGTATGCATTATTAAATCTATATATATAAAAAGAAGTGTACATTTTGATTGTCACTCCATAACTCGAGAACGGATAGAAAGATTGCCATGAAATTTTTAGGAAAGATACAGGAAGGAGAGATGATGGTTATTTGATTTTGAAATCCCAAATCTGTTTAGCCATTCTTGAGTTATGATTTTTTTTTAGAAAAAATTCAAAATTTGAAAATTTGGAATATAAATTTGCCTATATTAGTATTTACGATCCTTTTTTCCGGGAAGTTAACCAGAGAAAGAAATAGAATGAGACGAATATGGAGATAGATGAAGCGAAAAAGACAGAAGGAGGAGTGAATAAAAAGATCAGGAAAAAGTGAAGAGGGGTGGGGGAGGGCAGAGTTAGACGGAAAAAGCTTATTAAAAAATGCAGATAGGCCAAATTTAGGGCAGAACAACCTCTGCCAGGTCTGTAGTAAATTATAAAATTAAAAATTGCTTGAAATAAATGTTTTCATACATTTAAAGCAATACGGGCAATCCCCGATTAACTCATGAAACTTTTACCATTGTGATGTTCTAAGAAATCGCATTTTGCGCTCTTTGCAGTCCTTTTGAACGTGTTCTTAACTGGTTCAGTCGTAGGTAGTTCTGAAATAGTCGCTGTCTTTGATTAATCAATTTAAATACATATAACTTAAGGGTTTGGCAAAGTTGACATAGTCATGACGCCATAGTTATAACCATATTTTTACTTATCCTTTATTGGTGCCTTAACCTAAAAATCGTAAAATTTTCATAAAAATGAAGAAAACGCAAAAAATTACAAACATATACAACAAAAAATAAGTCTCTTAGTCAAAACGTATCCAAAACAATAAATAAAATCTACAAAACGTTAGTAAATTCTCCAACTCAAATATTTTTAGGTTATGGTTATGGCAAAAAACAAATTGGTTGGCTATGGCGTTATGGTATGGCATCATTGACCAGCTGTTATGGATATGGATACGTCAAGTTTAAACGGCCCTTTAGACTTATGCGCTGTTGGTATAAGAGCGTCTGCTAACTGTCCTCTATTCCATCCGATTGGCACCAGTTCGGTGGTACTCATTAAACCTGCCGTTGCTGTGATCTAACTTACTCCAATTTTTCAATTTCAATTGTGACTCTTGCTAATGATTGACTGGGAATTGTACTCGAGGTATCTGTAACTTGTTTTTAGCACATCGGTGCTATATGCTATATCAATCGAGTAACAAAGTAGAAACTTTTTATTACATCGTTGGTTATCAGTCTTCTTTAATTCATATACATGTGTATATTCTGTACATTAAACCGTCAGATAAAAAAATTTTCCTTTACTGGGCCCGTATTACGTTTTATGATCAGTAATTGATTACCACTTCCACTCAAACGATAATCATGCAACTGTCAAACTATTTCTAAAAATTATAATACTTTACTATTTGTCGCTAGTTCACAATGTCATTAATGATGAATCCATTTTAGAGCTATTGTGATTTAAAAATGAGTTTCGATGACGAATCATTGGAATATGAGAAATTTTTCCCCAAAAACAAGTTGTGAAAAATGTAATTTCAAAATTTTGATAATTTTTAGACATACATTCACACTATTTTTGAAAATTTAAGTCCTTAATAGAAAAAGGTTAAAAGATCTTTTAAAGGTCGACTTTTATAATAAAAGTAAAAAATAAAAGTTCAAAGTTGACTTATACTATAAGAGTCAAAAATAGTAGTTATAAGCTAGTAGCTATAATTATATATATTATATATTGTGACGAATATTATCATCACTAAGTGATACTCACATCACTAAGGTTATTTAATAAAGGCACAACAACAATAAAGTAAGCTGCCACTCTTGTGTACATCAAATCAAATGGGAAATGGTATCAAAAAGTTTCATAAATTTTGTTTTATTTTTATAAAAGCGGTATTCATGTATAAATTGCCGTGCATAGTGAAATGCCAAAATTAAGTATTGAACATTTTAATATTTGTTTTCTTTGGATATTTCATTTTTGTTCTGTAAAGTATTTGAAAAATAAAACTTGCCGACCCGTAGATCCGCGCCTGATTTTGATTATTGAATATTGGAGTTATTTATTCAACAGTTTAGCGATACGAACGTTAGCAGGTTTGGAATAAGCGGAATTTCCCTAAATTCGTTACAATATGTATATTGTGTGAGAAAGTAATATGTTATATGTGTGCTGAATGTCGTAGGTTCGTTCCCGAGTTCCCGAGTTATCTCGAGCCAAAAACCAGTTTTGACATTTATTTTTGACTTTTACGAAAACGTCAAATTTTAACTATTATTTTTGACATCCACAGTAAAAGTTAAATTTTAACTATTACTTTTGGCTTTTATAATAAAAGTCCACTTTAAAACAAAACTCATGGTCAAACTTTTGTTTTTGACTTTTACGAAATCGTCAAATTTTAACTATTATTTTTGACATCCACAGTAAATGTTAAATTTAAACTATTACTTTTGGCTTTTATAATAAAAGTCCACTTTAAAACAAAACTCATGTTCAAACTTTTGTTTTTGACCTTTATTAAAAGTCAAAAACAAACATTAGTTTGACTTTTATAAAAAAAGTCTAAGATAATAGCTAAAATTTAACTTTTATGATAAAAGTGAAAAAATAGCTATTAAATTTTGACTTTATTTTAAAACTCATAGCCGTTACGAATCTTGGAAACAATAAAATTATAATACTATACTAGGCCCCAGAACCAATAAAGCTCATATAATCCCAAATTAATGAATTCGGTTTATGTTTTGTAGCGATAAAGACACTCTCCGAAGGTTTTCGGGAGTATTATCAATGTTGATTGTCCTTTGCCGGTAATTGTTCCAATACGTTCCGGTTACAATCACCATTAAGCTCGTACTTTCAACGTCTTGGAATCTCGACTTAATGTGACCACATTGAACCTTCTAGGCAACGAATATTAAAAACTTGAGTGAAAGTCCTGAAACCTCAAGCAAAATCAATTGCTCAGATTTTATTAGTGCATCCAATTGATTTGTTAAGCAATGACCGTACCGTAGTACACGCCAAAATTAATTAGAGAAATATGTAAATAACTTTTACTCTCCAATAATAAATGAATGCTTATTTAAGTTCTTTTAACCCTAACCTGACTTAAAGCATGCTCATAATTTCGATTGGATTAAAGAGTTAATGGACGATATAGGCGGTTCGATGATTCCCAGCATGCTGGCCTCTAAAATCCACAGGTACAAAGGTTCCAGGGACCATACAAATTTGTTCCCGCTGCAGTCGGGCTAGTATCACAAGGACTTACTACCGGAGATGTATGAATTCACAATGAGTATGGCGGCAAACTTAAAACCTTTTAAAATACGAATGCGATTACCCGATATATTTTTTTCTAAACGGTCTAATGTACGTATTAACACATACATACATACGCCTGCAATTATGGGCATACGAACATATTTAGGTTAAGTACTCGAAGGTACTAGACTCTTAAAAAATGCACGATAAGAAATAAGAATTGATCATAGCTCCATAACTTGTTTACTACAATCACGCCATCTTGACCTCCGTCAACGACAACTTGAGTACCACGCTTCAATAAAACGGAGTTCATCCCGAACAACAACGTGAAACGAGAATGATACATAACAGACTTGCAGATGCGTCAGACGTTACGCTGTCCGAGCTTTGCTTTGCGTGCAAATTTGATAAACAATTTTCATCCATCTTCTCCGCGTTGGCGGTTAACTAGGCGACAGATTCCCAGGCATGTACATATGTACACTCTTTGAGCTTGAATGGTACAGTGTTGAACCGCCTAAGCAGTTAGTTGATGAGCAGTACCCACAGCAGTGGGCTGGGGTCTTTGCAAAGGCCACAAATGCGATTTTCCGGTCGCTTGTGTACTTCCCGAGAAAGCAGTTTCATTAATACTGAGCTAAGCTCAGTAAGTAAGATTTTTTCGAACCCGGGTCCCGGTATTTTATGATTAAAATATACCTATAACCTTTCACTGCCTTAAAATATGTAATGGTGATTTCGTTTCAACAAAAAATGAGCACAAAACAATTACGTAATTGGCGCGTCAATATATATATATTGATAGTCAGCCGCGATTAAGGCATTAATATCACACAGTACTTCATCAAGAAGTGTCCTGGAAAGCAAAGAAGCATTGGAAAACTTTGCTCAGGCCGGACATCTGTACTGGGTTGGATGCAGACGATAAATGTGCCAATCCATTTGGGAGAAGAGTTGCATATGATCCATCTAGCAGAAAGTGCGGGGTTGCGAAATTCTTAAGATCATGTGCAAATCGTGTGATATTACTATCACAAATTGGCTCATATCTCTGAAGAGAGCAGGCTCAAGGCTCATGATGGGCTTACTAAGTGAACACTGTCTTCTGGCGTCACATGCTTATAAGTTGGGCCTTGTCAGTAAAAGCAGATTTCCTACATCGAGCTGCAGGAAGAAACGGTTGAACACGTTCTGTGTTTGGGTCCTTGGCTCGCCATGTCAAGGCTACAGCTATTAGGGGCGGGAGAGTTGCCAAATCTGGAGACAGCAATAAGGCTAGGTCCAAGAAAATTTCTAGAATTTGCCTAGAGGACGTAGTTATTTTATAACAAAAGTCCTGGCACCTGATTGGGGCTCTTACGTTTACAAATTCCGGTAACACTATGGATACATTCAGTCTATGTGAGGTCGTTATTGAGCGGCTAGTTCAACCTAACCTACTTAATTAGTGCTTAACCGTTTAAACGGTTATGGCCATCCAACAAGACGCGCCAGTCGCTTATTTGCTGTGCTAGCTGGCGCCAACTGATAACACCGTAGTCAAATCTGCAAGAAAATCAAATTAACTTTTCAAAAATAAGAGTGCGCCCTTTTTTGTTGATACGATATCGTCATAACTTTGAAAACATTAAACTTATTTTTGGATGACGATTCGAAGTTATTAGTGGACAACTGATATTCAAATGTATGTTCAGGTGTGTGTATGTATGTATATAAGTTAGGTTAGGATGATTTGTAGCCATGCAGGGGAAGTGGGACAACAAAAAGGTCCGTTGGGATACTGCAGAACAAATGATTTGATAAATTTTTAATTGTTCGTGGATTCACTACACCAACGTAATACTAAGTGTTATTGTAAACTCTTGCTGGATATACATACATACATTTTTTTTCTTATATGCTGTTTTTCTCCGACATGCTTCATTTCTCCCTCACTCGATAACCTTTCATAAGAATGAAATGGTATATTGAGTTTGTCACGAATCTCAAAATTGTAAGTCCTTAAAGGAAAAGAGATAGACCAACCAGTAAGTGTACCGAATTGATCAGGGTGAAGATCTGAGTTGATAAAGCTATGTCCGTCTATCCGTCTGTCTGTTTGAACGCAAGATATCTTGATGAAATTTTATGAGTGTGTATATTTATGTGTCCGATTAGATCTTTATCGGAACCGCCGGATCGCACCACTATAGCATATATCTTCCATACAACCGATTTTTCAGAAAAGAGGATTTTTTCCATATCTTCCGCAATTTATCAGATTGAAGATTCAAACTTCACGATATGCTTTCGTATATATATTGTTGTGTGAAAAAATTATAGAGATCGGTGGTATATATGTATATTATATACCACATATAAAGTGTAATTTTTGCCTCCTTTTTAACGGCTAGATGATTCAAATTTCATCAAATACTTTTATACTAAGTATGTTCAAACAGAAAAATAAATTGAGGCAATTTCGATTTAAATTGAGTGGTGTTCATACAACTCAATTTAGCTTACACAATAGTAATTTGTTGGTTGGTATTAGGCGAATGGAATGAAAACATAATACTTTGAAATTTTTGTGTGTTGTAAGAAAATGTGTTCAATGTTTTGGTTTCATTTTGACTTTGCCATCTTCTTTTGATGGCGGCCACTGTGGTGTGATGGTAGCGTGCTCCGCCTACCACACCGTATGCCCTGGGTTCACACCCCGCGAAAAGCAACACCAAAATTTTAGAAATAACGTTTTTCAATTAGAAGAAAATTTTTCTAAGCGGGGTCGCCCCTCGGCAGTGTTTGGCAAGACCTCCGAGTGTATTTCTGCCATGAAAAACCCTCAGTGAAAATTCATCTGCCTCGCAGATGCCGTTCGGAGTCGGCATAAAACAAGTAGGTCCCGTCCCGCCAATTTGTAGGAAAAATTAAAAAGGAGCACGACGCAAATTTGAAGAGAAGCTCAGCCTAAATCTCTTGTGAGGTTATCGCGCCTTACACTTACTTATTTATCTTCTTTTGACAATCCCTACTCCTGTGAAATGAAAAAAAAATTAAATCAGCTGATGAGATGAGCCAACCTATAGTTGACCCATGGTTCAATTATGTACAGGTTGGCTCATCTCATCAGCTGATTTTATTTATGTCATTGCATGGTCGAAGGGATTGTCAAAAGGAGATGGCAAACTCAAAATGAAACCAACACATTGGCAACATTTTACTTACACATACAAAAACTGCTAAGTTTTATGTTTCCATTCCATACCATTCGCACCAACACCAATACACAGATTTTGACAATTTGAACATACATATTTTGTTGCTTTACAGATGAGCCAACCTGTATATAGTTGAACCATGAGTTGACCCATGCGTAACTGACTTTAAATCTACTCAATAAACACACTTTACAAGGTTGCATTTGCAGTTTGAAACAATTTATTTTTTTAAATTGGCAATTTATTATATGATAAATTGCGTAATAAATTGAGCAAATGGTATAAATTGCCGATTTGGTGTGTGTTTGTACATAGTATTAACGTTTACGTAATATATTGTTCAGATAAGTGATTCATGGTCATAGCTATCTTATGTAGACCACAAGAATCGTGAAAATTTGCATCCTCACACAAAGTACCTACCAATTTTTTAGGTATATACATCTGTTCCCTATATATTTCATATCTTATACAGCCGATTATTTGGACATTACGAATGGGATATAAATATAATTATTGTTCCGCTCCATTGATGAAAGCTATGATCGACACAGCCGAAGACAGTCCCGTCATTACTTGTTTCATTTGTTTTTGTTTTGTGGTGTGGAGCTTTTCGGTTGGTGAAAATATTACATATTATTTTTCTCCCCGATGAATAGCCAGTTCAAAAGTGTTAACATAGCTTTGAACGGTCTCTAACGAAAAGCTAAATTTTCAACACGGATTTGTGTTTGACTTTAAAAATTCGGTGTGAAATACGTGAAATGATACTTTGTAAAATCCATGTAGGAACGTTTGAATAGTTAATTACTGAATTACAATAACAACACTTATGATTCGTCACTTAAAAATTAATATCCCCACCGAAAAAGAAAGGCTATAAAACAACTTTAGAGTGGCGCGTCATTTGGACAAGACTTCGAAAATTCCCATTTTGCAAAATCACACATCGACGCTAAATTGGATAAATGTATGAGCACTATGATAAATTATAGAATGTGATTGAATTATGATGAAGATAAGATTTGATTGTTACATTCGTACCTACCCTGAGAATAAATGTAAAGCTTAATGTTAGGAGCAAATTAAATTTTAAGTAATAAGTAAAAAAATTACATTCTTCGATTTGTAATTTCTACTCAAATTGAGTTTATATGTATAATCCTCCTTCGAAACTGAAAACAAATACAACGTACTGGATATTTACTAAAATGCAACTGTAATAAAACGTAGTTATGGGCTTTTGAAGCTCGACATTTTTCTTTTTGTGGACGTGCCTAATTTAAATTTACGATTATTTAAAAAGTAACTCTATTTTATTTGACTTAATCTAGTTTAGTATTTTCAATATTAATTCGAATTTATGTTCAGCAATTTGACTTTTTCTTTGAGTGTACATTTACGCCCAGATTCTAGTGTAGTAACAACATTCTGCACCACGGTAACGAAATCATGTGGCAAATTTTACACCCTTTTGGTATTCTACCCGCGAAAGTAGCCGGATAATTTTTTACCCACAAAAATAGGTGGTTACATCGAAATAACCTCACAACAGCTGTTGTTTAGAAAAAGCAAAAGTGAACAAGTAAGGAAGGCTAAGTTCAGTTGTAACCGAACATTACATACTCAGCTGAGAGCTATGGAGACAAAATAAGGGAAAATCACCATGTAGGAAAATGAACCTAGGGTAACCCTGGAATGTGTTTGTATGACATGTGTATCAAATGGAAGGTATTAATGAATATTTTCAGAGGGAGTAGGCCATAGTTCTATGGGTGGACGCCATTTAGGGATATCGCCATAAAGGTGGACCAGGGGTGACTCTAGAATTTGTTTGTACGATATGAGTATCAAATGAAAAGTGTTAATGAGTATTTTAATAGGGCGTGAGCTTTAGTTCTATTCTATAGTTCTTAGTTTCGAGATATCGCCATAAAGGTGGACCAGGGGTGACTTTTAGAATTTGCTTGTACGATATGGGTATCAAATGAAAAGTGTTAATGAGTATTTTAAAAGGGAGTGGGCCTTAGTTCTATAGGTGGACGCCTTTCGAGATATCGCCATAAAGGTGGACCAGGGGTGACTCTAGAATTTGTTTGTACGATATGGGTATCAAATGAAAGGTGTTAATGAGTATTTTAAAAGGCAGTGGGCCTTAGTCCTATAGGTGGACGCCTTTTCGAGATATCGCCATAAAGGTGGACCAGGGGTGAATCTAGAATTTGTTTGTACGATATGGGTAGAAAATTAAAGGTGTTAATGAGTATTTTAAAAGGGAGTGGGCCTTAGTTCTATAGGTGGACGCCTTTTCGAGAAATCGCCATAAAGGTGGACCAGGGGTGTCTCTAGAATGTGTTTGTACGATATGGGAATCAAATGAAAGTTGTTACTGAGCATTTTAAGAGGGAGTGGGCATTAGGTCTATAGGTGGACGCCTTTTCGAGATATCGCCATTAGGGTGGGCCAGGGGTGACTCTAGAATGTTTGTACGATATGGGTATCAAACGAAAAGTGTTACTGAGCATTTTAAGAGGGAGTGGGCATTAGGTCTATAGGTCGACGCCTTTTCGAGATATCGCCATTAGGGTGGGCCAGGGGTGACTCTAGAATGTTTGTAAGATATGGGTATCAAACGAAAGGTGTTACTGAGCATTTTAAGAGGGAGTGGACATTAGGTCTATAGGTGGGCGCCTTTTCGAGATATCGCCATTAGGGTGGGCCAGGGGTGACTCTAGAATGTGTTTGTACGATATGGATATCAAATTAAAGGTATTAATGAGGGTTTTAAAAGCGAGTGGCCCTTAGATGTATATGTGAAGGCGTTCTCGCGATATCGACCAAAATGTGGACCAGGTGATCCAGAAAATCATCTGTCGGGTACTGCTAATTTATTTATATATGTAATACCACTAACAGTATTCCTGCCAAGATTCCAAACGCTGTTGATTTCGCCTTGTAGAACTTTTTCATTTTCTTCTACTTAATATGGTAGGTGTCACACCCATTTTACAAAGTTTTTTCCAAAGTTATATTTTGCGTCAATAAACCAATCCAGTTACCATGTTTCATCCCTTTTTTCGTATTTGGTATAGAATTATGGCATTTTTTTAATTTTTCGTAATTTTCGATATCGATAAAGTGGACGTGGTTATGGTCACATTTCGGCCATTTTTTATACCAAGATAAAGTGAGTTCAGATAAGTACGTGGGCTAAGTTTAGTAAAGATATATCGGTTTTTGCTCAAGTTATTGTGTTAACGGCCGAGCGGAAGGACAGACGGTGGACTGTGTATAAAAACTGGGCGTGGCTTCCACCGATTTCGCCCGTTTTCACAGAGAACGGTTACCGTCATAGAGTCTATGCCCCTACCAAATTTGAGAAGGATTGGTAATTTTTGTTCGACTTATGGCATTAAAAGTATTCTAGACAAACTAAATGAAAATGGGCGGAGCCACTCCCATTTTGAAAATTTCTTTTATTTTTGTATTTTGTTGCATCATATCATTACTGGAGTTGAATTTTGACTTAATTTACTTATATACAGTAAAGATATTAAATTTTTTGTTAAAATTTGAATTAAAAAAATTTTTTTTTTAAAAAGTGGGCGTGTTCTTCATCCAATTTTGCTAGTTTTTATTTAGCACATATATAGTAATAGTAGTAACGTTCCTGCCAAATTTCATCATGATATCTTCAACGACTGCCAAATTACAGCTTGCAAACCTTTTAAATTACCTTCTTGTAAAAGTGGGCGGTGCCACGCCCATTGTCCAAAATCTTACTAATTTTCTATTCTGCGTCATAAAGTCAACCCATCTACCAAGTTTCATCGCTTTAACCGCCTTTGGCAATGAATTATCGCATTTTTTCGGTTTTTCGAAATTTTCGATATCGAAAAAGTGGGCGTGGTTATAGTCCGATATCGTTCATTTTAAATAGCGATCTGAGATGAGTGCCCAGGAATCTACATACCAAATTTCATCAAGATACCTCAAAATTTACTCAAGTTATCGTGTTAACGGACAGACGGACGGACGGACGGACGGACGGACATGGCTCAATCAAATTTTTTTTCGATACTGATGTTTTTGATATATGGAAGTCTATATCTATCTCGATTCCTTTGTACCTGTACAACCAACCGTTATCCAATCAAAGTTAATATACTCTGTGAGCTCTGCTCAACTGAGTATAAAAAGTGTTGCCTCTTGCTATACATATTTGTTGACATTATGTACTTTCACAGAATAAATCACAATATACCTATGAAGAAACTTATCATGCATAATATGCATATACTCATCGTTCCGTTTATTCGTTAACCTCGTATCTACAAGTGAGAAATTTTCGCTAAAGCGAACACGGTTGTCACACCATGTTTTCATTTGGGACCAAAATTCATCGAAAAAAAGGACCAAATTTCTGTTTTATTTTATTAGTATAAAATACAAAATTTTAGGATGTTTCCATATAAAATTTTACTAAACATAGTGAAGACTTTCCTTTAATTCAAGCTGAACAAACAAATATATGTGCATGCAACCAAAAATGATACTATATTTTGACATAGGATAAGTTTATGTCTTCCACCAACCAAACGTTGTGAACCTAGTTTTGGTCACAAAGCTCTTGGTTCTAGCATTGTGTTGTTGATTGCAATGAAATAAAATGTATAGTGCAGTTAGGTTTTAGTAAGAAACGGGATCAGAGCCTAGATTCAGTAAGTGTGAGTTTTGATCCCAGGTCTCAGGGGTTCTGCTAGCACCTACGGGAATACTTTTATACAAAACATTTCTTCCGAAATCAAATCTCTTTTGCATTTGCTTCCTTCTGTCTTCGAGTTAAAATATTTCTGGTGCCAAGATACTTAGTTTTCAACTGCCTTGCGTGGCTTAACACCACAATAGTCCTGGAATTCCTTGAACTCATTGAGCTGGGTGAGAAAGATTTAAATATCAAAGTGCCAAACGAGAAGGAATGCATAGAATTTCTTTATATAAGTTTTGAAAGTGTTAGGCTCGCGGCAGAGTGCTCGCTATAAGCTATGCTAGGCGAGAAGCAATTTTTATTTTCATATATTTTACATAGTGTTTTATAACCGATCGAAATATCTAGCCGTTATTAATACTATTATAAAACAAGAGTTTTTTTGATTAGGCGGTTATTTCATCAACAATTAACGACAATGTGTTTGCCAACACTTTTGTTTTTAATGCCTGGCATAAATTATATCCTAGGTGAAATGTTATTGTTCTGATACATTTTACTGACTGAGCAATTTTTTGTGGTGAGAGTTCCATTGAAGTACATTCAAAATTATATGGGGGCTAACGAAAGTTTGGCGAATTTTTGGCAATATTGTGAATTTTTACCTGAGTGAAAAAGAAAGAAAAGTACCAATCGTGGCTACTGCCTAAAAACGACCAAAATTGAAGAAAAGGGACCAGCGGACCAAATGGGGTTGGAAGGGACCATTTTTGGTCCAAATGGACCAAAGTGGCAACCGTGAAAGCGAAGAAAACTACCTTTCAAATTTTTCCACAGACACTGGTGAGTTTCTCGGTGATGACAGCGTTACCACTTGGGCCAGAATAGCGAATAAAAGAACTGGTAACGATATTCGATTACACAATGTTCTGGGAACTATTTTACCGGTGACGCTCAGAATCGGGGCGTTAATGGATTTTGCAAATTTACTCCCACATACCTGAAGTTTTACGGATTATTAAATAATTTTTTTAATATGTTTGGAAAGTTAGGATTTGCATTTTGAAAGCATCTAATTAAGCTGCTTACAAAAATTGTCTTGATAATAACTCTGGTTTACATAAAAAAAATTGTCACCGGATGCAATTACAGGTTTCCTTCCTTAATTTTGCTACTTAAAATTTTCGCGCATTGCCTACCATTAAATTTAATTTTTTTTTAGCACCCCTAGGCGTATGATACCACATACACCAAAAATGACGGTGGCTTAGATCTAGCTACTTAGAGATTCGTTGGGTAGCAACGATAAAGCTCCGAATGATAACGATCTCAACTTTGGATAAATCCTCGGGAGATCTAAGTGAGTCGCGACCGAAGTACTTTCGCCTAGTTCTGGCAAAAGCTGGGCAATCAAGCTTAAAGTGATTTGGTGACTCCACCTCATCATCCTCCATACAACTGCAGCAGGATGGAGTTTCCAGTATATTGAGACGTACCGCATGGATACCCATGTGACAGTGCCCTGTCAAAACCCCAATGACCATTGATAGGTGAGCCTTAGTGAACCCAATTATTTCAGCAGACCTCCTGCCATCTACCTTCGGCCAGAAAAATCTTGCTACCCTGCAAGACGTGGTGTCCGCCCAACGTTTGCTGAGCTGTCTTGAGGCCCAGCTATGGAGGAGCAATTCACAGGTGGCCAGCGGAATCCCGAAATCCCTACAGCCATCTTCATCCGGCTCAGTTATACCGATGCGGGCTAAGAGATCCGCTTGACAGTTACCCGGGATATCACTATGGCCCGAGACCCAGATAATCTTAATTGTAAAATAATTCGATGCAATCGCAAGCGAGGTCAGGCACTCCCAGACTACCCTCGATCGCACTGTAGTTGAGCTCTCAAGGAATTGATAACCGCTTGGCTATCAGAGTAGATGTTAAATTACCTAACCGTAGTAGCACTGGATAGCATTCCATCCACCGCATCCTTAATCGCAGCAACACCCGCTTGGAATACACTGCAGTGATCAGCCAACTTAAACTTGCGGTTTACATTTAGCTCTTGACAAAAGACCCCCCACCAACCTTTCCGTCCAGCTTCGACCCACTAGTAAATAAATGCACAGCAACAGCAAAGTAAGCAACCACACATATGTGCATGTAAACATCAAAGCAAGCAGCCAAATATGGTCCTTTCCAACCCCATTTGGTCCGCTGGTCCCTTTCTTTAAATTTTGGTCCTTCTTAGGCTGTAACCAAGATTTTGGTACTTCTTTTTCTTTTTCACTGAGGCAAAATGATGTACAACACTGCCCACAAAATTTTCCACGCCTTCATTAACCCATTGGTGACTAAATATTTCAATTTACCTCAATGAATTTCTTACCAAAAAAATTGCTGTCATTAAAATGTAGCAGAACAATGGCAATCCACCTAGCAGATAGTTTAGAAAAGTGTTGGATCTTGAAGCAAACCAATTTTCGTTAATTGTAGTTCAAACAAACAATGTTTGGTGACAAAATATTTCAATCGGTTATCAAACACTTTTCGTGATAGATTTTAGTAATACCTTTATGACACTACTTTATTTTCTCTGTATTTTTCCTGTATTTTCTCTAATATTTGTTGTCGCCTTCCATCCTAATACGGTTTCAGTAGCGGTGTAAGTGTGTAAAGTATATTTCAAACAAGTAAAGGTGTCTAAGTTCGGGTGTAACCGAACATTATATACTCAGCGTGAGCTTCAATTGTACATTTCATTTCAGATAAATTACTCTTCTACATAACACGTCGCACCGCCCGTTTAAAAAAAAAAAGTCTCCCCATTTCCCTTACAATAAGATAAGTGAAATATCATTGATCCAAAACTGTTTTTTGCTAAGTTATAGCTTATTATTCTAGTTTACGACCCTTTTAAATTTGTTTTATATCTAAGTTGCCGTGGTCTCTAACCGATCCCGTTCACTTTTATTAGAAATATTTTCTGCTATAGGGAAAATCTGTGTACCCAACATAGAAAATTTCTTAGTCATAAGAGGGGCGGTGCCACGTCTATTTTTTTAAATTTAAAGTTTTTCCTATTTATTTTTATAAATCCACTTGGGAAATGAAATACCATTGATATAAAGCTCTTTTTTTGCAAAGATATAGCTTTTTTTATTCGTCCACGACCCTTTCAAAAATCTTTTATATAAAAGTGGGCGTGGTCCTTAACCGATTTTGTTAATTTTTCTTCAAATCATTCCTTATAGTAAAGGCAACCTCTGCCGAATTTTGTTGCGATGGGTTTAACGGTTTTTGATTCATTATTAATAATATTTGTAGAATTGATTTTATCACAAGTGGGAGGTGCCACGCCCATTTAAAAATTTTTTTTCAAATTTTTATCAAGAGTCTCAATATCAGTCCACATATCAAATTTCAATATTCTAGGTGTATTATTTACTAAATAATCAGTTTTTTTGTGTGTTTCCAAAATGTTATATATATAAAAAGTGGGCGTGGTTATCATCCGATTTCGCTCACTTTCAATACCAATCTATTCTGGGTCCAGATAAGCTCGTGTACCAGATTTGGTGAAGATATCTCAATATTTACTCAAGTTATCGTGTTAACGGACGGACGGGCGGACATGGCTCAATCAAATTTTTTTCGATACTGATGATTTTGATATATGGAAATCTATATCTATCTCGATTCCTTTATACCTGTACAACGAACCGTTATGCAATCAAAGTTAATATACTCTGTGTGCAAAGCACGCTGAGTATAAAAACTAACAAAATAGAAGAAAAATGCAACCTAGTTCATTAAAAAATAAACGAGCCAGTTTGTATTTCGATATGTTTTTTTGACTTTCGACCGTTTTTTCGTTATTTTTCTTGAAATGAAAACTAAATTAAAGCACGAGACTTTTGTTTTATATTAAGTGTACTTCTACTCTCTTAATTTATGTTCAAGTTATTTTGTGAAGCAATATATCGTGCCAAACAAAAAGTGCCCTTAAAATTTTTTTGACTTTTCGTTTGAGTTGTCGATATATAAATTTTTCCCACACAGTCCAAAGCAAATTAAGTTTTAATGCGTGTAGTAACGCAAGATATGTACTCACTCTGGAAAGTGTCTTCTTACGTACACCTCACGCGATGCGGCTACATTTTCTATATTTGTGTCTAGAAGTTGATGGCGTTTCTGCTATACAGCTGTCGAATATAATATCAGTTACAGAATAAAGAGTTCAATCAGAAAAAGTTTGTTTGCCAATATTATACCATCAATATGAAGCCCATTTTGAGTAATTTTAGGTACAATGATCATATATATTATTTCTAATTGCTGTTTTTATGTACGGATCCCTTTTTCGCTCTTATTTGGAATCCAAATCTATAAATAAAGTTTTGGTTGTAAAGATGGAGATTCGGGCTATTAGCGAGCTATGGGCAATTTTGGTCGTAGTGCTTTTGTTTAGCTATATTTTATTAAAATAATTTGTTAAAAATAAACGATGGTGAGCACACAAAGAAATCTATTTGTACTATGCCAATATTGTGAATATTTGCACTGCATTACCGGCAGTTGCTACCATACGCCAGATGACAAAGCAAGTTGTAAGTTTTAATTGATTGATAGAACAGCTGATTTCTGTTGATATTTGATAAGATACTTGTATATTGGTTGCGCAAGATGCGCACGCATCAAAATATTGGATGTTTAAAAAGATTCAATAAGTATCTTGGCCCAAGGAATATTTTTATTGGAAATAAGGCGGAACTATTTCTTAAAAGTGGTTAACTTTATATATGCTCAACGTAGAACTGATATAAACGCTTTGTGTCAAATTTTTTCGATTATTTCCGATGGAGAGTAGAACCCCAGAAACTTTAATAATTTGATAGCTTATTTTCTCGTACCTATTTAAATGTGATCAAAATTTCATTACTACACAGTTAAACATTTTAAGACTTTTCAATGGTTAAACTGAGGATTGTGGCTAGCTTCAATAAATATGAGTTTTGAAATGTACATTTTTCACTGAAACAAATTATATGGACTAGCTTTACCAGGCGTACGTTGTAACGCCCGAGATCGAATGGATGTTGCGTTATTTTTTCTGTTTTGTTTGTTGATAATTTAATTTATTGTTCTGTAAATTGAATTGAATTTTGTACGCATATTTGGTGAAATTTTCTGTTAAAACATTTTATTCTTGTATCTTATTGTATTTTATTTTATATTATTGTATTGCTTTTACCGCTGATGGTTGTTGCTTTGATTACATTTCGAAGAAGCATGACTGGTGAGCCAATTTTCAAAGTTGATATATGCGCAGGCATTCCTTTTGGTTCTAAGGAGTATAGAAGTTCATTTGGATAATTCACAATTTTATCTTCATCTGTAACTGTGTCGATCGATTTATATTTCGTCACTTCACCAGGAAATTGATTTTGAAAGCGATCATTGATTTTGTTAATTTGATCATTTTTGGGAGCTAAGATAGTTCTTTCGTATAGCCAAAAAACAAAAACATTTAAATTTAAAATTCTTAATTCTGAAATATGAAAAACTTTCGTCTTAATCGAAGGAACCTCGAGCCAAAAATTTGGTGATGATCGAAGGATAGAAAACACGCTTTCATAGGGAACACACACACAGAATTTGATTTTTATAGAAGATGTAAATAGACTGAAGCTAAACAATTTTTTTAACAGCGGCAGATTACTAAACGCCCAAAAGGCATAACAGCTAAACTCAACAATGCAGTCAAACTTTAGGTGTTAAAATAACTTAAGTTTGTACGGCAGTCATAGTTTTTCCCCATTCCACATTTTACTGGAGGTTTTAGGACTTAACGTCGCATAGCTTCTTACCAATTTTAATTATCCTACCATTACGACATCCAGATATATGCAGTATAATATATTCCATTTGTATGGGAGGTGCCACGCCCCATTTTTCCCAATTCCATATTACTGAATTTCAATGTTCTGGCATGTATACCTTCAAAGTTATGCAGTACCAAAGATTCCATTTGAATGGGAGGTTCCACGCCCCCTTTTTCCCAATTCCGCATTTTCTTGGTGGTGTTAGCGATTGACCTCATATAATTCCTTACTGAATTTCAATGTTCTGGTATGTATACCTTCAAAGTTATGCAGTAGCAAAGATTCCATTTGAATGGGAGGTTCCACGCCCCCATTTTCCCAATTCCGCCTTTTCTTGGTGGTGTTAGGGATTGACCTCATATAACTCCTTACTGAATTTCAATGTTCTGGCATATATACCTTCAAAGTTATGCATTACTAAAGATTCCATTTGTATGGGAGGTGCCACGCCCCTTTTATATATCGAAATTATGTTTAGCCTAAAACCTTCCCGTTGATCGAAGGAACCCATAACCCAAATTTGGTGATGATTGATGTGTGGGAAATACGTTTCCATAGCGAACACACACACACAGAATTTGATTTATATGTATATATGGCTGAACCGATTTGGGATTTCAAAATCAACTAACCATCATCTCTCCTTCCTGTATCTTTCCTAAAAATTTCATGGCAATCTGTCAAGCCGTTCTCGAGTTATGGAGTGACAATCATAATGTACACTTCTTTTTAAATATATAGATAAAGTGTACATTTCAAAACGTCCGCTTACTGAATATACATAGGCCATAGATGGGAAAAATGAAGCGTAAGGGTGTATTGGTAAACTAAAAAGTAAGGAATTAAATTTACGTACCATTAAAAAAAATAGAGCACCCAGCTATTGGAAACAATTTATTTGTTTAACTTTTAGGACTTTATGTTTAATTTCATCAGTTTATGATTAAACTGATACAGTTTATGATTAAACTGATAAAATCAGTTTATGATTAAACTGATACAACCGAGCCCTGGAGAAATTTAGTATACAAATAACATTTTTATGTCAATAAAGCTGAACTAGTTTGGCTTGCGGCGCGTGTTTTCTTCTAACGTTTATCGTTAAAACATACATATATTTATATAAGGCTTAACGAAACGAAAGTTTGTGTGGCATTAGCCGTGTTTTTTTTTTTTCACACGCGTATACGTTTACGTTTGCGCGTAAAAAAACGCTTATCCTTGCTTCAATAATGCTTAGGAGACCCATCTAGCGGCAGTGTTTAAATAACTAGCTACAGCACAGGGTGTACCGAAAAGCGGAGTCACAAACCTCTGGTGGCCATAGGGTATAACATATAGCTGAATATGATTTTAATAATCGGGGATTGTCCATATTGCTTTTTCAAATGTATGAAAACATTTATTTGAAGCAATTTTTTAATTTTATAATTTATTTAATAATTTGGGAAAAATTTTAAACAACGTGACATCAGGACGGACAAGGCGACAGCTGTTTCGATTATATCTTGTAAATCTCTTCAAAGCCTTTTCTCCCGGGAGTGGGAGTCGAACTCGCACTCCTACGATAGTTGAAATGGTTGTAAACGCATTCAGCTACGTCATGCCTGTTGTGTAGTTCTTCCCAATTGCCTTCTTTTTGCATATTTTAATCTTTTACACATTGCATACTTCGTATGCAATTATGTGTTAAAGCTATGCTTGGTACGGCGGTTTTCAAAGAAACTTTGGTTTTTGATGCTGTTTTCGTTCTATTTATAGAACTACAACGAATTAACCAATTTTGTCTGTTTGTATGATTTTAATAATCGGGGATTGCCCATATTGCTTTTTCAAATGTATGAAAACATTTATTTGAAGCAATTTTTTAATTTTATAATTTATTTAATAATTTGGGATGTCACGTTGTTTAAAATTTTTCCCAAAAAAAAACACAGTACAATAGCCAAAGCAGTATAATCCTAGAAATGTAGAAACGTAATACCTTAAAATACACTTTTATATTTTTGTTTGTGCAACCTTTTGTTATTTTTAACATAGGTATACATGTTAAGCAATTCACAGTCTTCTATTCGTTTAATCAAAATTTTTTGTAGAAAACCATGGAAATAACCTGAAATTAAAGATTTTACAACGAATTCGACACATTTTTGAATTTGCGAATTAAAAACTAATAATACAAACTAATTAAAAATACAAAAATTTGGTCCATTTCTTTGAGATTTGGTCCTTTTTTTCGATGAATTTTGGTCCCAAATGAAAACATGGTGTGGCAATCGTGAAACAAAGTAAATACCAAATATACAAAAAAAAAAAAAAAAAAAAAAGCAGCTGTTCCAGAAGGTTGTTTTTGGAAAAGTCTAGACCCTTGGAGAAATATGCGAGCGAGACAACAGAGAGTATAAACGCAGCGTAAGCTGAAAAATAATGAATAACTTTGATTTTTATTAGTGAAGTACGCGAGTATTGCAATTGTGAAGTACTTCTGCCACAGTAGAGTTGTAAATAACGAACATTTTGCCATTCTGAATATTTGCGTTATTTATTCGACAGTTCAACGAACAGAAGCTGCAAAATAATCAGGAATTTCCCAAAATTCATTACAATAGCTAGAAATAGAGAAACGAACACATGTTGTTGCTCAATTTTAGCTCCTCTTTCTGAATATGTTCAATATATTTATTCAATGTAGCGCTTACATTTTTATACTCAGCTGAGCAGAGCCCACGGAGTATATTAACTTTGTTCGCATAACGGTACCCCGTAACGGCATAAACTAATCGAGATAGATATAGACTTCTATGTATCAAAATGATCTGGGCGAAAAAATAAATTCATTTAGCCATGTCCGACCGTCTGTCCGTAAACACGATACTTGAGTAAATTGTGAGGTATCTTAATGAAATTTGGTATGCAGGTTTCTGGGTACTCATCTCAGATCGCTATTTAAAATGAACGAAATCGGACTATAACCAGGCCCACTATTTCGATGTCGAAAATTCCGAAAAACCGAAAAAGTCCGATAATTCATTACCAAAGACGGATAAAGCGATGAAACTTGGTAGGCGGGTTGACTTTATGACGCAGAATAGAAAATTAGTAAAATTTTGGACAATGGGCGTGGCACCGCCCACTTTTAAATGAAGGTAATTTAAAAGTTTTGCAAGCTGTAATTTGGCAGTCGTTGAGGATATCATGATGAAATTTGGCAGGCACGTTACTCTTATTACTATATGAGTGTTAAATAAAAATTTGCAAAATCGGATGACGAATACGCCCACTTTTTAAAAAAAAAATTTAAAAGTCAAATTTTAACAAAAAAAAAAAACATGAAATATCTTTACAGTATATGAGTAAATTATGTCAACATTCATCTGCAGTAATGATATGTTGCAACAAAATACAAAAATAAAAGAAAATATCAAAATGTGTCTGGCTCCGCCCTTTTTCATTTAATTTGTCTAGAATGCTTTTAATGCCATAAAGGCCAATTAATAGTGACTTATAACCATAAAACCATAACCAGATAAAACAGCTGATCGAACCTACCTTATGGAAATCAATGTAATCGTTTAATGGTGCCATACCATAACGCTAACGTCATCACCAAATCATAGCCAACCAATTGGTTTTTGGTTTCTCGCCATATCCATAACCTAAAAATATTTGAGTTGGTGAATTTAGACACTTTTTGTAGATTTTATTCATTCTTTTGGATACGTTATGACTAAGAGACTTATTTTTTGTGGAATATGTTAGTAATTTTTTGCGTTTTCCTCCTTTTTATGAAATTTTCACGATTTTTAGGTTAAGGCATCATTAATCGATCATATTGGAGATGGTTATGGATATGGGTATGGCGTTAGGGTTAAGGAAGTTTAATTCGCTCTATAAGTCGAACAAAAATTTACCTATCCTTGTGAAATTTGGTAACGGCCTAACTTCTATGACGATAACTATTTTCGGTGAAAACGGGTGAAATCGGTTGAAGCCACGCCCAGTTTTTATACACAGTCGACCGTCTGTCCTTCCGCTCGGCCGTTAACACGATAACTTGAGCAAAAATCGATATATCTTTACTAAACTTAGTTCACGTACTTATCTGAACTCGCTTTATCTTGGTAATAAAAATGGGCGAAATCCGACTATGACCACGCCCACTTTTTCGATATCGAAAATTTCGAAAAATGAAAAAAATTATACTAAATACGAAAAAAGGGATGAAAAATGGTGATCGGACTGGTTTTTTTACGCAAAATATACATAAATTTAGAAAACATTTTGCAAAATGGGTGTGACACCTACCATATTAAGTAGAAGAAAATGAAAAAGTTCTGCAGGGCGAAATCAAAAGCCCTTGCAATCATGGCAGGAATACTGTTCGTGGTATTACATATATAAATAAATTAGCGAAATCCGACAGATGATGTTCTGGGTCACCCTGCTCCACATTTTGGTCGATATCTCGAAAACGCTTTCGCATATACAACTTAGGGCGTTAAAATACTCAATAACACCTTTCATTTGATACCCATATCGTACAAACACATTCCAGAGTCACCCCTGGTCCACCATTAAACCATATAGACCACTCCATTTTAAAGTACTCTTTAATACCATGCATTTTATATCCATGTCATACAAACACATTCGAGGGTTACCCTAGGTTCATTTTCCTACATGGTGATTTTCCCTTATTTTATCTCCAAAGCTCTCAGCTGAGTATGTAATGTTCGGTTGCACCCGAACTTAGCCTTCCTTATGCGCTTTGGACTAGCTTTCTCCTCCGGTTCATTTTTGGTTCCGGTTTCGGTCCGGTTTCGTCTCAGGATTCCGTTTCGGTTTCATCCTCGACTTCGCACCGGTCTGGTTCAATTTCAAATTCCGTACCGGTTTGATTTCCCTTCGTTTGGCTTTTTCCTTTTCTCTATTTTGATTTTGTTGTTTTTATTGTAAACATTCCTTTTCATTCCTTTTTCCTTTCCTTTCCTTTCCTTTCCTTTCCTTTCCTTTCCTTTCCTTTCCTTTCCTTTCCTTTCCTTTCCTTTCCTTTTCTTTTCTTTCTTTTCCTTTCCTTTTCTTTCCTTTCCTTTCTTTTCTTTTATTTTCTTTTCTTTTCTTTTCTTTTTTTTCTTTTCTTCTGTTTTCTTTTCTTTTCTTTTCTTTTCTTTTCTTTTCTTTTCATTTCTTTTTTGATTTTCTTTCCTTTCGTATCCTTTTTAGAAGATAACCATAACTGAGTCTTGACTCAGATGCATCGTATATAGACCCAATAAGCACATGTGCAAATCTTACGACGCTGTGTTATCTAAATTGTTGCTATCCCTAAAGAGAGAGGTCTTGAGGCTCATGATGGGCGTACTAGCAGAAGGCAGGACCCCTTCTGGCTTCACATGTTTATAAATTAATCGTCGTCAAGAATATCTTATTGGTTTCTAATCGTTCGATTTTCGTGTCCTGCTTACGGGAACTCAAGACCCCTTCTCTTACAGAGTTGTTCAAACTCGAGGCAGCAATTAAGCTAGACCCAATTTTTTTTCGATTTTGTTTCTCTAATTTCATTCATTTATTAACTGATTTGGTGTCTGATTGCGCTCAAGTCAAATATCAACATACATAGTTTGCAACACTTTCCTCATTACAAATTACCTTCTGGATTCTCATACAGGGTGAGCACATGAAATTAATATTTTGTTATGTAGTGTAATCAGAAAATAAAATATGTGACTAATAAAGTGTTTGATTTTTTATTAGTAAATTAATTTTTGAAAATCATTGAATGCATTGATTAGAATGATGAGACATATCCGGCTTGAACTGTCTACATACTTTACTTTTATGCAGTAAAATTCAAATTAAAATGGGATTGTGGTGTCAATGGCTGGCAAGCAAATATGTGCCATAACCTGTTATTTGTATATATTGACAATGCCAACTTTATTAAGATGCGAAGTACTTTATTGTTTTTTTTTTATTTATGTAAATTTCGTGCAGCGTAGTTGCGATCATTCAAATACAACTTACACTCGCCCCTGTCTGTACATATACATATGTGCATACGTATGTGTTAACTTTAAAACTCTTACATAATTGACTTTCTCAGCCAATTTAATTAACAAAATTCACATACGAGATATGAATGACCGATTTTTGTAACGATTCAGTGGAACCGAAGTTTTTTTTTCAAATATACAGAAGAACAATCGAGTTGAAATTCCACAATTAAAAAGAAAATTAAATAAAATTGTTTGTAAAATAGTGAAAATTGGCTCTCAAATTAAAAAAAGAAAAAAAAAAACTGATACAAAAAAACAAACGGAAAAACACAATAACTGAATAGCAAACATGCATACATGTATATTAGGGCGGGTCGATTTAAAAATCGCTCATTGCTCTATGAAAATCGTATTTTAGGGATCAAAATAAGAAACTTTGCCGAAGGAACCATACCTCTAAAACGAATACTGATGTCCCCCAATTTGGGTCGAGCTTTTGGGTAGGGGAAATTTCAATTCTACCTGCTGTGTCTTGTGGTGGCTTAAAAAAAAAACACAAGCAATTTTACGATCTGCAATTGTGTCACAGTGATACCTTAATTTTTTAAAACGATTGAACAAAAACCCACACAACTATGTTTACGACATGCAAATGCATCACAGTGATGCCTTGGTTTTAAAAGGGGGTTGTAAAAACGCTAATTTCTAATAATTTTTTTTAATTTCTTTTCTACTAAGTTAAATTCATATTTTCATTTACATATGTTCTGACTAAATAAATTTCTAAAGAGAAAAATAAACTCCAAAAAGAAAAACATAGGCATTTCAAAGTGGGATTTTTCAAAATTTGCCCCTACGACCCAAAGGGGGGGACATCACAATTCGTTTTAGAGGTATGGTTCCTTCGGCAAAGTTTCTTATTTTGATCCCTAGAATATGATTTTCACAGAGCAATGGGCGATTTTTTTGCCTCCCCACAAATCGACCCGGCCTAATGTATATTATAGGGTGGCCACTAGAAATCAATTTTATATTTTCCTCTGGGGCACCCCCATAAAATATGCCAATAGATTAGAAAATGATACATACAAAGTTTCAGGCCAATCCGATAATGTAAACACGTGCCTCATTGAGGTCAAAGTTTGGAAAAACAGCGATTTTTCAGAAAACATTTTTTGTGTTTCGTCAGTAAAAGTGAAACCATTTATCCCAGGAACTTGACCCGTACACCATTCGATAGGTAATTTTATTTGTATTGATTTTATTTAATATTTTTATAAAACGGTTATTTTTTGCAGTATTTAGAATTTATCAGATCAGGCCATAGTGGATATCCCTAATTTTGAATTTCCATGCAAACGTCTATGGACATTACAATATTCAATGGTATACGAGTGAAGTTCCTGGCATAAATGGTTTCACTTTTACAGACGAAACACTACAACTTTTTCTGAAAAGTCGCTGTTTTTCCTAACTTTGACCTCAATGAGGCACGTGTTGACATTATTGGATTGGCCTGAAACTTTGCAATAATCATTTTCTGATCTATTGGCATACCCGAAAGATAGAACAAAAATTTAAATTCACCATATACCTTGTAACCACCCTAACGTATATGTAACTACACAAGTATACAGGTATATGTTCCGATTAATATGCCTTTGATGCAAATTAAATGTTTTATTTAAGCCATTAGTAGGGAAAAAATTTAAAAAAAGTATTTGACGCGATTTATCTCCGATGAAATTTAGGCCGAGCTTCTTTTCCAATTTGGATCGTGCTACGCTTTATTTATTCCTACAAATTGGCGGGATAATAATAAAAAACTTCGAAAAATTGCTTCCTAAGTATTTTGAAAAATAAAAAAAAAAATAGGTGTGAGTACTCTCTGTGTAAAAATACAGGCGTACGTCTAGGAAATTCTTCTTTGTAACTAGAACACGCCCAGGAGTTGAATTTAAACGAAAACAGATGTAACTTTACCAATTGAGTTGAATTTAAACGAAAACAGATGTAACTTTACCAAAAACAAATACCTTTGAGCTTTTTCAGAAGAACTTGGTCTCCTTCTTATCGGTAACAACCGATACCGACAAGTTATTACTTTATTATCGGTTTATTATTGTTAGCGAATTATTATAGTCGAGTTTCCGATTTGCTATGAGCTTGCTATGGATTTGTTATGAGATCATCATCATCCTCTTATTGGTTTCTTATCGGCTTCTTATCGAAGGGGTACGCATCTGTCATCGATTTTATATTGAAGCTTTATAGGTATCTGCTTCATAACAAACCGATGAGCCGAACATGCCGATAACAAATTGGTAATACTCCGGGAAGAAATGGATAACTTTTCGATAAAAAAATCGTTACAATTTTAATACAAAATCGACAAATTTTCGATAACACGCAGAAAACAAATTGGTAACATTCCGAAGATAATATAAAAAATTGGTAAATATCTGATAACTGGATTACTTTTCGGTAAGTAACTACGAGCGTCTTCTCTTCAATAGCAAATTATTATTTTACTTTATTTGTTTTTGTTTTATTTTGTTTTATTTTATTGCAATTCATTTTTCTTTTATTTTATTTTATTTTACTTTATTTTATTCCATTTTGTTTCACTGTATAACCATTCATTTTATTTTATTTTTGTTTTATGTCATTTTATTTTATTTTACTTTATCTTATTTCAATGTGTTTTACTGTATGTTATTTAATTTCTTTTTAATTTTTTATTTCATTTTATTTTACTTCATTTTACTTTAATTTATTTTATTTTATTTTACTTTATTTAATTTCATTTTGTTTCACTGTTTTTCATTTAAATTTCAAATTACATTTTGTTTTGTTTTATTTTATTTTACATTATTTTATTTTATTTTACTTTATTTTATTTTATTTTATCAGTTTTATTTTTCTTTGAGCTTAAGGCCTATTTTTATAAATAAAACACTTGATTTTGTGTTTAATTATTTAATTTATTCGATATTTCGACCTTAGTCTAAGGTCATCATCAGGACTGCAAGAAACAATACAAAAACACTAATAAATTTATCAAATATTAACATTTTTGACATAAGTCATTTTCACATTTAAACAGCATATAAACAACATATAAAAAAATATAAATATATTTAACATAAATCATCAGCACAACTTACGTTTTAAGCAATGCTTTAAAGACTAAAATGCGAAAATAAAATAAATTAAGGAATAGCGACGATTCAAACAAAGAGTGTGCATAAACAAATGAAGTCCCGTAATTGTAAACAAAAATTTTATAAAAACAATAATACATTAAGCGGCGAAAAAATAGCATGCAGAAAAATTGATCACAGCAGTGTAGTGTTGTTGTTGGGAGAGCTCAAGAGTGGCTTTTGTGCTTTATTATTAGGTTGCGGTAGGCGTAGGCACAGTGTTCAATGTCTGCCTTAAAATTCTTACGTTTATTATTAGGGGTGTCAACTATGTGTAGCATTTCTAACGTGAAGCGTTTATTATATTTTTCTCCTCTTCTAAAATGGTGACGTTCTCAAAATCCGGGTAGTGGCCTGTGTCTTTACAATGTGCTGTTAATGCCGTTTTATTATCAGAAAAATTATTCCTTAATTTTATGTTTGATTTGTGAGCGGATATCCCTGTCTTGAGTTTAGATTTTGTAGTACCCACATATACTTTCTCGCATATGTGGGGCCCGTCACCAATACAAGGAATCCGATACACTACGTCAGATTTTTCCTCTTTAGCTATGGGATCTTTCAGTTTGCTGAATACTCTTTTTAATGGGTTGCTGTAGGTAAAGGCTAGCTGCACCGTTTCCTTGTCATACAGTTTGGAATTTTTGATCCTCTCCGAGAGCCCAGGGACATAAGTAACCGATTTATAAATTTTTGCAGTTTGATTTTCCCTATTACTATCTTTATCACACCTCGAGTAAAATTCGTATATAAGTTTGTAGATTAATTTCGTGGGGAAGTCATTATTTTCCAGGGTATCCTTAATGATATTGATGTTTTCGTTGTGGTACAGTGTGTCGCTGATGGAGAGAACACGCCTCACAAAATTTTTGGCAGTGTTAATTTTTATATATCTAGCATGCTGCGAGTAGAAGTTAATCAATCTTCCAGATGTTGTGGGTTTTTTGTACCAGTCTATTGTTAATCGGTTATCTCTCTTAATTATTAGGGTATCCAAAAAAGGTATTTTCCTTCCTTTTCTATTTCGATCGTAAAATTAATGGATTTATGATACCCGTTGAGTAGATTTAACAATTTGTCTGTGTCCTCTGTTTTACTATGGAGAATAAATCGTCCACATATTTAGTTAACAATCTAGGTTTGTTGGCCGATTCCATTTCAAAACGTGTTAAAAGATCCTCCATCACAATATCGGCTATGACTGGTGATGCTGGAGAACCCTTGAGCATTCCTGATCGTTGCTCATATATTTTATCTCTGTATTTAAAGTAACGAGTAGGCCATAGTTCTATGGATGGACGCCATATAGGGATATCGCCATAAAGGTGGACCAGGGCTGACTCTAGAATTTGTTTGTACGATATGGGTATCAAATGAAAGGTGTTACTGAGCATTTTAAGAGGGAGCGGGCCTTAGCTCTATCGGTGGACGCCTTTTCGAGATATCGCCATTAAGGTGGGCCAGGGGTGACTCTAGAACTTGTTTGTACGATATGGGTATCAAATGAAAGGTGGTAATGAGTATTTTAAAAGGGAATGGGCTTTAGTTCTATAGGTGAACGCCTTTTCGAGAAATCGCCATAAAGGTGGACCAGGGGTGACTCTGGAATATGTTTGTACGATATGGGTATCAAATGAAAGGTGTTACTGAGCATTTTAAGAGGGAGCGGGCCTTAGCTCTATCGGTGGACGCCTTTTCGAGATATCGCCATTAAGGTGGGCCAGGGGTGACTCTAGAATTTGTTTGTACGATATGGGTATCAAATGAAAGGTGGTAATGAGTATTTTAAAAGGGAGTGATCCTTAGTTCCATAGGTGGACGCCGTTTCGAGATATCGCCATAAAGGTGGACCAGGGGTGACTCCAGAATGTTTTTGTACGATATGGGAATCAAATGAAAGGTGTTACTGAGCATTTTAAGAGGGAGTGGGCATTAGGTCTATAGGTGGACGCCTTTTTGAGATATAGCCATTAGGGTGGGCCAGGGGTGACTCTAGAATGTTTGTACGATATGGGTAAATAACGAAAGGTGTTACTGAGCATTTTAAGAGGGAGTGGGCATTAGGTCTATAGGTGGACGCCTTTTCGAGATATCACCATTAGGGTGGGCCAGGGGTGACTCTAGAATGTGTTTGTACGATATGGATATCAAATTAAAGGTATTAATGAGGGTTTTAAAAGCGAGTGGCCCTTAGATGTATATGGAAAGGCGTTTTCGCGATATCGACCAAAATGTGGACCAGGTGATCCAGAAAATCATCTGTCGGGTACTGCTAATTTATTTATATATGCAATACCACTAACAGTATTCCTGCCAAGATTCCAAACGCTGTTGATTTCGCCTTGTAGAACTTTTTCATTTTCTTCTACTTAATATGGTAGGTGTCACACCCATTTTACAAAGTTTTTTCCAAAGTTATATTTTGCGTCAATAAACCAATCCAATTACCATGTTTCATCCCTTTTTTCGTATTTGGTATAGAATTATGGCATTTTTTTAATTTTTCGTAATTTTCGATATCGATAAAGTGGGCGTGGTTATGGTCGGATTTCGGCCATTTTTTATACCAAGATAAAGTGAGTTCAGATAAGTACGTGGACTAAGTTTAGTAAAGATATATCGGTTTTTGCTCAAGTTATTGTGTTAACGGCCGAGAGGAAGGCCAGACGGTGGACTGTGTATAAAAACTGGGCGTGGCTTCTACCGATTTCGCCCATTTTCACAGAAAACAGTTACCGTCATAGAATCTATGCCCATACCAAATTTAAGAAGGATTGGTAAATGTTTGTTCGACTTATGGCATTAAAATTATTCTAGACAAACTAAATGAAAATGGTCGGAGCCACGCCCATTTTGAAATTTTCTTTTATTTTTGTATTTTGTTGCATCATATCATTACTGGAGTTTAATTTTGACTTAATTTACTTATATACAGTAAAGATATTAAATTTTTTGTTAAAATTTGAATTTAAAAAAAAAAAAATTTAAAAAGTGGGCGTGTTCTTCATCCAATTTTGCTAATTTTTATTTAGCACATATATAGTAATAGTAGCAACGTTCCTGCCAATCTTCATCATGATATCTTCAACGACTGCCAAATTACAGCTTGCAAAACTTTTAAATTGCCTTCTTGTAAAAGTGGGCGGTGCCACGCCCATTGTCCAAAATCTTACTAATTTTCTATTCTGCGTCATAACTTTAACCCATCTACCAAGTTTCATCGCTTTATCCGCCTTTGGCAATGAATTATCGCATTTTTTCTGTTTTTCGAAATTTTCGATATCGAAAAAATGGGCGTGGTTATAGTCCGATATCGTTCATTTTAAATAGCGATCTGAGATGAGTGCCCAGGAATCTACATACCAAATTTCATCAAGATACCTCAAAATTTACTCAAGTTATCGTGTTAACGGACGGACGGACGGACGGACGGACATGGCTCAATCAAATTTTTTTTCGATACTGATGATTTTGATATATGGAAGTCTATATCTATCTCGATTCCTTTATACCTGTACAACCAACCGTTATCCAATCAAAGTTCATATACTCTGTGAGCTCTGCTCAACTGAGTATAATTAAAGAATAATTGTTCTGATAATAAAACGGCATTAACAGCACATTGTAAAGACACAGGCCACTACCCGGATTTTGAGAACGCCACCATTTTAGAAGAGGAGAAAAATATAATAAACGCTTCACGTTAGAAATGCTACACATAGTTGACACCCCTAATAATAAACGTATGAATTTTAAGGCAGACACTGAACACTGTGCCTACGCCTACCGCAACCTAATAATAAAGCGCAAAAGCCACTCTTGAGCTCTCCCAACAACAACACTACACTGCTGTGATCAATTTTTCTGCATGCTATTTTTTCGCCGCTTAATGTATTATTGTTTTTATAAAATTTTTGTTTACAATTACGGGACTTCATTTGTTTATGCACACTCTTTGTTTGAATCGTCGCTATTCCTTAATTTATTTTGTTTTCGCATTTTAGTCTTTAAAGCATTGCTTAAAACGTAGGTTATGCTGATGATTTATGTTAAATATATTTATATTTTTTTATATGTTGATATGTGTTTTATATGTTGAAAATGACTTATGTCAAGAATGTTAATATTTGATAAATTTATTAGTGTTTTTGTATTGTTTCTTGCAGTCCTGATGATGACCTTAGACTAAGGTCGAAATATCGAATAAATTAAATAATTAAACACAAAATCAAGTGTTTTATTTATAAAAATAGGCCTTAAGCTCAAAGAAAAATAAAACTGATATATATTTTTACCGGCCAATAAGTAACTCAATTATTATTTTATTTTATGTTATTTTATTTCATTTTATTGGATGTTATTTTATTTTATTTTATTTTATTATTTTGTTTTATTAATTTTATATTCTTTTACTTTATTCTATGTAATATTATTTTATTTTTTTTATTTCTGTTTATTTTATTTTATTTTGTTTCACTTTCCACTAATTTTTTAAATTTAATTTTATTAAAATTTTTTTTATCATATTTAATTTTTTAATTTTATTTAATTTTGTTTTATTTTATTTCATATATTTTACTTAATTTTTTTTTTCATAAATTTAAACAAATAATGTACAAGTACATAATTTACAACCAACGAGACTCTGAAAATAAGCAAACTTAAACTTGAACACCTAATCACGCGCTTTGTTTTTGTAAATGCTTTGTGTATCACTGATAACAGTCAAGCATTTTTTCATGACATAATCTCTTGCTATTTGTTTCCGACAAATCGGTAGTGTATACATCTCATCGTACACTTGCATGCATAAAATAAGGTGACGTGTTTGCCTTGAGTTGCTGTGTGATTTCAATAATATCAACTCTACCATGGGCGTCGCTCCTACATTACGCAACAGTGTAGTGACAACATTTAGGCTAACATTCTTTCTCTGTAATACTTCATGCAGTATACCAATAACGCACACTACGTCCACACCTACAGATTATCTAGTACTTCATACAATATAACGATGCCACACACTACGCCTACGCTTACACATTTTGTCATACTCCATACAGTACCCTAATACCCCACCCTGCATTTACATTCTACATATAACCCTCATATAGCATACTACTTGCAAAGACTACGCTTATGCTTGCAATTAAGCTTATGCTTACACCATACCGTGAGCAAAGATATTTACACACAAAAACAAACGGTGTCGCTCTGCTTAAATGTGGAAGTATTTTAAGCCGGTTAATTTACTGTATTTTGATTTATTGTGCCTTATTTTTGTTTTTTGGTTTTGCAATTTTTAGTTGTTGTTTTTTATAACTTACGTTTTATTCTTTTTTTATATACAGTCGTTCACATGTTGACTGTCCAAGCTTTGTTCATACATACATATGTACTTTCACGTACATATGCACAAACATATGTATGCTTCTATGCAAGCAAGCGTCACAAGAGCATGCTTAACCATGGCTTAAATAAAATCTAACAAAAGCTCAATGGTAGTAACCTAGTAATAAGCATAGTTTGCATAAAAGCTTTCGCAAACCTGAAAAGTGTATGCATGTATCGTATGTATGTTTGTATCCATAATTTGTCGTAACCATGGAAATATTGATGGCAATACCGTGCACAGCGGTAATATATACTGTGACGAATATTAGTATCACTAAGCGATACCACCATCACTAAGCGGATACTAAGCAGTATGTACGGTAGACTGGGTCAATTTATTAACCTATATCGCGCCATCGATTTTTCGATAGGATTTGGGCTCAGGAAAAAAAGTTTCACTACGCATACCCAAAAAAATATTTTTTGAGCCTTCAAAATTTAAACGATTTTTTCGATTTTTTATGCATTTTTTCATTCTCAAGGCTCCAAATCATTTTTTAAGTATTTTTTTTCGTGTCAGTTGGCAAATGCAAAATTGGTAAATGCAGTTTTTTGAAAAAAAAATTTCTTTTATGGAGATTTAGAAGAATTTTGGTCGAAAAATCGATTTTTTTTGCAGGCTCAAAAATTATTTTTTTGGGTATGCGTAGTGGAACTTTTTTTCCTGAGCCCAAATCCTATCGAAAAATCGATGGCGCGATATAGGTTAACTTTCGTCCATACAAATCGACCCAGGTTAATGTACGGAAACAAATCAATAATCATCTACACACATACATACAAGGCAGCAGAGAGATACTCGCAAACGCATGTCATCATCAGCCGAAGTAGTACTCACATATACACACGCATATGGATACAAACTACAAATATACATGTATATAGCATGAAGCTCATGGAATTACTAGACCTTAGGAGAAATGGGTGAACGAGGAAACCGAGAGTATAAAAGCAAGCAAGCTGAGGCATGAATATGCAGTTTGATTTAAACACGCAATTAGTTGTGAAGTAAGAGTTATTGTGAAGTACACTCAAAGTAGTCTAATAAAGACCATTTTGCATTATTGAATATTGGAGTTATTTATTCAATAGTTTAGCGATTCGAACGTTAGCAGTAGATTTGGAATAAGCGGAATTTCACTAAATTCGTTCCAATACTAAGTCTTAGTAAGCAGCGAATTCTCTTGCGTTTTATATTCCTTTTTGTTTTTGTTTTTGCTTTCCTTTTTTGTTTTCCTTTCATTTTAATTTTATTTTTGGTTTTCTTTTTATTTTCGATTTTTTTTTATTCTTTTAACCGTTTTTTTTTTCTTATTTTGTAACTTTTTCTTCCTTTTTCTTTCTTTTTTCGTGGTCGTTCTATTTTTCTTCCTCGTGTGTTTTTGCCGTTTTTCTTTAATTTTTATTTTTTGCATTCCTTTTCATTTCATTTTTCTCTTTCTTCTTTCTTCTACTTCTGATTCTCATCATCCCACCCATTTCTCGTATTTTTTTGCCTTTTTTCTTAAATTTTTATTTTTTGCATTCCTTTTCATTTCATTTTCCTCTTTCTCCTTCCCCTTCTTCTCTTCCTTCTCCTTCTCCCACCCATTCTCTCTCCCTCTCCTTCTCTCTTTCACCCTCTAGCACTGCCTTTCCTTCCCTTTTTCTTTATCTTTATCATTCTCCTTCGCTTGACAAGTAGAGTAGCTGTAGAACGAAATGGAGCCACTCCTCTCAAGGGTTAACTGAGACTTGTTGTGTCTATTCCCCCGAAAGTCATGCTACAATCAGGATTCTGTTTTGAAACCTGCAGCTCGATTTATAAATCTGTAACTATTTTACAACCCGTAGCCACAAAATGAGCTGGATTTGGGAGTTGTGACCAGAAAACTATAAAAGGATTCCTGGGCCCCTAACATCATTATTAGTTGGCGTTTAACCGCCTAGGTGATTATGGCTCCTTCGCAACAAGTCACGCCAGCTATCTCTGTTTATCAATAACCGACGCTTATTGGGAGCACCAAGGGAGGTCGCGTATTCTTCCACCTATCCTAACCAGTGGAGGTATCCCCTTTCCTTCTTCTGAGGAATAAAAGATTCACCAATCTACCAGACTTTCTTCAGAACAAAAAAGCATACACCAAATTGATCACTTCGTGATCTACGGTGGGCAACGCTCCAGCGTGCAATATCAAATCGCATCCTTGTCTTGTGGTAACCAAGGTGCGAACACATTCTCTATGCAGTTAAGAAATTGTGCATAGAATTATAAGGGAGTTTTGCGGTCGAGAAGCTGCTCGCAAAATAGACAGTTGAAAGTTGTTGAGTTCGACTTTGGCAACTACTCTCAGAGAAAGAAGGTAGCTAGCAGTGGAAGTATATTTCTCTCGCATTACGTATGTCCATGTGGACTCTATATTTTTCCAACGAGCCCGGAAGACCACTAGTATTATAAATAATGGCAATCTGCCTCGAAAAAGTCGGACACTGTCTTATGAGCAAGTACATGTTTCACTATCCGACTTCGACGAAATGAGCATAGCAATAACCCGAGTGAAAAACAAAAATTTAATGTGTACTGGCGTTTCATCATCCAGCTCACAAAAGCGACATATATGCGTATCGGATAGATTTAACTTACTTAGGTGATTTCGTTGACTACAGTGTCCCGTATAGTACTCAGTGAGACTTCGTAGGCACTCTCTGTCTGCTTAGATTAATGAGTTTGGCTGTTACTCTCGTTCTGGGAGTATAAACAAATTCAATTCCTTATGCTTTCCCTAGTGTGTGCCTGCGTGGTGCTATAGCACACTGCCTGACTAGGTTGTCTTCCTAATCATCACCTTCAGGTCCCTGATAGGTCCCTAACAATACCTTATTTTTGGCTTAATTGCATTTATCCTCTAACGTATAAGTAACTGTGTAGAACTGCAAGGCACGCAAGGCTGCCTGGCTGCCTGGCTTTCTGACGTAATGCGTATTAAATGTGCGCTGTACCATTTTGGGAGATATTCTCCATGTTTTCCATAGAGCCGAGTGCACGCCATTAAAGCGCTTGTTGCTTTGTTGAAGTCAGCATTAGATGACCATTCCCGTGTAACCCCTAGGTATTTTGCTTCCATTGAAAATCGGAGTTTGTGCCTCCCATTGAAGGTTCTTACATATATAGTTTTTTCTCTGGTGTAAATGCACTAGAACTTTATTGTTAGGATTGATGGACAGTCCTTTGGTAACAAACCATGTTTTTTTCATACGTAGGGCTTATGCATGCGATTGGATATTGTTTCCTCGTGCATCCCTGTGAAGCAGATTACTAAGTCACCTTGTGTGTCCAAACCATTGGATTTCAATAACTAAAGGTCAGCTATGACAAGGGTCCATAAAAGGGAGGTGAGGGAACCTCCTAATGACCACAAGAACTTAATATAATAACGGGTGAAGTAACTTCGAATAAAAAATGAAAGAAAATTGCAGGTGGCAGTCAGTTGTTCTTTGTTTATAAACAAAACAGATACCCCAAGTTCGTTTTTCCCCACAACTCAACCGCGTGCTATAAAAGGACGCTATTCATGTGATTGAGAATAAAATGGCGGATAGTGCGGGAATCGAAATGACAAAAAATTAAATTACGCATAAAGTATTCAAAACCATGAAAGCAACATTTGGAAAGAAACATTTTAAAAACTGAAAAATTTATCGTACTTGGAGTAAACCATTAAATCGGAATGCATCTAAATATATAGTAGCCTCAATAACGCAGAAACCTACTCACATGGTTCTGGCCTTAGTGTGTTACCTGTGTGTTGGTGGAGCAACTGTACAGCAATCTAAAGACATCAAACGTCTGAAAGTTTTCACAAAATAAGAATTAGGTCTGGCGTTATAGCTTCTAAGTAAGCTGGGACAAGGTAGTATTTCATTCAAATAAATTAATGGAAGCAACTTAAAACTACAGATACCGCTGTCGAAGTATCAAATTTTAAGGGCCAATTAATGGTGACATATCCATAACCAGATAAAACAGCTGATCGAATCAACCTTATGGAAATCAATGTAATCGATTAATGGTGCCATGCCATAACGCTAAAGCCATAACCATATCATAGCCAACCAATTGGTTTTTGGTTTTCCGCCATATCCATAACCTAAAAATATTTGAGTTCGTGAATTTAATAACTTTTTGTAGATTTTATTCATTGTTTTGGATACGTTATGACTAAGAGACTTATTTTTTGGTGGAATATGTTTCTAATTTTTTTGCGTTTTCTTAATTTTTATGAAATTTTCACTATTTTTAGGTTAACGCACCATTAATCGATCACATTGGAGATGGTTACGGATATGGGTATGGTTACGACTATGGCGTTAGGGTAAGGGAAGTTTAATTAGCCCTTTAGCCAGTGGTTATCGACGGGATAAACAACACAGGAATTGCTGAAAAGGAAATTGTCCTTAAAAACGAAATATTTTTTAGAACGCAGCGGAGGAAATGGTTCTAAGAAACTTCGGCGAGGGACGCAAATTTTCGCTTGATTATGCTAGTGCTGTTGGTTAGACCCCTCTTAGGGAATAGAAATCCCGAAAAAAATGCACATCACAATTTTTGTATACAAAGCTATGCTTGTGTAAATAAACAAATACAAGCCAATAAAAGACAAGCTGCACAAAAAATGAGCTTTGTTGGGGCTAGAATTGCGGAGCTCCAAAAATCGTATTAGTGTTGCTCAGAACTTGAAGGAGCTAAGATGAAAAATCGCCACGTTTGTGAAATACAAATTTTGAACTAAGTAATTACGGATTTTAAAAGAAAACTATTTTTTTAACGTGAATTGAAATATGGAAATACATACATAATACGTGAACACTCGATCGGTGTGTTAAAAAAAATAAAAAAATAAAATATTGGATCTTAAAGTTAACTTTGGACTTGAAACAGGTTTTGTGTGTGGTTTAAAAAAAAAAGATTTTTTTTATAATCTGTGTTTACCTAAAAAGCTAGTCATTTGTTTAAGAAAAATTGGTTGCTATTATTCGATATTAATGGATAACAGACAAAATAAAAAAAAAAAACAAAAATATGTTAATTTGAAAGTGTTTGTTAAATTTTTTTTTACAGTGACTTATTTATTAGTATGCTAAAACAAATTTCAAACCAAACACAAATTTATTGCAAACTAGTTAAATTTAAAAAGTTTCATTTTAGCATTCCAATCAACTCGATATTGCTAATGCTAAACGATATTTTTGTGTGCATAATTGGTAATTGAAATAATTAAAGTAAACTAATTGCATTAGATGGTAATTGATTGATTGTGAAACAGCATAAGAATAATTATAATTTGAAGTAAAATCAAGTAAGGCCAAGCTTTTTGTGCATGTTGTGTTTTATAAAGTTCTGCAGCAGTTCAGACCGGCAGGCGGATGTCGATAGAGCGACGTTCTTATGACGTTTTCTTTTCTGTCGCCCTGTTGGTTCTTTTTAGCTTTTTCGCAAGTTTGGGTGTTTTTTTCACAAAATATTAGGAAATCAAAAAGAAAAGGGGCACCATTACCCACAAATTCACCGGGCGCCAGGTGATCTTGTTCAAAAGTTGGAATTTTAAAGTGCAACATCAAAATAAAATAATAAAAATTTTTATTGAAGACAATGAAGTAAAACATGAAGTAGTAATAATACTAAAAGCTAGGTCCTAGGTACTAGTCATCACACTCCTCATAAATCTAGGGCGTTGATCAAACAACTAAATAAAAGCGAGTGGGCGCATGAAATTTCTAAAAACGTGAGGCGTAGCATAATCTCATTAAGGTTCAGTTGGTCTTACTTATGAATATCGATAGAAATATTTTCAAGTTTTTAGTCTTTATTTAATGGCCTATTATTTCTCATTCTATTTAGTTCATTTAGTGACTCATTATTACAAGGACTCTTTCCTGACAATTTGTTACAATCTAAGTCCTCAATACATAATCCTTCCAAAGACTTTACTCGACTGTGCGCCACGTATGCTTGTCCCTTCTCGAACTCCAAAATATTCTGATGTCACTTCTACCGAACTGTATGTAATATTTGTTCCAAATATGAGCCAAATCGGACATCATAGGTCGCTTGCTATTCATGTATGTATTATGTGTTCAAATATGAGCTAAATCGGACCACAAATATGATTTTTTTTAATTATCTCGATCCTTGCGCCACCTAGCGGTGATTTTCTTCATAGCTCTCTTTCTATTCTTGTATGTATTATGTGCTAAATATGACCACAAATACGATTTTTTTAATATGTCGTTCCTTGTGCCACCTAGCGGCGATTTTTCTTCATAGGTCGCTTTCTATTCATGTATGTATTATGTGTTCAAAATATGAACCAAATTGGACCACAAATACGATTTTTTGAAATATTTTGATCCATGCGCCACTTATCGGAGTTTTTTCTTATTATTGCATTGTCATCGGGTTCTGAACTATATTCCAAGTTTCAAGCTTGTAGCTTATCGGGAAGTTACTTAAATTTTAATTCCAAAATTCATTCACAACGGCCGTGTGGCCGGCCGGCCTGTCAAGTCAAGCTAAATAAAACCATTAAAAAACGTCATTAGTAACAGCTGTGGTTTGAGCACTGGTGTTTCATTCTCTGAACTATCTGCGTAGAGCTCGTTGAGCTTATTATCTGTTTTATTACCCGCCGTTGTCATAGCGCAATTATACATAAATTGTCTATAGAAATTTTCCATGCATCCACGCTATATGTAGATACGGGTATGATAAGAGACTTAAGGGATTCCAGGGGTTGATAACAGCAATACAACGCTTTATAGCTTCAAATCTTCCGCAACCCAATTGCCTTAAAGACTTGAATAGCGGGATTTATTTTGCCCATGCAGACTAAAGACGCATAGTTGGGTAGTGTTCCTGCTTGGATTTGTTCCGGTTGTTGTAGCTACAAAGCCAATCCCCGAAGACTTCGGAGTGGATTGTCGATGTTGTTAAACGTTTTTCTGATAAAGATCTGGTACTCAGCAGAACTAGCACTTTAACTTACTAACTCGACTGTGTTAGGAAGAAGTTAATAGGATCACTCCCAGGATATCTCACTCCCTCTTTCGTTGGGTTTATATTTGTGCAGGACTCGTATTGCGAAGGTTGGTAATTTAGCTAAAGAGCTTGCTAGTCAGTTCCGAAGTTCACACAATGACCCTACTTGCAGGCATATTAAGCTCTTTGATTGTTAGCGCGCTGAATAGCATCTCATCTACCGTAAACTTAATGTCGGCGACTCTGAGCTCCTGAGGAAATACAAACAGTGTTAACCAATCACTGTTCTAGATTATATGTCTACTTCACTCTTTTCTCGAGGGTATATTAGTAATGAAGGAAGTAAATGGGACAATTTACGATGCTTTGATATCGGTTATACTATGGTAGAAGTCGAGGTTAGTGAAAGCTGTCCGGCCTGCGGCTAATTTGCCAACCATATCAGCCTTTAGCGCTAGAGTAGCTGCTGTACGAAATGAGACAGTACTCTCGACATTTAATGGCCAGGGTTTTTTAGTCATCTCCGAAGAAATCACAGTGACGACTTCTGTTTCTTACAAGTAATCGCAACAGCTGCCATAAAAACTAGTGAGCCTGTGATTTGCCATGATACAAGAGTAACGGTAGATGTAATAGATCGTGTTGTTGTAATGTAATGGATCGTGCAGTAATAGATAGTGTTGTTGTAGCTAATTGTTTGATCAGATTTGTGATTGCGTTTATACGTAAGCGTGATTGTGAACTGTGATTATATATTGCGCTTGTATCTCTTGTTCTTCTTCAGGGTCACCGTTTTTCTTAACATCGCAGAAACTGTATACTACAAACCAGATAACCTTATTACCAGATCTATGCAAATATCCAAAATAAAACAAGTAAGGAAGGCTAAGTTCGGGTGCAACCGAACATTACATACTCAGCTGAGAGCTTTGGAGACAAAATAAGGGAAAATAAACATTTAGCAACATGAACCTAGGGTAACCCTTGAGTGTGTTTGTATGACATTGGTTTCAAATGTAAGGTATTAAAGAGTAATTTAAAAGGGAGTGCGCCATAGTTCTATAGGTGGACGCAATTTCAGGATATCGCAATAAAGGTGGACCAGGGGTGACTCTAGAATGTGTTTGGACGATATGGGTACCAAATTAAGGTATTCATTCATTCATTCATTTATTAATAAATGCATTAGTACAATAAGAAAAGTAATTCTTTTTTAGTACAACAATTGTAATTTAAATATTTTAACACATATAAAGGAACATTATTAGAGAAAAAGTTAATTAAAATGGAAATATAAATAAAACTGTAAGTAGAACAATATAACAAGAAAATACACAAGGTTTTAGAAAGCACATCTCAGGGTAAAAAGAACAAAGAATCAATCAAACAAAAATCGGTTAACTTACAAGATTACTGAAATATGAGGTTAAAATAGTCTTAATGTTGCTCTTATTCAGACTACTGCGTATAGTAGAAGGAATTGAGTTCCATAAACGCGTAGCATTGATGAAAAATAGTCTAGCCGATGAGAGAAAGTTATATTGCGGCACAATCAAATCATAAGAACGAGCAGACCTAGAAAATATTAGCTTTTCATAGAGATAACTAGGCGACTTCTCCTTTATAAGGTGAAAGAGGAACATGCAATTTCTAACTTTTACGTACTCAGAGAGTTCACACTCCAAAAGGCTTGTCCTCCAGGCAGAAATATTCACAAATCTCGTAAGCCCGAAGTCATAGCGCGTAACATGGTTGAAAACCACATCCAATTTGCGTGCAGACTGAGAGTCTAGCTTGCTATACACGTGATCAGGGTAAGAAATTATAGGCATTATAAGTTGAGTGGCAAGTCTTCGCCTTATGCAAGCCGGTGTAAACGCGGCGGACATCCGAAGACTCCTTAGGGTATAGTATATCTTGCCAACAGAAGAGTTTATATGATCCGTGCAGGTAAGGTCAGTGTTAATGACATAACCTAAGTTAGTTACTTTCGAGACCGTTTTAGTAGATCGATCCCCAATGTATAGAGGAGGTTTTTTACTTATAGGTAGCACATAACACTTATCAACATTGAGACGAAGGCCATTTCGTGATGCCCAGGACTTGAGAGAAGATAGGTCATCATTGAAATTAACGCACATGTTAGTTTTCTGGTCAAGAGGACAGGACATATATAATTGGATGTCATCCCTATATGCGTGGATACTTGCATGTCGACATTCAGAGAAAACATCATTCACAAAAAGACTAAACAGAAGGGGTCCCAGCATGGACCCCTGGGGAACACCAGACGACATTGGACGTAACATAGACAGTTTCATTTCAACCTTCACACGCTGGGACCTATCTGTAAGGTAGCTCTGCATCAGTTGCACAGCAGATGAGCTAAATCCAAAGTGATTTTGCAGTTTAAGACAAAGAAGGTTATGTTCAACAGAATCAAAAGCTTTAGAGAAATCCAGTTGGCACAGGAGCGTTAGATATTTTTTGTCAAAAGCAATTCTAATGTCATCCAGTATTTTTATCATAGCTGTGCAGCAGCTGTGCTTAGCTCTAAACCCAGACTGGAAATTCGATAAAAGATTGAACTTATTGACATGAGAGTAAATTTGCTCAGACATTATTGATTCGGCAACTTTCGACAAGGCCGGCAGTATACTGATAGGTCGAAAGTCACTGATCGTAGCAGCAGATTTGTTTTTGGCCACAGGAATCACAGTGGCAATTTTCCACGCACTAGGAAAGCAAGACGTTGTGAAACTATGGTTAATTATGTGCGTAAGTGTAGGTAAGATATACGGTAAAATAATTTTTAAGAATTTGACGGGGATGCCATCTGCACCAATAGCATTGGACCGTATTCTATACAAGTTTTTCTCCACATCAAGCTCGGTAACTGCACGGAACTCAAACATTCGACTTGGGGGAATAACATCACAGTGGGCTGCGGACAATGATGAACGCGAAGAAGGGGCTAAGGAAGGGAAACATTGTACAAACGCTTCATTCAGGGTATCAGGGTCGAGGGTACAGAGGGAGTTATCACTAACATGCACACACAGGGCTTTTAAATTACGCCATAACACATTATTAGGCAGGGAGGGGCACAACCTCTTAGCGAAATAATTCCTCTTTTCACGCCTTATGGTTAGTGTGGTTTCATTTCTTACCAACCTAAATGTACTCAAATTCATTTCCGTCCGATTCCTTTTCTACTTACAGTAAGCATTGTTTCGCTTTTTAATAGCCGCCCGTACCACCTTGTTAAACCAGGGACAAGATGACGATCTGCTCACTACGGTTTTGGTTGGCACATGATGTGTTAACATCTGCAGAGTTATATTATTAAGAAACGAAAGTTTTTCGTTTACCGAACTGAAGCCCCAACAAACAGACCAGTTGATACCCGCAAGGTCATTAAAAAGGCTATTAGTATCTAAGGGGCGATAATCAAAATAACTATACCTACTAACTGAGTTTATGTCGTGGTCAAGTTTAATGTCAAATGAACAGAAAATTAAGTCGTGGTCAGATAAAAATGATATTTGGTCAAATTTTAACACAATGGAAGGGTCATATACAATAAAATAGTCAAGTAGGCTTGGACAACAGTTACTCCCATACCTTGTGGGTACGGACTTATTAACGAAAGACAAGCCAACACCAGACACATCATTAATTAAACGAGAACTGTAACTGTCAGTACATAACAAATTAATATTAAAATCAACAAATGATTATATTGTCGTAGTCAGTAGACAAAGAGGAGAGATAATCGAAGAAAATGAGGGTTTTAAAAGGGAGTGGCCCTTAGTTGTATATGTGAAGGCTTTTCGAGATATCGGCCGAAATGTGGATCAGGGTGACCCCGAACATCATCTGTCGGGTATCGCTAATTTATTTATATATGTAATACCACGAACAGTATTCCGGCCAAGATTCCAAGGACTTTTGATTTCGCCCTGCAGAACTTTTTCATTTTCTTCTACTTGATATGGTATGTGTCACACCTATTTTACAAAGTTTTTTCTAAAGTTACATTTTGCGTCAATAAACCAATCCAATTACCAGGTTTCATCTCTTTTTTCATATTTGGTACAGAATTATGGCATTTTTTCATTTTTCGTAATTTTCGATATCGCAAAAGTGGGCGTGGTCATAGTCACATTTCGGCCATATTTTATACCAAAATAAAGTGAGTTAAGATAAGTACGTGAACTAAGTTTAGTTAAGATATATCGATTTTTGCTCAAGTTATCGTGTTAACGGCCGAGTGGAAGGACAGACGGTCGACTGTGTATAAAAACTGAGCGTGGCTTTAACCGATTTCACCCATTTTCACAGAAAACAGTTATCGTCATAGAATCTATGCACACACCAAATTTCACAAGGATTGGTAAATTTTAGTTCGACTTATGGCCAAAAACTCTATTCAAGGCGAGTCTTTCCTCGTGGAAACGGGTGCAGTGGAACATGACCTGTTCTGCGTTTTCTCACTCCGTAGTGCACACTGGGCAAAGAGGATCTTCCTCTATCCTACGCTTCCATAAACACTCTTTGAAACCGCTATGTCCACTCAGTATCTGCATGATATGGTAGTTCAGTTTGTCGTGCTTCTGCTCATTCCATTGAGCTACGTTTCAAACTAGCATGACGATCCAACGCCCTTTACTCGAGGCCTCCCACCGTTCTTGCCACTTATCTATTGTTTGTGTCCTTGTTCTTTTCTTGGCTTCTTCAGATGGTCGCTCGATATTTGTGTTATAGAGATCGGCCATTTCGCATGCCAGTAAGTCCACTGGGATTTTCCGGGTTAGAACCAGGATCGCGTTGTCGGACACCGTCCGATAAGCACTTGCTATTCTTAAAGCAGCAAGTCTGTACGCAGCTAAAATATCTTTTATAACACCCTGAAAGATTCATCCCTACCCTGTCATTGCTAACGGTTTTTTTACTTTATATGCAAACAAGGATTAGTGTTGCATAAATTAAATGTTTTGTCAATTTTTATTGTACTTAATGCTTTTATATAAAAAACGACACGTTACAAGTTAATGAAACTTGTTTCTGAGTTTATGAACGCAGTTTTTTTGCATCTTGTTGGAAGCTAATTTAACTTTGTTTGCTTGTTTAATGTGTTTTGTTAAATCTCCCAAAAAGAGAATAAATAAATTATTACTTAGTGAGTTATTCAACTTCATCAGTTATTTATAGCTGAGCATAGGCATATAAGATTTTGACCTCTACAATATTAATAAGTTTTTGTAAATAAAAATATTTGTGATGAAAGAAAACTAAAACGCATCTCAACGTGAGAAGTATTAACAAGTAAGGAATTCTAAGTTCGGGTGAAACCGAACATTACATACCCACCTGTTGAAATGCTGTTGTTGTTTGTTTTGTGTGCTTAATAGTGTTACAAAGCTGCGCAATAATACATATACATATGGTTCTATTATGAACTAATTTTTATTCGAGTTATGGCTCCCGAAACATAGAAAATTGCTTAGTCACAAAAGGGACGGTGCCACGCTCATTTTTTTAAATTTGAAGTTTTTCCTATTTATTGCTATAAATCCTCTTGGTAAATGAAATAAATAAATAAATTTAAGGCGCGATAACCTCCGAAGAGATCTAAGGCCGAGCTCCTCTTCCAATTTGCGTCGTGCTCCTCTTGATTTTCCCTACAAATTGGCCGGACGGGACCTACATGTTTTATGCCGACTCCGAACGGCATCTGCAGGGCAGATGAGTTTTAACTGAGAGCTTTTCATGGCAGAAATACACCCGGAGCGCTTGCCCAACACTGCCGAGGGAAATAAAATACCATTGATATAAAGCTCTTTTTTGCAAAGATATAGCTTATTTTATTCGTCCATGACAATTTTAAAAAACTTTTATACAACCGATTAAGTTAATTTTTCTTCAAAGCATTCCTTATAGTAAAGGCAAATTTTGTTGCGATAGGTTTAACGATTTTTGATTTATGATTAATAATATTTGTAAAATTGATTTTATCACAAGTGGGCGGTGCCACGCCCATTTTAAAATTTTCTTTTCAAATTTCTATCAAAAGTCTCAATATCAGTTCACACTTCAAATTTCAACATTCTAGGTGAATTATTTACTAAATCATCAGGTTTTTTGTGTTTTCCAAAATGTTGTATATATGAAAAGTGGGCGTGGTTATTATCCGATTTCGCTCATTTTCAATACCAATCTATTCTGGGTTCAGATAAGCTTGTGTACCAAATTTGGTGAATTGGATATTTACTCAAGTTATCGTGTTAACGGACAGACGGATATGGCTCAATCTAATTTTTTTCGATACTGATGATTTTGATATATGGAAGTCTATATCTATCTCGATTCCTTTATACCTATACAACCAAAGTTATAATACCATGTGTACAAGTATAGCTGGGTATACAAATTAAACAAACTTTGGTAAATGAAGGCCTTTCATAAACGCGCTTCTTCATATGTTTAATCTATTCATATGCACAAACAAGAGTCGATCAATAAGTACCTATGTTTAAAACCATAAGTTCTTCGAAAGATTTATGGACCTCTACGCGTTGGCGATAGCAAGTACCGAAGAAGATTTAACCAGCTGTACGAGCTCTACGCAGACATCAACATAATTCAGCGTAAAAAATGCAGCGGCTGCGCTGGTTAGGCCATGTTATGCGAATGAAAGATGACGCTCCGGCCAAGGAGGTGTTTCTATCGGAACCCGCCGAGGTCCTTTTCCCACCACAAAACCAACACCAAGCTACGTTTGTGCTTTCCTCTTTATAGCTGCTGTCCTAGATTTCGCGGGCTGGTTGTCCTCATGCCAGTAGAGTATCGGTACCCTCATTTGGAAGATTGCGGAGGTAAATGCTCTCAAAGCATAGTCTTTAACACGTTTACCGTGATCGTCATAATTAAAGAGAGTAGTTATCCGAGGCTTGCTAAGCTTGCAACCTGCTTGCAGCCGCTCCTCATTATAAAAATACGTTGCAAAGCTTGACGTGGCCTTAAACGGGGTAAGCTTTCATACAAATCGTCAGGTCGAATAATCAAGACGACAAACTAAATGCACACATGCTTTAGGTTATTTTTTCAAGCAGAACATCCTAGAAACAAAAAATTATAGGCTTGGTGGATTTGCCCATATATTTCTTCTTTCATTTATGAATATATGACCAATAAACTTAGTTCCGCTTTTTTTGTTGTTATATCGGCCTACAGATTTGTAAGATCGCGAGTTTGAATCGAGCTCAAGGCAATTATTTTATCATTATTATTGTTATAATATATTTTTTCTTAATTGAAAAATTTTTTAAATTAGAATAGAAGAAAGAAAAAATTTAGACAACTGCCAAAGCTCGTTGTATAGATCCATTTCTACTAGCTATCTACTTCCTGGCCAATTATTGTTATTAACGTATTTTTTACCTTTTAATTTGTTTAATGAGCTTTTATCTTATCGTAGCTTATGGTAGATAATACATACATAAATACATAAGCATTAATTTAAAATAATTATGTTCTTTTGTAATCTTTTTCGTCTTATAATTTGTTCCATACTAATATAATGGAATCTTACTGTAGTAGACTGGGTCGATTTATTAACCGATATCGCGCCATCGATTTTTCGATAAGATTTGGGCTCAGGAAGAAAAAGTTCCACTACGCATACCCAAAAAAATAATTTTAGAGCCTGCGAAAATAAAATGGCGAAAGGGTAAATTTTTCGAACAAAACACACCCCAAAACCAAAAAAAAATTTTTTTTCCAAAAAAACTGTTATCGCCTGCGTTTTTATTATCTAGATAAATTGTAGATATGACAACAGCTGTATTTTGTTTACCCAACAAACATGGAAAAATATTTCTCCAGCGTAACATCTAGTTCCGGAGGTGATATCCAACACCATTATTTAATTATTCTTTGAGAAATTTTGTAAAATATTTAGTTCTCGAATCTCTAACGTCGAAACCTTCTTTAAGACTTCATTTTTTCCTCAAACTGCGTTATTTTCTCGTCCATACGCGCTTCGAGTTTTGATGATATACGCACCTCTTGCGTTTCGAGTTGTACTGTTCTGTCTCCTGTTCATTCAGTTGTGTTTCCATCTTTGATGTAATCTGTGTCGACATTTATGAAATACGTGTTTCTTGTGCTTCAATGTTCGATGTTATGCGTGTCTCCTGCGATTCAAGTTGGGATGACATTTGCGACGACATTTCTGAAATGCGTGCCTCTTGTGCTTCCATCTTGAATGTTATACGGTTCTCCTGTGATTCCAGTTGAGATGCCATTGTCGATGTTTCTGCAGATATTGCAGCCAATAACATGTTCAAGTCTGTGCTCGTAACTGTCTGTAATGTTTCGTTCTTCTCCTCCAATTTTGTTATCTCATCGCCATCAAGATCAAAGACATACTCTTCCACGTTAATTCCTGATTCCATTGCCTCTCGTAGTCGTGCCTGAAGTTCGAGTTTATTGCCGGTTGTATTCAATCCACGGCTCTCCAACTCCTTCTTCAGTTGCAGGATCTTCAATTCACTCAACTTTTCCATGTCCTTGTTGTATTCGAAATCTTCGGAATTTATTCAACAATTCCCCTTCTGACACCAATTGTAACGAATTTTGGAAAATTCTGCTTATTTGAAACCTTCTGCTAACGTTCGAATCGCTAAACTGTTGAATAAATCACTCCAATTTTCTGTATTGCAAAATGGTAATTATTAGACAACTTTGGGAGTAGTACAATTATACTTCACAAATTATACTTCGCAACTAAAACCGTGTTTAAATCAAACTGACCCTACTCAGTTTTCGCTGCTTTTATCCTCTCCGTTGCTTCATTCGCATATTTCTACTTAAGTCTAGACGTTTCGCCTTCTAGAACTTCTGTATCTCCTCCTCGGTAATTGAGCTACATATATGCGTGTGTATGTGTGAGTAACAACTTCCGCTGATGATTACATGTGTTTGTGAGTATCTCTTCTTGGCTTTGTATGTATGTGTGTAAATGATCATTGATTTGCTCATTTACACAAGAGTGGCGGCTTGCTTTATTGTTGTAGTGCCTTTATTTACTAACGGTCTAGTGATGTCAACATTCGCCACAATATCTTTACAAAAAGGTAGCAGAAAGCGTATGAGTTTTCTGATATTACTTGACAAACGAAATTTGTTTAAGCATTTCTTGAGAAGTTTTTTGTATGAAATTTTTCATTACTTGCAATGTGGATACCGCACTTTATTCGAGCCATTTATAAAAAAACAAGTAAGGAAGGCTAAGTTCGGGTGTAACCGAACATTACATACTCAGCTGTGAGCTTTGGAGACAAAATAAGAGAAAATCACCATTTAGCAAAATGAGCCTAGGGTAACCCTGGAATGTGTTTGTATGACATAGGTTTGTATGACGTAGGTTAAAGAGTATTTTAAAAGAGAGTGGGCCATAGTTCTATAGGTGAACGCCATTACGTGATATCGGCATTAAGGGTGGACCAGAGGTCACTCTAGAATGTGTTTGTACGATATGGGTATCAAATGAAAGGTGTTAATGGGCATTTTAAAAGGGACTGGGCCTTAGTTCTATAGGTGGACGCCTTTTCGAGATATCACCATAAATATGGACCAGGGGTGACTAGAATGCGTTTGTGCGATATGGGTATCAAATTAAAGGTATTAATGAGGGTCTTAAAAGGGAGTGGCTCTTAGTTGTATATGTGAAGGCGTTTTCGAGATATCGATGAAAATGTGGAGCAGGGTGACCCAGAACATCATCTGTCGGGTACCGCTAATTTATTTATATATGTAATACCACGAACAGTATTCCGGCCAAGATTCCAAGGGCTTTTGATTCGCTCTGCAGAACTTTTTCATTTTCTTCTACTTAATATGGTAGGTGTCACACCCATTTCACAAAGTCTTTTCAAAAGTTATATTTTGCGTCAACAAACGAATCCAATTACCGTGTTTCATCTCTTTTTTCATATTTGGTATAGAATTATGGAATTTTTTAAATTTTTCGTAATTTTCGATATCGGAAAAGTGGGCGTGGTCATAGTCGCATTTCGGCCATTTTTTATACCAAGATAAAGTGAGTTCAGATAAGTACGTGAACTAAGTTTAGTAAAGATATATCGATTTTTGCTCAGGTTATCGTGTTAACGGCCGAGCGGAAGAACAGAAGGTCGACTGTGTATAAAAACTGGGCGTGGCTTCAACCGATTTCGACCATTTTCACAGAAAAAAATTATTGTCATAGAATCTATGTCCTTACCAAATTTCACAAGGATTGGTAAATTTTTGTTCGACTTATGGCATTAAAAGTATTCTAGACGAATTAAATGAAAAAGGGCGGAGCCACGCCCATTTTGGAAATTTCTTTTATTATTATATTTTGTTGCACCATATCATTACTGGAGTTGAATGTTGATATAATTTACTTATATACTGTAAAGATATTACATTTTTTGTTAAAATTTTACTTTAAAAAATTTTTTTTCGTCATCCGATTTTGCTAATTTTTATTGACGTTGTGGCAGCGCGCTGCCCTCAAGTGGCCCAATGAAACCAGGCTAATCCTGTTCACGCGATCGATTTATATATATATATAATAACTTTTTTTTTTTTTTTATTTTGCCGAGTCTTTGATGGGCAGCGGTTTGTCAAGCGTCACGATCTGAGACTGCTCAGCTACAGAAGAAATTTCATTAGCCAAGCGTAATACTTAAAGAGAACAGAAGCAAACGTATTATTCATTAATTTAGAGAGGTGAGAACAATCTTTTTTATAGAAAAAAGGGAGTCCGAGCTATCAAATGTGTTTGAGTGAGAGTTATAATCTTGGCATAAACGCCGAAAAGGTTCATTTTGTTCGAAATTCGTTCTACATTGTTTCAGCAGAAGAGGTTTGAAGTGTCTTGATGTCCGAGAGGGAACGCAAAAGTTCACTTCATTCAGAAGGAATGGGCTCGAAATTGATCCATTTAAAAGTTTTGTAATCGATTAGTATAAGGTGGAAGATTAGTTAAAGAGTCCCATTGGAAATTTCTTAAGGCAAATAGTAAAAATTGTTTTTGTGTTGATTTGAGACTGTCTGCATGGACTTGATAACACGGATTCCAAATTATAGAGCCGTATTCTAATTTGGCCTAACTAATGTTGTAAAAAGTGCTTTAGTTATGTAAGGGTCGTTAAATTCTTTTGACCACCGTTTAACAAATGCAAAAACACCTTTGCCTTTATTCACTGTAGCATTAATATGAAGATTGAAACTAAGTTTGGAATCCATCATGACTCCCAAGTCAATAAAATTATTTACAGTTTCTAGACTATAGTTGTTAATTGTAGCACACATATATGTAGTTATAGCAGTATCGTGCTTGCCAAATTTCATCATGATATCTACAACGACTGCCAAATTACAGCTTGCAAAACTTTTAAATTACCTTCTTTTAAAAGTAGGCGGTGCCACGCCCATTGTCCAAAATTTTACTAATTTTCTATTTTGCGTCATAAGGTTAACGCACCTACTAAGTTTCATCGCTTTATCCGCCTTTGGTAATGAATTATCGCACTTTTTCGGTTTTTCGAAATTTTCGATATCAAAAAAGTGGGCGTGGTTGTTGTCCGATTTCGTTCGTTTTAAATAGCGATCTGAGATGAGCGCCCAGGAACCTACATACCAAATTTCATCGAGATATCTCAAAATTTACTCAAGTCAAGGACGGACGGACATGGCTAAATGAATTTCTTTTTTCGCCCAGTTCATTTTGATATATAGAACTCTATATCTATCTCGATTAGTTTATGCCGTTACGGATTACAGTTATGCGAACAAAGTTAATATACTCTGTGAGCTCTGCTTAGCGGAGTATAAAAATAAGAAAGTATAAATTGATATCATTCGGGTGATATACTACATTTTTGGTATTTACCACAGTGCAAAAGTAAACATCGAAAATTAGATAGAGGGGGACCAAAACTATTTTTCTACTTGATGATGGTCTCCATTCTGAGTAAAACGTAACATCGAAGTAAATTTCAAAATTTTTCGAAATACGTATTAAATTTATTACGATTGTAGCGAATTTATAGTGAGTAGTACGCATATATGATTCAATCACAAAAGGTTGGCTCGACTGAAAAATTTTTTGACAATTGCAGCCATTTTGCTCCCAAATCGAATTAAAATACGCTAACGGTGTTGTTTCTTTACGATTTTTCGAAAAATATTAGTAATAAAAATAGGAAGCAATCAGTTTACAAATGCCCGATATGTACTGAACTGCATAATTCCTTAGAACATTTTTAGAAAATTTTATGTTGAATTTATTAACTAGGCCATGATCTATTTGTGTGGCGGTGAACATAGGTTTTATGAAAAGTACGGACTTCAAGGAATTGTGCTCTTTCGTAAACATATGAACATACGAAACCTGAAGCAATTCAAAATTCATCGTTCAACGTCCAAAACTCGACTAGTAAATTGATTCACGTGAAAATGTCATTAGTAAATAATGGAGATCCCAAATATACTCATTGAGCATGTTAACTTATTCATTCCGTATGTTCGGAACGTTCGGAATATTCGTATCCATTTAATTATTTGGGGAATCGGTTTATATTTGGAATTACGTGTTCCGAATATTCTAAACTAACGATTTATCGGGAATACTTCCATGAATACTTAACGGAAAACAAATTTCAGAATAAAAAGGTGAATACTCCCTGTATAAAAGGACCGGACAAAAGCTTAACTCTTCTGTAAAGTCAAGTCCGGAATATAAAGTTCTAAGGAAATAAGCCATTTTCTTATATTTTTTTTTTGTCAGTTCATTGCGGCTGCTGAGTAGAGCATCACGTCATGTCGGCTGCCTGTTCAAAATGTTTTTAAAAAATTTCCCATTTCAGGATTTGTCACAAAAACGCCCTATATTAGAATTATATTGAAGAACGCCTTATCTCAGAATGCTTTTCATTAACTCCCTCATATGTCAAAATGCATTGAACTTATGCTGATATAGGGAGTTTTTGAAACAAATTTTGAGATAGTGTATTTTTGAATAAAATTCTAACGTACGGCATTCTTCAAACAAATTCTGAAAGAATGACCAAACCGACATAACTCTTTATCAATTCACGAAATATTTAATGGAAAATTAATTATTTCCCCCAAAACCTGTTGGCATTTACAAATTTGTTATCACTACTAATATACTACTAAAGGTACTTTTCTACTACAATTTTTGTTGAAGGGGATGGAATTATGCCCCGCTTTCCATACTTGAAAAGCAACGCCTTCAGATTTTTCAATTTGGGATTGTCAAAGCTCCGTCATTATTGAAGAACAAACCTCTAGTAATTAAATCATGGTATGCTTACTGAATTCATGCAAGTGTCGATGATTGGAAAAGCTTTCTTGAATCAATTGCTAAATAATTTTGTTCAGCTTTGTAAACAACTGGTACATTGCATTGTGAACACATTAAAAAATTAGACGTAGAGAAAGACGAAGAATAAACTTGAGATAATGAGGCTGATAGAGAGGGAAAGTATAGGCCTAGAAAATGGTCATATTGGTTGCCCTAAGCAATTTTGGAAAAGTTGACAGTGGCACCTACTCCCCTCTTCTAAATCGCTATAACTCTGCAACTTTTTCCTCCCTCCTCTTTTAAATAGTTATACCTTTTATTTATGATGACCAATTTACCAAAACAGTTCCCTATCCCCCACCCCACAAACGTGGTTTTATAAATTTTTCATATTATTAATATATTAATATTGTTGAATAATATTCTAAGAAAGGGCGTTTCCACTAAGCCAAAAGTTCTGTCCACAATGGACACTCCAAAGTTACGTGAGATTCTAAGCGTGAGATTCACTTAGTTGCAATATGGGATTTCCTATGAATTTTTTTTTCTTTCTTCATATGTCCTGTCATTTTCCGATCTTTAGCTTAAAAATATGTTGCATCTTGCTCTATTAGAATAGGGGAGGGTGGTATGCTCACTAAAGCACTAAGTGCATTATCAGGGGATGCTATTATCGTATCCGTTAAGCCAATGCAAACTACAGTCGATCCAGTTTGCTTAATGTTATTCTTTGCAGGGACCCATTTTAATCGGTTTTTTTTTCGAAAAAGTCCGGGTCAAACAATTACACAGGCCGACAAAATTTAACCAACATTCAGACCCAGAACCCCGACTATATATTTCCGAAGGTTTATGATGCGCTGAAATCAAATCTGGCCTCAGAATTGCTCTATCAGATTTCTAAATTTGAAAATTTCATGTTTCTAAATTTTCCTAGACCTGCATGAAAATTTCAAAATGCGATATCTCAGCGAAAAAAAAAACGATATTTGAGCAAACTCAACGCCATTTGAAAGAATAAGACTTGTATTTAAAGACGTCATCCTTTAATTTTGGTGAAAGAAAACATTTGCAAGGCTACATAGTTCATTTGTACACTTTTAGGTTAGGATATCTCGAAAACCAGAGCTGATAGAGCAATTTTGAGGCCAGATTTCGATTCATCGCATCAAAATCCTTCGAAAATATATATTCCGGTTTCTGGGCCTGAGATGCTGTTGGCCTGTGTTATCGTAGGTGAAATTTAATGGGATCCTGGGGAAATCCATGACATATTCATGACCAATCATGGATCCTTTTTATTTTTCGGACTTCTTTCTAAGAAGTCCACAAATAAATTTCAAATCCGGACTTATTTTTTAAGGACAAAATAAAACTCCGGCTGCATAACTAAAGAATGGCTCATCCAAATGAAACAAATTTTTTACCAATCCAGTATCCTAAATATCTAGATTTGAAACTTATGGGTATACTTCAAAGTTTTTGTTAATAATACTAGAAATTTGTCATCGAAAAACCATAACCAACTGTCATAATAATACTACGAGCCTGACCCGTGCGCATCTTGCGCAACCAATATAAAATACTCTTATCAAATATCAGAAAGAAATCAGCTGTTCTATTAACTTACAGCCTGCGCTGTCATCTAGCGTACAATACAGTTCGCGCTGCCATCTAGCGTACAATGGCAACTGCCGGCAATGCAGCGCAAATATTCACAATAGTGCCATAGTACAAATACATTTTTTTGTGTGCTCACAATCGTTTATTTTTAACAAATTATTATAATAAAATATAGCTAAACAAAAGCACTACAACCAACATTGCCATAAGCTCGCTTTTTACAACCAAAACTTTATTTATAAATTTGGATTCCAAATAAGAGCGAAAAAGGGACCCGTATATCAACACAGCAATTAGAAATAATATAATACTATATTTATGTTTACCTTTCCGTAGTGAAATTTCACCGTTTTTCGCCTTAAAGTTTGATTCAGTTAAGTTATTGTCTTGAAATTCTATACACCGCTTTTTTTTTTTTAAACAAAAAGGATGCTATATGAAAAAAAATTATTCCTTTCATGTAGAAGAACCGTTCCATATTTATAGAGTCCGAATTTAATAATTTCTTTCGGACTAAAAAATTATAAGTTCGAAAATCATTTTTCTTAATGACTTTAATTATAACAGGAATAACAGTTTGGATCCCTTTGCGTTTTCTTCGGCCATCAAACTAAGGAAGCATATGTTACTATTGGCTTTACAACATTATTGTTTTGTTCAGTATACTATTTTGGAAGATAGCCCCCCATGTTTTGCAATAGAGTCGAGTGCAGGTGTAGAAAGCCTTAAACAAAGCATTCTGGATGAACATTCCACGTGAGGGTTCTGTCGAGTGTAACCCATAGGTATCTTGCTTACATTTCAAACCGGATGATTTGCCATCCAGGGATGATTCTGGTATTAAAAATTGTTTCCTCTCACATACATTTCGAGAAATAATTAATTAAAAGTGTGCCACTTCTTTTCGGAACAGTCCTTGTGCTTGGCTTATGTATTATTATTTCTTAGTACCAGAAATATTAATTAAAATATTTCTCATCTAACAAATGTTTTTCTTGACGGTCGTATAGTGTTACTTGAACTATTTTTTTTATTAAGTTTAACTAAATGCTATTAAAGTTGTTGGAATGCTATATCATATTCCAACAAAAGAGTAACGCGCGCACACATGCCGCACAGTGGTGTGAAGGGCTTCGCTAGCGCGAATTTAATCAAAAATTTAAAAGTGGAATGTGAGTTTCTTGGTAAACTCCACTAATAGTCAAGCATACGCTGCAATATAAATCATAAACATTTTTTGATTAAAGTGTCATTATATGAATAAAAATCGCGCTCAAAAGTTGCGTTTCCGTAAAGTAACTAGGCGCGTAGTTTATATATAATCGTTCGTAATTACACGTGTTCTTGTAAAACTGTATATTTTTGAAGTGTAATCCATGGAAAAATCATCAAAAGGTAAGCTTTATAAGTTTTTATTGAATAACATAAATATTGCGTTTTGGAAAGGCTTACTTTATAAACGAAAACGGTGGAAAAGTGCACAATTAAGATCAGATCGTTTTATCAAAAGCAATAAGGATTGGTTGGCATCTACTATTTCATTTCATGCAGAAAATGAAGCTTTTCGGCCCGGGCCTTCAAAGCGTGGCAGACCTTCCAAAAGTTTTAGTGAAAGTGGAACTAGGGCGAAACAAAAAAAAGCAAGTGCACTCACCTCAAACTGTAACTTTTGAAGAGCTTTCTTTCGCTGTGCAGACGAGCCTACGAAAAAGAGGACAACGAAATGCGTCCAAAATTGTTGAAAAAGTTACTGCTTCTAGTTCTCCGAAATTTCACAAAAAAAAATGTATAAAAAGTTTATATTTATAAAAAATATTATATTTATAAAAAATAAAGACTTTAAATTTATCAGAGAGCACAGAACCAGGAAATATTCTGCAACCCATACTAATGAAGATTTATTTAATTACTTTTTGCTATCTTCCGATCCTATTATTTCGGGTATTTCGCTGAAAGAGAAAAGAACTAAACAAAATATTAGCCTCGAGAGTGATGCCATAGATTTGCTCAAATCGCCTGTATGTAATATTATGCCGGATTCCGATGCAGAATACAACTCTTATACAATTTTAAACATGTGTTTTCAATGTACATATCTCTTTCATGAATTTCAATAAAAGTAAATAACTAATAAGTTCTGTTACAGAAAAATGACTATTGATTACTGGGATCCAATTAACGCCTTGCACGCATTTTTGACCTCACTTTTTGTATTACATGAATAGGTGGACTTCTTACTGGCCAAACTATCGGCGTCCAAAACAATATTATCACTATATCAAAAAAAAAAAAAAAAAATATTTTTTTTGACCCATCCTAATTTACCATTTTTTTCCAGAAGTTTTTTATAAAAACCACTTAAATCTTATTCATTTTATGCAGAATGCGTTTCTACACAATAATTTAACTGGTATTCCTACGAAACTTCGACTATATTAAAGCTAGTGATTTAATTCGCGCTAGCGAAGCCCTTCACACCACTGTGCGCCGTCTTAATTTTTGTGTAGACCGTGACTATTAATTTTTTTTTTTTAGTTTTAATATTTCCATTAGTATCTTATATAAACGGGACACTTTAAGTAACAAAAAAAGAGCATTAAAGCGTGACATAAGTATTCAAATTTGAATGCAAGTTTGCAATGAACTTTGTTTTGCTATTTTTTGTATTGTTTGTAATAATTTTAAAATTTACACAACTTTAGTCTGACTAACAGCAGCATTAACAATTACATTAATATGCCCAGTGATCTTGATTTTTATATAAAGTACAATTCGTCACACAAAATATGTACACATCAACTTACAATTTAAACAAATTTGAGTTAAATTATAAATAATAAAAAAATAAATAAATAAATCAACAGTTTTATTATAATTAATCGGTAACTTAAAAGAACTGTGATAAACTCGATTTAAGTAACATTAATTTGAAACAATGTAAAGCATTGTGATTGTAATACTCTATAAACTAGCGCATTATGTATGTTCCTGTGTAGAATTATGCTACAAATTTATATAAAACAACAAATCAATACAAATCAAATCGAAAGATAGTGAAATATAAAAAAGAACATCACGAAATCAAAAGAATGTGCAATACAATGTCGACAATAAACGAAAAAGCAACGGAAGTTAAAAACGGGTAAAATCCTTATTTAGTTGTCTATATTATTCAATAACCCACTATTACTCATATTATACATGTACTTACTAGAGATATACGCCGCCGATAAATGCCGCCGCCGCCACCGATTTGAGACGTTTTTGGCACGCCGCCGCCGATTGTCAAAAATATCGGCGCGGCGGCGGCGTTCGGCGCGTTACTATATTTTCTACTCTTTTAAGACTGTCTAGGCCATTTATTGTTCATCTCGAAAATTGGTCCGATATGGTCGAAAGGGGTATCAAGGGATGCGCATCACTGCCAGTTATAAAAATCCACTTGCGAAATTTAACACTTTCTAACCGTTCAAAAGTTATTTGAGAAAACAGGTGCTTTCAATGCCAGCTTAACACGGATTTCGCATCACCGAATTCAGCAAGTTATTAAAACAAAACACTTAAAGAAAAGTTATATAATAAATTTAAATGCTCACTTCCCATAATAAAGTACAATGAATTTAAATAAAATGTTCCAAGTCGAACATATTCTCAATTTGTCCTCAAGTTGTTAAAAAAGCAAGTTGCGCGAAATAGGTGCCGAGTTTTATATACCGATTGGCTGAAAGAATAAGTGATGCAAAATCCTTTAGTAAGCTCCAGTGGTTTAAATTCTCCTTTGAAACGATTCTCAGGTCACACTTAAGTTGCATATATATTCAACACGTATGAGAAGGGCTTGAAAAATCACTTTATTTGCTTAACTATAAAATAGCGTCTGAAATCTTAATTTTGATTTTCACACATCATCGTTCAAAACCCAAGTATCCCGGTTTGACATTTCCTAAAGTTGGCGGCCCTATCCCCAACTGGTTCCTCGGAGTGAATCACATTGGATATAGCCTATCAAGCTTGTCTAAATACGACCTACACGTGACGGCTTCAGTTACAAATGTGAATACGTAGGCACATTTTTTTAACTAGGTTAGGCGTTGTCCTTCGCAAGAACACTCAAAGTGGTTAAGCTTTCTCAAGACAGTCGACCAAATTACCGGATGTTCTACTACCCTCACGTAGGGGATAGTCCAACTTGTGTGAAAACTGAAGGCGGTCATCCATAATGAGCTCTTATATCATAAGGCCGGAAACGAAGACACTTGAGGTCAATGTATCGAACACAAACGTCTGCAAATTTTGGTCTAAATTTCTAAACTTTTTTTTATATAGATGCGCCAAGGATTATACGATTTTCACCTATGAGTTGCGTAATGATATCCACTTAAACTGTTTATGATTTCGAGGGCGGCATCCTTGACTGAATAGTTACTCCCTAACGTATCAAGATGTTTTTTTTGTGTAACTCGGAAGCATAGCGCGACAAAAACATCCGTCAGAATGTCTTCGGAGTTACACCTAGAGCTTCCAGGAAAGTGAAGTCGGCGAAGGTATGAGTTAGAATGGCTTCTGTGCTGGGATATGGTGTAAGTGCCAGGATGCGTGGTAGCGACTGGTGGTCGGGATTGCTACTGTTCGCACGTCGGGAATAAAAAATAAAAAAAAAAATAAATGTAAGGCGCGATAACCTCCGAAAAGATCTAAGGCCTAGCTTCTCTTCCAATTTGCGTCGTGCTCCTCTTGATTTTCCCTACAAATTGGCCGGACGGGACCTACATGTTTTATGCCGACTCTGATCGGCATCTGCAAGGCAGATGAGTTTTCACTGAGAGCTTTTCATGGCAGAAATAAACCCGGAGCGCTTGCCAAACACTGCCGAGGGGAGACCCCGCTTAGAAAAATTTTCTTCTAATTGAAAAACCTTATTTCTAAAATTTCTATGTTGCTTTGCCCGGGGTGCGAACCCAGGGCATACGGTGTGATAGGAGGAGCACGCTACCATCACACCACGGTGGCCGCACGTCGGGAATTGTAACTCTTAAAAACAGCCGAAAAAAAAGAAGGCACCCTTTGTCACGATCAACAATAAACCAGCATTGACGCTAATCGTTAGAACTGTGCCACGAGAGTCATGACTATTAGTAGATAATTGATAGCAACCGTAAGTCGCCTTTGTCCCTGACCAGCATGTAGGCATAAATGATTTAAAGAAATCGTGGCGACGTCGGGTATTAGAGTTAGTCCAGAACATCTCCAGAACATACTCATCCGCAAGTTAATGATATTGTGCCAGATCGTCAAAAATACCATTGACGTCAGCAGTATGTTTCCATATTCATTAGTTGTGGACAATATGATACTCTGAAATCCAGCCATTCAATTCAGAGGTTTACGCCGATCACTTTGTCGGCGCGCCAGCCACGCCGCCGCCGCCGGTATATAATACAGTCTACGCCGCCGCCGCCGATTAAGTGACCGGCGTAAACCTCTAGTGCTTACGTATGTTTATATTCTTTGGCGAATACAAAGTGATCTGCCAGTTTATTTGATTTATTTTTTTCAAAATAAAAAGAAAATTCACGCTTTCGAATTAGACATGATTCGAATTTTTAATAATCATCGGTGTTGGTCTCGATCATGGCTTAACTATATGGTTGGCTCATCTGTACAGCAACAACATACATTTGTTCAGATAGTCAAAATATGCGTGTTGATGTTAGGCGAATAGAATATAGTGAAAACAGTTTTCCAGTTTATGTGTCGGTAAAAGCCCCGTCACATGAGCAGTTTCTTATGTACATGCATTTTACTCTTATCTATTATGAGTAGATTGCAGCACGTATTTTTATGGAGAACGGTAGATTAAGTGACACTGGCGTCATCTGACATTAAAAAGTAGCCAACTTGCAACTTTTTTTTCAAGCAAAGCATAAGTAGATGCTTTGGCTGAGGCCCGATTTTTCAGTACAAGTTCAACTCAGTTTGTCAGTTAAATTATGCTTAAAATTATTCTGCAGTTTTTCAGTCTGCTATAACTTAAGTTTAAGCTGAGCTTAAGCAGCCGATGTGGCAGGGTTCAACTCTAGTTAACCTATCAGTTATTTGCGTTCGTTCTACCATTAGAGCTCATGTTATAACTATGCATACTTCTAAAAACTCGAGAGTTGTTTCGAAATAGTGGCTCAACTCGAGAATTATAGCGTACTCAACAAAATAGGGCATTTTTTATAAAGCAAATAATGCTATTACATAAGTTGAAGGCATTTTATTCCCAACTTGTGGTTCTCTAACTGGACTCGAATGTAAGATTCCATACCACAGTATTTTCACGAAAATAAAATAAAATATGCATATTTCATTTTTAATTAATTACGCTTCATTACTGCTATCAACCAGGTATTTATTTCCCACAATAAACAGCTGCTGGTTTTGGTGGTACCACCTTGGAGATTTTTTCCAACTCCACGCCAACTGGATATCCAATGTAGGATATCAACTGGAGAAATGTGTTGGATATTCATTTGTGAACTAAACATTTCCTAAAATCTCAAAGGTTGGATAATAATTCGACAATGATAACAACGCTAGAGATCAACTCGAGAACTCTAAATTTTACAAAATTTTTCAAAGGTTGGATAGTGATTGGAGAATGAAGTTGGATACCAACTCCGGGACTATCTGGTTTAAGAATAATAAAATAATGATGTTGGATATAACCCACGGAACTAGATATATTTCGCTGGATAAATATTTTTTCCAGGTTTGTTGGGTAAAAAAAATCCAGCTGTTGCCGTGTCTACAAATTTTCTAGATAATAAAAAAGCAATGTTGCGGTACAAAAAGCCTACCCCAAAGGTGGCTTTAAATTGTGACAGAAAAACTGCTCAGTAGTTGAACTGGAGTTTAAATTTGACTAGAGCTTAAGCAAACTTAGTTTAAGCTTAGCTTAACCAACTACTGAAAAACTGGGCCTAAGGGTGCTGGCACAATTTGCAAGTGAAATTATTTTTCCCACTAGTTGGTAACTTTTCGCAATTACAAAGTTCAATATAACACATGAATACGACACAAAATATGTTAGCAAGTTGTTACCGCCATAATTAACATTTAATGTGAATATGATATTCTGGCCTGTTCTGAATTCCGATTCCGATCAATGTTTTCGGAATCGAAATGGATTGGTGTTCTCAATTTCGATTCCGACCAAAAATTATCGGTTTGAAAAGTATTGCCTCTGAGCAGTCGGAATGAAAATTAATTGGCAGATTATACACAAATGTTGCGATATTTGTCTTTCAAATAATTTTTTTAAATTCTTCATTTTATTTGGAAGAGTTGTGTGTATTTTTTTGTTTAAATTTGAGTTAAATTGGCATAATAAATCTTTCTTTAAAAACTTCTATCAAGAAATATATTAGGCAAACTAATCGATGCTGATCGAAATGAAGTCGACCTGTTCTGAATTCCGATCCAGAGCATTTTTACGATTCGCACGCACAATAGCACGTCTTCTTGCGTCTGCGCATCAAAAACCATATATGCAGGCATTTTTTTAATTAAAATAAAATTTTATGATACTTAAACCAAAACACATAAGCAAAAACAGCTGATTAAACTGGTTACCGAATCGGAATGAAAACGATTCGAAATCGACTTCGAATCGATTTTTTACAATCGGAATTGAGAACACCAAATAGAAATCGAGTCGAAATCAATGTCGTTTTACTTTTCATTCCGAGTCGGAATTCAGAACAGGCCTGATTAGTTGAATTCATTTCTAATATTAAACCTTGTACTTATTTAATGCAGGCTTGTAAACCCTAAAAATCTATCTTCTCTCAGGCAAATTTAGCTTGTTTGAAAGCAATATTAGTTCTCTTACTCCGTAAACACAAGTATTTTTGTTGTAACGGGAGAATGTTCTTAAGAGCGCTTCGCGAAACTTTGTATATGAATCGGCAAGGTGAAATAAACTTCAATTGCCAAGTCTGAAGTTCCTTCATATTTATAAACGCAACATCTTGGTTGATTTTGGCAATGTTACTGAAATGCATAAGCTTGTGTTAAACGCATCTATATGAAACATTTTATTGCGCCGCGGGCTTAAGAAAATATTGCCAAGGTGTTGGTTGCATTTTGAGCCCTGCCATCTCCTTTTGACAGTCCCTACTGTAGTGAAATAAAAAAATTAAGTCAGCTGATGAGATGAGCCAAACATATAGTTGAGCCGTGGTATCAATCAAGTGTATTCAGCAAAGTCTGATTAACAGCTGTATATGAATCTCAATTAAGGGACTATTGTGTTAAAATTTGTAAACAAACATGATTAACCCATTGTGGTGCATCTCATACGAATGTATTAATTTTATTTTGATACCTTAAATGCCGTTTCAAATTATCTATCTTGTCAATAAAATTTAATGCTTTCGTTTCAGTTTTTTGTATTTAAAAAAATTTTAACCAACAACTCGCAGTCGTCTGGCTGCTTTATGACAGATGAGATTTGTCCTCGAAATTCCTTCCAATTCCTTTTTTATTTCTTATGCTCGGTTTTTCAGTGCGAGTTTAAACTCCAGTTAAAGTTGACTAGAGTTTAGCCCTACCAGCCGCTGAAGCTGAGATGAGCAGCTAAATTTTATGTTACCCAACAAAGTGGCAAGGTTAAACTCTAGTCAACTTTCTTGATCGCTCTACCTTACATTTGTAGCATTCCCTACCATGTTGGGCTCGGCGATTTAAACTTAGAGAAAGTTTTCACCGCTAATTCTATCGTGGTATCAGTCGTCAGGCCTGGCTCTAACCGCTCCGTGATCGAAGTGTAAGTGCTGGCTCTTTTGCGTCAACTCCCGATGCGAAATTTGTGTTCAGAAGCACCTCAAGGGACTTCGATACCACGTGTTCATATTCGCCGTTTTGTTTATTTTTTAGTCCCTGGACTATATCACCCCTAGCTATGGATTTCCTCAACCGCGCTTTTTCGCTGGAGCACTCGATGCCCGTACCGAAAATGTTGGTCCTGTGAACTTCACGCTTGTAGATCCTTAACAGTTCCCGATGCTCGTTCCAGAGTAAACATTTCTTTTGCCTGCGTAAACGACAATGATTGGCTGCGAAGCCTCTCTTTCAACACTAAGCACCGAAACTGTGCTTATATAGATGGCCACTCTAGTAAATATCACATGTTTTACTGGTCATCTTTATATCTAGCGTTCATCGCATCACTTGGAGGAAAATCATGTCAGCTTTTTACTTCAGGGGGGCATCAAACACTCGGGAAGCTATACCGTCATGCTCATAAAGGATCCGGAGACTCCAAGTGTATGCCTTCAAATAGCAGGCTTTTACGAGTAAACGCTTGCTTTGGTCGTTATCAAAAAATGGCCCCCCATTATCAAAGGGTTTGCTTTGTTTTTCATTTAAAGATGGTTTAAAGAAATGGTGAAAATGGCTTCAAGAGAGTTCCTTACGGATGGAGGGGGAAGGATGACCCTGAAGGTTCAACGTGGTCATATGAAATCGTTCCCGCGATAGTAGGGCTAGTTCTAAACGGTGTTTTTCCGGATCAATACCCGGCAAAGAACCATCAGTATCGATGAAACTTTCCAAGACCTTCGGAGGAGAAGGGGAGAAATATATTTATAAGATACACCGGCTCATTCTTGTCTAAATAGGACATTTAGCGAACTTTTTCTTGTAATTTTAGTAACGTCAATAGCCAGCCGTATTTCATACAAAATGGGGACAGAAACCTTTCAACAGACATTGGTGGTGATCCCTTGGAAATAAGCAATATTCGCCGGGCCTTACCACAATTTTTAGCCGTAGGCGCTAAGAATATATTACTTTTTGGTAAATACTTATATTTAATCCATACAAATCTGTAAAATTTCTTAAGTAAAAGTTAATTTAATGTTTTGTATGTAATATTTTTATTTTTTTTTTCGCAGTGTATGGTATGACACTTGGTTTTCCTACCATAGTAATTCCGGCCATACAAGGTGGAGATGGACGCGAACCCAGTGATATAGTATTAAATAGAGATGAAATATCATGGTTTAGTAAGTATCAATACAAAAGAGTAAGGAGAGATAGTTGTGACATGACACTTTCACTACAGAAAAACCGTATAAGAAACTAGAGAGAAGTGTGGTATTGAGATTAAGCCGCAACCAATTATTTCATCACAGACGGAAACAACTGCTACTCTAACGTTCGAACACTTACCTATCATATTTAATACACGTTTGAGTAAGAAGCACTAGGTATAGACGAAGAGAGAACGATATATTGTACGAACGACTCGGCGTCTAGTCTCTCGCCTAACAACCCTCAATATTTTCTAGTTCGAACAATCTGGGTGTGATATACAACTCTACCTTCCACCCATAGACCATCAAAGATATTTGGCTTCCGTCAGTTATCCGCCTCCCATAGTAGGATGGGTAGCTTGCCTAAATAACCGAAGGTAGCTTGCCTAAATAACCGAAGGTCTTCGAATCAAGGGGCAAGACAACCAACATCAAAATACCTCAGACAATTTTTTTAAACGGCAGTTGCAACTATTCTGTCACCAAAAGCTTCAAATTTACCTAACGATATGTCAGGCCATTTCCCCAGTTTGTCACTATCTGTACAGGTATTTACCGAAACGCCTTGACTGTTGCTCGATCATGAAAAGGAGTTTGTTGCCAAGTACCGTCAGTTGAGCGATAGCCCGTTAAGGTCTGGAGCCATATCTGTTCATGTTTTAGCGATAAGGACACCTCCCGAAGGCCTTGGGGAGTGTTATCGATGTTGATGGTCCTTTGCCTGATGCAGATCTGGTACGTTCCGGTACCAAGCCCGACCATCTCGGGACTGATTTAGTATGACCACATGCATCTTTCTAGGCCATCCCACCCTCCCACCCCCTAGATCCATGTAGAGTTCAGAGTCGCCAGAGCCTTGGCTGTTGACAATTGGGTTGGAGAAGCTATATATTGCGCTAGCAATCTCTTGGAAGGCTTGCGCTACATACCCCCTTGAATCTATTTTTTTCGTCGCCTCTTACGACAGGCAAACCTACCGCGGGTATATTCTAACCCCCCTAACCCGCCATATCTCAATCTATTGAGTGAGCTCAGGAGGACCGTGTCCATAATATTTTCCCTCTCGTTCCTCTCTTTTCCGTCTTCAAGAATACCGGGTTGAACTTCTACGCGCTCCCAGCAAATGCCGTATACTCTTAAGCCGAACCCAAACAAATGCATACTTGGTTTCCCGAAAATTGTCTAATTGGCATCAATAATCGCGAAGAAGAAACTATGCGCGTGGTCCCAGAATTATGGAGCCGATTGAGTATCCATTAAAAAGCCAAATATTGGCCCTCAACCTAAGGTGTCTTCTTAGATGTTGATTACAACAATGTTTCGAAGCGGGCGATGGTTTGACGGCCTTCACTACATCGAAGTACTTCCCACCTTTATGAGTTGGAACGGCTGTGTGCTGATTTGGATGAGGATTATTTCGCAATAGACTGTATCAAAGTCAGTGAAAATGCGAACGCCACAAGATGTCTCCCGATCAAGCACCCGTCGAACTCACGGCGCACCTGGGGCAGGTATGCGTGTCATATGAAGCAGCTAAATACCTAATTGATTGAAGGGGTTGAGCAGCGCAACGCCTTCAAGGAGATACCAACGCAATATATAGCCGATTTCACCCTCACCTACCCGTGGCGAATCCTGTTTCTTTAGCAGCCGTGGCTCTGGCGACCCTAATTCCTTCATGGAACTAGGGAGTGGTGGCGGGATGAGCTAGAAAGTTCAATGTTAAATATTAAATTGTTCCCGAGATGGTCTGACTTATACCTTCATGGTGCTTGTTGTCGAAACGTACCACGTCTATATTCGACAAGGGACCATCAACATCGATAACACTACCCAAGGCTTTCGGGGAGTGTCTTGATCGCTACAGTAACAACAACAACAAAGAGGGATCTGGCTCTGTTCACAAGGAGGTATAAGGTCTAGTATTCGACTACGCTAGCTACACACACAAAAAAAACCTAGGAGTATTTCTAGGCACCAAGTTGCCCTGAGAGAAGAAAGCCTACAAGGCACTGTATGCATGTAAAAAAGGCTTAGCCTACCTCTCATATTGGCTATTTACTGCGGTGTCCTCATTTGGCAGATCGGCCAATACTGTCTAACCTAACTACTCAGCAAGTGTAGGCAAACTTTGCAGATGCTAGGCTTATAGCTTATCAAAGCTGTTCGCCTATTTTCTGAACTCTCGTCAAGGCCAAACTAAGAATCGGACGTTTGTGGGTTTCAAAATTCTGTTATTAAAAAATTGCCCAACAACTAGGTCTGTGTGAACTTGGAAGTAATTAATATCACATTTTAGGTTCTATAAATTTAATATGCGTACCATTGGGCTGCCTGTTTTCGGGTCTTCTAACACAACCGATTGGCAAACGACGTGCAATGCAGGTAACTAATTCAACAACTCTTACGGTACATTCATCTAATTAACAATTGCGACATTTAATTAATTTACAGTTAGTCAATATACCTATTCTGGCATCTTGGCTACTTTTTCACTTCTCAACGCGCACGGAACATCTTTACGCTGCGCTATGCTTGAGCGGTTTAGGTGGTGGCTTAATGGAAGCGCCGGTAATTTATATAATTACGTTTTAAATAATAATTAAATTGTTTTTCTAATTACTTATTTAGGTATTGACATATGTGGCCGAAATCACTGAACCCAAATATCGTGGTATTCTATCGGCGCTCGGTTCTACATGCGTCATCACTGGTGTATTCATACAATTTATTATGGGCTCATTATTGGATTGGCGTACAATAGCCGCATTAAGTTCAGCTTTTCCAATCATTTGTATAATAGCTTTGTGTTTTGTACCCGAAAGTCCAACATGGCTAATAAGGGAGCATCGTTTTCGTGAAGCTGTCAAAGCATTACAATGGCTACGTGGTTGGGTGCCAGAATATATGATTGAAGCTGAATTTAATCGTCTCTACGAGGAATTAATTACACAACCGGCATTAGAGGAGGCTACTGAAAATCCAGATGAAAAGTCATCGAAATGTATGAGTCGCTTCAGAATGTTTCGTAAACGTTCATTTTTGGCGCCATTTTTATTGGTCACATTCACATTTTTTACGGGACATTTTTCTGGCAAGACACCTCTTCAAACGTATGCTGTGCAGGTGAGTGTAAAACGAAAATTTTCTTGGTGTTTTTAAAACGTTGTAAGGTTAGGTTCAAGTGGCTGCCATCCACATTGGAGCGGCATACTTAGGCCTTTATAGGCCCATTGTGAAACCACACGGATTCGTTCCTACTCTCCTAATCAAACCACTTCGTTTAATTTGTGAAGCTAACTAAGCGTCGCGTATTGAATTCAGCTATATCAGTCAGATCTACAAGAAACATCTTGCCCATGAAACGTTGCCTTTTTCTACCGAGCGCTGGACATTCGCAAAGTAGATGCCTAATAGTTTCAGGTTATTCTTTGTTGCCGCAGCTCCTACAATAATCATTAAATGGAGCGCCAATCCTTTCCGCATGCGGTCCAGTACAAACGTGACCAGTGAGAAGACCTACAACTAAGGAAAGATCCCTCTTACGGAGGGTGGGAAGCTCTCGCGATCTCTTCTCATTCCATTCCGGCCGTATGAGTTTTGCCGTGTGGCATCTATCATCATGCTTCCGTCTGGTTCCGGCTTCAATCAGTAGAGCCTCCTTTATCTTGGGCTTGCAGGTGGAGAGCGGCATGCCCAACCTCTTCTAGGATGGCGAAAGTGGAAGGGAGGTACCCTTTCTTGCAGGCTCATCCGCCATCTCTTTACCTGGTATGCCTTTATGTCCCGGAACCCATACCACATGCAGAGTAAACTGTTCAGCCATCACGTAAAGTGATCTGCGACAGCCTACTACAGTTTCAGAATTAGTTGTGACAGAGTCAAGAGCTTTCTGTGCTGCTTGACTGTCTGAGGAATTATAAATGTGCTTCTGAGAGACTGCCTTCCGCCTAAAGGCCCCATTACTGATACTTAGCACAGACTTGACTTGACTTCACTTGGCGTAAACTTGGCAACTTAGCCACGATTATACTCCACTTAGCGCATACAATCTGGCATCATAATCAATAAATGTCAATTTGTATGACAAAATGTCAAAATAAAATGGAAACAAACAAATGGCACCTCAAAATGAAACCGTCACTTAGAACTTACATAGAAAATCAAAATTCAACAGACTTCTAAGTCAAGCTAAGTGTTGCTAAGTTTTGAGTAATCAGTAACATGCAATGTTCATTCAACAGAACTGTAAGTGACAGTTCTCAAGTCAAGTCAAGTCTATGTTAAGTATCAGTAATGGGCCCTTAAGGAGGTCCACAGCGTCTTGTATGGTCTCAACCTCGCACAGTGTTCGATCTTCAAATTTGAGACGACAAAAATGGTTTTTTAATATTCTTTTTTTTTTTTTAATCTGGATACTCCATTATAAAAAAGAATGTCAAGATATATCAGAAAAAGCATATTTGCGACTAGTTATTTGTTTATACATTTCTAGCGGTATTGCGAATGGGAGGGAAAATAAACAAACAAAAACACACTTAGTGCAAACCAACTGGTGCAATTTTTATTAGTCCATAACTATGAAAGTAATAAACATATTTAAAAAATTTGTTCAGTGGAGATAACTTAATATATTATCTGGTTAAACCTTTTATAGTTTTGTGTTTTGGATAAAGGTAACTGTTTCTAGATGAAAAACGCAGTGCATGTTTTTGCAAGTGATACCTAATAAAATTAAATTTTCAGCGGTCCTGATCTTTTGACTCCACCAACATCCACCTCAACAAGGAACATATATATAACGTACATATATTTTTTAAAAATAAGAAAGAAAATTCTGCACATACTTGCACTTTTGTGAGAAAATTAAAATTTAATATGAGCGACTCTAAAATATCGCATAGAATTTTGTTTGATATATGGTTATCTAACCTTAAACAAGATAGATGCGAGAAAATATGTAACTTTATAACTATGAATTTTAGTAGCAGATCAACAACTATAGATTTTGATAGACTTAAATTTTTTTCCTCCCGTTTATGTTCAAAATTTGAAGGGAAATTGGCAAAATCGTACAGAGTAAAACCTCGCTTCTGGCATGATAATGATAAATGGCTTTCAGTTACAATCAACTTTTCTTCATTTACAAATATTGCTGTGAAGGAAAGCCAGCCCAGAGGTCGACCTGCAATACGCCCCGATGATTGCAGTCAAAGAAGTAAAGAAAGAAAAGTTAAGAAACTTACAGAAAACATTGACAGAAGTCAATTACTTTTAGCAGCTGAAATGCAAATGCGCTCGTCCGGGAAGAGAAGCTCAGCAGGGATAGTAAAAGAGCTTGCTTTTGCATCTCCAGAAAGGGGAAATGCTATTAAAAAGTTAAGAACAGCGAGCAATAAGATTGAGACTCTTTCGCCTGATGAGGCGTTAGCGATGATTTTGGATTTAGATTTTTCCATAAACAAATATCGGTTGCTTAAGCAATATACCAAGCATATATGCCCTAATTTATTTCCCTCATATGAGCGTGTTTGGGCTGCAAAACAGTTGTGCTACCCGGAAAACATAACAGTGACGGAATCGTTCGCTGAAATAAATTTACAGTCGTTGATAGATCACACGATAATAAGGTTGTGTGCTTCATGTAATGATGTTTTAGAAACGAACGTAGACTCTTGTACTGGCAATGAATTGCAAATTTTATTTAAATGGGGATACGATGGTGGAAATCAGAGCCTTTCTAAGCAAAATTGGTCAGACGAGCGTAATAGTGATGAAAACTTATTTAGCATATCCCTTGTTCCGATTCAAATGTATGTGAATAATTTTAAAGGAAAGAAGTCGTCCTATTAAAATAATGTTTGCTAAGGAAACCACTGACTTAATGGAGATAAAATATATCAAGGAGCAAATAGCAGAACTCCGCCCAACAAAAGTGAACGTGTATATACGTTCACCCAAAAGTAATTTTCTGCATGATTGATGGAAAGGTATGCACAGCCCTTTCCAATTATAATTCGTCCCAAGTATGTTATTTGTGTGGGGAAAAACCAACGGAAATGAACAATACTTCAATTTTATCAAAAAAACCATTGATCCTCAACTTAAAGAGTTTAGCTTGTCACCGTTACACTCGTGGATAAGATTTATGGAATGTTTGTTGCATATAGCTTATAGGTTGGAAATTAAATCATGGCAACTTCAGGGATCAGAAAATAAATGCAAGGTACAGCGGAGAAAAACTATTATTCAGGAGAAATTTAAATCGGAAATGGGGTTATTAGTAGATATGCCAAAGCAATCATGTGGAAATACAAATAACGGCAATACCGCGATACGTTTTTTTTAGAAATTCAGAAAACTCAGCAGAAATAACCGGAATAAATTTGGAGCTGGGGATATTCCATTGTTGCAGAGGCGTTTGATCTTTATGCGTCTGAAATTATGGACCTATATTTAAAACTTTACCATGGTATTGTAACGATTTTACTGCAAAACCTCTTATTTGCAATCTTCTGCCAACGTTCGTATCGCTAAACTGTTGAATAAATAACTCCAATATTGAATAATGGAAAAATGGCCTTTATTAAAGTACTTCACAATAACACGTGCTTAATAACCAAACTGACTGAAAGCTCAAATGAAAATCTACTATTGCCCGACAGTTTGCGTGCTTAATCAATAACTGCTTGATAGCTCAAATCAAACTGAATTCCAGCGCCTCTACATTTGCTGCCTTTTATACTCTCTGATTTCAACGTTCGCATCTTCTAGGCGCTTCCGTTTCCAGAATTTACTAGTTGCCATCAGCTCTCAAATTTCTCAGCTGTAACTACAATTGCACGATTGTATAGCTTCTCTCATTGCATACTTTCAGGAGTATCTCAGATATATGCATGTGTTTGTGCATTGATTCTCCGCTGCTCGTATACGTATATGGTACATATGTGTAGACGCAATTATTGTTTCGTTTATGTAGATACATAATGATTGATCTATGGATGTGCATGATGTCACTGTTTAGCATCGGCTTAGAGATAGCAGCACCCCTTAGTTTTGCTAATATTCGTAACAGTATTATATGGCAGTTACATGTACCGTAAAGTACTCTGTCATGGCAAGATTGTAATTGATCACTGCATACTTCCTATTGGCCAATTATCTGAAGAAGCCCAAGAATCGAGAAATAAGGACAATAAACGCTACAGATTGGAGTTCACACGAAAAAATTCTCGAACCCAAATAAACAACGTCTTACTAAAAACACTTCTAATTTCGTCTGATCCATACATTTCTAACGTAAGGAAATCTCCCAAGAAGAAGCATGGAGCCATTACCTCAGATATATTAAAATTGCTAAAAACCCGTTATTAAATATTGAATTGGATAAGAATTAAACTGCTTCGCAAAAATTCTGTCTAATAAAAAACAAATTTCTTAGTTTATTTTGGTTTTTCATTGTATGCACCGATATATATACATTATTGAGGTATGCAAATATTTCCAATGTGTGGTTCCTATGGGAAGTGGGCGTGACAGTGGGCGAATTTATAAAATTTTTTGCCAGAACCTACTTTTCACCACGAAAATGATATGTGCAAAAATTCATAATTTTATATCCGTTAATTTTCAAGTTATGATTTTTGTCATCCTAATTTCGAATTTCGTACACTGTGCCTCGGTCTGAAATACGCTACAGTGATCCGGAAGGCGAAACGATCTTTGTATGTCCAATTGAATAGACACCCCCTCCGACCTTGTTATCCAGTTTAGATCCATCTGTGTAGATCTGAATGCTGTCAGTGGCCCAATCTGGGTCATTCACACACTGTTCCCTGTCAGGGATTAATATCTCGTATCCCTTGTTAAAGTTGGTATGTGGTTTATAGAAATCTGTTCATTCTGGTATGCTGAATCTGTCAAGAATTTCAGTATGGTTGCAGTGAGTAAAAGGTTGTTAGATAGTAATTAATTACGTAGATAGGTGGGCTGTAATCCAAGTCGTCCAAAAACCTATAAACAGGCCATTTCCATGCCGTGGAGTTCTTTTTAAGCTACAGCTTACATATGATTTCGATTAAGGGCTCTTGAACTTTTGTGTCTTGTGCACATTTTCTAGTTGATATGCCTGGGATATTTTTAATGCACTACAATAATAATCAAGCATGACATTTAAAAGTCGAGACAATTCTTCCACTCCAGAGGTCTAATTTAATGTAGTATGACGGGAGTAACGCAGCGCAAACGTTCTAATATGTGTAAACCAGTTTTTGAGCTGCGTATTTGAGCATTTAAATTTCCGTGTAAAAAAGCAGAATCTTTGTGATTTTGGCTTTTAATTCAGGTCATTCATTTTATTAGAGTAATTTGAAGTGGTTGACTCCAGGAAGCGACGTGCTTGAATGCTTCATTTGTGACGGCTACTTTGGCCTTAATTAATTGGCGCTTAACAACCCTTTAAACGGTTTTGGCCGGCCAACACGTCGCGGCAGTCACTTCCTCGTTAGGCTAATTGGTAATTTGAATTGTTTTCCACCTGGTTTCTCTAGCGGAGTGAGGGCCACACTCTTCCTATGCTTCCCTCGGCGGGCTACGATAAGAAAACCGCTGTGTTTTAATTCGCTGGACTATGTTGATGTCTGCATAAAGCTCATCATAAAATTTTCTTCGGTACTCGCCGTCGCCTACGCATAGAGGTCCGTAAATTTTTTGAAGAACTTTTCTCCCGAACACCCTCAGGCCCGCCTCATCAAATGTTGTCAGTGTCCATGCTTATGTGCCATGTATACATATTGTGATGAATATTAGTCTCACTAAGCGATACTACTATCGCTAAGCCGATACTAAGCAGCCACTCGTATGTACGCAAACAAATCAATCATCATCTACACATACATACAAGGCAACGGAGAGATACTCATAAACACATGTAATCATCAGCCGAAGTAGTACTCACATATATACACGCATGGCTATGCGAGAGGCTATAAACTACAAATACACATGCATATAGCTGGTAACCAAGTAGGAGATTCTAGAAGGAGAAACGTCTAGACATTTGGAGAAATATGCGGACACGGAAACAGAGAGTATAAAAGCAGCACAAGCTGAGTAGTCAGTAATCAGTTTGATTTAAACACGCAGTTAGTTGTATAAGTGTTATTGTGAAGTACCTTAAAGTAGTATAATAAAGACCATTTTGCATTATTGAATATTGCAGTTATTTATTCAACAGTTAGCGATTCGAACGTTAGTAGCAGGTTCCAAATAAGCGGAATTTCGCAAAATTCGTTACAATATATAAGAACGGGTACGATAAGTAACTTGTAGAACATGATTTTTTCGTTTACCAGGGGAAGTCCATACTTTTTAATTGCCTACTTAGTCCAAAGTGGTATTTATTGGTAAGATAGTTCTTTGACGGATTTTAAGGAGCAGCAGTGTAATAAGCTAATGAATAGGTCTTGACAGGTCTCCTTTTTCTTTCCATCTAACTTTGGAACACACTCTTTACATACTTATTCCTATCCATATCACTATCCGTAACCTTATCCTTATTCATGCCCCTCTCTCTCTTGGTACATACATATCAGTTGACACTGAAATCGCAACTTAACCGGTATCAATCTTTCAGATCTTCCACACATTAAAAGCGCCAATTAACAAATACCATGCGACAATTCTACTTGGAGTTGCAGAGCTAATCGCTACTATAATGTGTGTCTTCCTCATTCATTTCACTGGTAAACGACCGTTGGTTATGATTTCAACACTTGGTGTGGGGTTTTGTATGTTCGGCACAGCCACGTATGCTCACTACGTTAAGGTGGTACCTGGGTTTGCCGTAAACAATGTGGTCATCAATGCTTCCAATATCGTGCCCAAGGGGAGTATTATAACACAAGCCAATATAAGTAAGATTTTCGAAACGGACAATACAGATTTATTACCATTAATATCGGACGATTTATCGGATAAACTGTTTTTGGAGACAACAACCACCATGAAACTGGCATCACAGGATGATGTGACGGTAGAAAGAACTACGTGGATGCCCCACAGTGAAACAAATGAGCCGGGGATAACCTTAAATCGAACAAAACGAGACGAAGTGGAGCTTTCTCTTAATGATTACAATGATGAATTATCTTTTGTGACATTACCCGATTTGGACTCCATAGATACGAAAAATTTAAGCCTTAACTCTACACCATTTCTAGATTTATTCGATTCTGAAGAAGATGAAGTTACGCAAACAACAACAAATGTAACACTGTCGATTGAAAAGAAAACAGCAACATCCACAAATCCAGCGCCGATTGCAAAGTTGGCGTCGTCGGAATCAAAATTGCCTTCTGCAGAAGATGTTACCAAAGAGCTTTTGCTTCCAGTGCCCAAGCAAACTACCAACAATTTGGTGTGGCTCCCAATGATTTTATTATTGGGTAGCGCGTTCTTTGCTCACTTCGGTATACGTATGATACCATGGATGCTTATTGGTGAAGTGTTTCCGGCACAAGTACGGAGTACGGCTTCAGGTCTTGTTAGTGGATTGGGTTATATCTTTGGTTTCTTGGCGAATAAACTATTTCTACAAACCTTAACTGCGCTGACATTACCGGGCACATTTTGGTTTTACTCGGCAGTAGCTTTCGTAGGCGCTTTAGTGTTGTTTTTCGTGTTACCGGAAACGGAAGGACGCACGTTACATGTAAGTAGTCTTTTTCAAAATATTTAGATATTTATGGCGTCATCTTCTTTTAAATATCAGGACTACATAAGTGAAGTTCTACAAAGTGCATAATATCTTTCTCACTTGGCTTCGCGTCGTGGTTGTAAACGACCCACTTCAGGACCTACAGGGTATGGGGGAATTTCGGAATAAACTGAGGATTGTTTTACAGGTGTAGCTGGGTGTCATGATCAGCTGGTCTGAATCATTGAAGATTAATTTGCAACTCTAGCAAAACGGAGCTGTGTCTCTTTAACCGGGGATAAAAGATTCCTGAATTCGGAATACCGCGGCATTGTCGTCGGTGCTTATTGAGAGGGTTACGTACTTTGGATTTATCTTGATAGGAAGCTTAGTATGAAGAACAGGGCTAGGAAGGCTTGATTGTCTTTTATTGCTGTGGAGGGGCAATTTACGAGTGCGGGGTTGGTACATTGGCTATTTGATATGGTGGTCAAGCCACTTATTTTATATGAAATTCTGGACTGGAGACGGCACTAGTTGGAATAAGTGGGGCCCTTCCCACAGCACCTATACTGGCCAAAACGCAATCCTTAATCCGTATGCAGGCAAAACGGCTACAGAAACACTTTGAGCCTTTGACATGAGCTTGTGAATTCTGGGCTCTGGAGAGTTGTGATCGGTTTCCATTCCGTCACAAACATTAATTGAGAAATGGGGTGTAGAACTACATAGTATGGAGCATGGACCTTTGGGCGGGAGAGGGCTGAGAAGAATGTTCTGAATCAGATAATTTGGCGGTTATCAAAACGCTGAGATCTGCCAGTGTGAGGTCGAATACTAGCTGGGATTGCTTAACCTGTTGTTATTGCAGCGATACACTTTTTGAAGATTTGTCGAGTGTTATCGATGTTGATGGTGCTTTGCTGCATATAGATAGATCCCTTACGTTCCGGTAACAAAGATCATTAGGCTGAGTTTTTAATGCTCACAAAAGTTACAAAAAAAGTATCCCCAAAGAAGATGTAAAATTCGCAGAAACTAGTAAGTGTATAGGGTAAATTCGTTTTCGTTTTCAAACAACCGGTTGTTGTTGTTGTTGTAGCGATAAGAACACTCCCCGAAGGCCTTGGGGAGTGTTATTAATGTTGATGGTCCTTTGCCGAATGCAGATCCGGTACGTTCCGGTAACAAGCACCACCAAGGCACTAGCCCAACCATGTTCCGAATGGTTTAGTATGAAACCTTCAAGGCCATCGCGCCCTCCCACCTCCAACATCCATGAGGAACTTGTGGTCGCCAGAGCCTCGTCTATTAAAGAAACAGCATTCGCCACGGCTAGGTGAGATTGACAATCGTGTTGGAGAAACTATATATATTGGGCAACCCCTTGAAAGTGTTGCGCTACATAGCCCTTGAACAAAATTTGGTATTTTAGTCGCCTCTTACGACAGGCATACCTGACTCGGGTATATTCTAAAGGGCCAATTAATGCTGACTTATCCATAACCAGATAAAACAGCTGATCGAACCAACCTTATGAAATCAATGTAATCGATTAATGGTACCATACCATAACGCTAACGCCATAACCATATCATAGCCAACCAACTGGTTTTTGGTTTTTCGCCATATCTATAACCTCAAAATATTAGAGTTGAAAAATTTATTAACTTTTTGTAGATTTTATTTATTGTTTTGGATACATTTTGACTAAGAGACTTATTTTTTGTGGTATGTGTTTGTAATTTTTTTCGTCTTCTTCATTTTTATGAAATTTTCCCGATGTTTAGGTTAAGGCACCAATAACTGATGCCAATTTGATATGGATAAGTACAAATATGGTTATGACTATGGCGTTAGCGTTAAAGAAGTTTAATTGGCCCTTAAGCCCCCTAACCCGGTTAGCCTACATGAAAAAAAATACCCACCTCACAGAAATTCACCACATTATAAATTCTATTTATAGGAAATTGAAGCACATTTTTCAAAAAAATCGAAAACAAATTTAATGAAAAAATCATGTCGCATTGATTTGAAAAAAACATCAATACAATTGGATAATCTGCAGAATTTACAAGTACCAATTAGTGTACAAACGGAAGCGAAAATAATTAAATTACAGCAAAGTGACTTTGTGCCAAAGAATACGACAAGTGGGAGGGATGGTGAAATTAATTTAGCATACGAAGAAAACAATACAACAACACGCTTATAATAGTTAAAGAACAATGCAAGTATATTTCTGTTTACATAGGTGGTCACGTTGCACTAGCAATTTAAAATGAAGTTAAGAATTTTGGCAAATTTATTTCCAAACCCAATAAAAATAGTACATAGTCATCTTCTTTTAAATATCAGGACTACATAAGTGAAGTTCTACAAAGTGCATAATATCTTTCTCACCTGGCTTCGCGTCGTGGTTGTAAACGACCCACTTCAGGACCTACAGGGTATGGGGGAATTTCGGAATAAACTGAGGATTGTTTTACAGGTGTACCTGGGTGTCATGATCAGCTGGTCTGAATCATTGAAGATTAATTTGCAACTCTAGCAAAACGGAGCTGTGTCTCTTTAACCGGGGATAAAAGATTCCTGAATTCGGAATACCGCGGCATTGTCGTCGGTGCTTATTGAGAGGGTTACGTACTTTGGATTTATCTTGATAGGAAGCTTAGTATGAAGAACAGGGCTAGGAAGGCTTGATTGTCTTTTATTGCTGTGGAGGGGCAATTTACGAGTGCGGGGTTGGTACATTGGCTATTTGATATGGTGGTCAAGCCACTTATTTTATATGAAATTCTGGACTGGAGACGGCACTAGTTGGAATAAGTGGGGCCCTTCCCACAGCACCTATACTGGCTAAAACGCAATCCTTAATCCGTATGCAGGCAAAACGGCTACAGAAACACTATGAGCCTTTGACATGAGCTTGTGAATTCTTGGCTCTGGAGAGTTGTGATCGGTTTCCATTCCGTCACAAACATTAATTGAGAAATGGGGTGTAGAACTACATAGTATGGAGCATGGACCTTTGGGCGGGAGAGGGCTGAGGAGAATGTTCTGAATCAGATAATTTGGCGGTTATCAAAACGCTGAGATCTGCCAGTGTGAGGTCGAATACTAGCTGGGATTGCTTAACCTGTTGTTATTGCAGCGATAGAGACACTTTTTGAAGATTTGTCGAGTGTTATCGATGTTGATGGTGCTTTGCTGCATATAGATAGATCCCTTACGTTCCGGTAACAAAGATCATTAGGCTGAGTTTTTAATGCTCACAAAAGTTACAAAAAAAGTATCCCCAAAGAAGATGTAAAATTCGCAGAAACTAGTAAGTGTATAGGGTAAATTCGTTTTCGTTTTCAAACAACCGGTTGTTGTTGTTGTTGTAGCGATAAGAACACTCCCCGAAGGCCTTGGGGAGTGTTATTAATGTTGATGGTCCTTTGCCGAATGCAGATCCGGTACGTTCCGGTAACAAGCACCACCAAGGCACTAGCCCGACCATGTTCCGAATGGTTTAGTATGAAACCTTCAAGGCCATCGCGCCCTCCCACCTCCAACATCCATGAGGAACTTGTGGTCGCCAGAGCCTCGTCTATTAAAGAAACAGCATTCGCCACGGCTAGGTGAGATTGACAATCGTGTTGGAGAAACTATATATATTGGGCAACCCCTTGAAAGTGTTGCGCTACATAGCCCTTGAACAAAATTTGGTATTTTAGTCGCCTCTTACGACAGGCATACCTGACTCGGGTATATTCTAAAGGGCCAATTAATGCTGACTTATCCATAACCAGATAAAACAGCTGATCGAACCAACCTTATGAAATCAATGTAATCGATTAATGGTACCATACCATAACGCTAACGCCATAACCATATCATAGCCAACCAACTGGTTTTTGGTTTTTCGCCATATCTATAACCTCAAAATATTAGAGCTGAAAAATTTATTAACTTTTTGTAGATTTTATTTATTGTTTTGGATACATTTTGACTAAGAGACTTATTTTTTGTGGTATGTGTTTGTAATTTTTTTCGTCTTCTTCATTTTTATGAAATTTTCCCGATGTTTAGGTTAAGGCACCAATAACTGATGCCAATTTGATATGGATAAGTACAAATATGGTTATGACTATGGCGTTAGCGTTAAAGAAGTTTAATTGGCCCTTAAGCCCCCTAACCCGGTTAGCCTACATGAAAAAAAATACCCACCTCACAGAAATTCACCACATTATAAATTCTATTTATAGGAAATTGAAGCACATTTTTCAAAAAAATCGAAAACAAATTTAATGAAAAAATCATGTCGCATTGATTTGAAAAAAACATCAATACAATTGGACAATCTGCAGAATTTACAAGTACCAATTAGTGTACAAACGGAATCGAAAATAATTAAATTACAGCAAAGTGACTTTGTGCCAAAGAATACGACAAGTGGGAGGGATGGTGAAATTAATTTAGCATACGAAGAAAACAATACAACAACACGCTTATAATAGTTAAAGAACAATGCAAGTATATTTCTGTTTACCATAGGTGGTCACGTTGCACTAGCAATTTAAAATGAAGTTAAGAATTTTGGCAAATTTATTTCCAAACCCAATAAAAATAGTACATAGCAATATGCAATTTTAATAGCCTACAAATTCATGTTGGTGTAATTGTAATATCAGTGCAAAGTGCCCATCCATGATAAGTACTTAAAAAATGTAAATAAAGCTTGTTTCGTATTTTATTGTTTAAGTACATACAAAAAATTTTATATACGGATAAGTGTAAATATGTGCATATTTGAATACACACAAAAAATTTTAGCTTTCGTATTGCTATATTTTGTAGCTTTTAAATAAGTATTATTATTTCTATAAACGTATTTAAATATATAAGTACACATTTTTAAAAATACAAAAATAAATATAAAACATATAATGAGCATAGCTCTGCTTAAAAGCTCATCAAGCGGAACTACACTACGCAACACAGAAATGTTAGTAAATGGATTTTTCGTTTAACAATCCGAGGTAGTCCATATATATATATATAAAAAAAAAAAAAACACTGCTTTTGTGTTACGCCCAATTGAAGAGCAATAACAATAATATAAATAAAAAACTTTGTAGTTTGATGGTTGGTTGCTGTGCTGCCCGGCTATGGAACCGGGCCAAAGAAGCGCTCTAGGCGCCATTTTGATGCACTTTCTCCTGGAACCAATTATGTATATTTTTGGCTGATATATCCTGCGTATTGTTTTACTCAAAGCACTTGCTTAAAACTATATACCTACTGATGTCCTTGATGCGGCAGTTTGACACCGCCCTTAAGTCCGGCAACACAAAGCTGCCTAGAGTTCGGGACCGAAAATTCGCGAGTGCTTGGCACTCGCAGAGGAAGTGAGTAACCGTTTCCTCGGCAGCCTCACCACCCACCGCTTTGAGCGCTGCTTGACTGTCGGAGTTTTTGACAACCTCACCGTCTACCCGGTTCTGCAGCAGGAAGATGCAGGCCCTCTCTATTCCTTGCAGCTCTGCTTGGAAGATACTAGCTGTGTTTGGAAGGCGTATGGGGATTGCGACTTTTAGTTGGTTGGAGAAAACGTTTGCGCCGACACCGCAGTCCATTTTAGATCCGTCAGTGTAGAGTGAGGTGAACCCCTCCCTGCCAACTCTGTCGCCCGACCAATCCGTTCTAGAGGGTATCTGCACCTTGTAATTCCTGTCGAAGATCAGTGTTTTTGAGAGGTAATCTGTTGTCGAATCCACATCAGTGAGCCTTGTTAGGATGTCAATGTGGCCATATCGTTTTTCATTCCAGTATCTAGACTCCCTTCGCCTGAGGGCTCTGCTGATCGCTGTATATCTGATGTGGAGGGCCAGTGGCAGCAGGTTAAGTATAACGTTTAGTTCACCACATTATCTGCCTCACCCCAGTGGTGAATTATATACCCGCGTGCTGATGGTTTACTGTTTCGTATTATTCGTTCTTTCGGTGGTTCCTAGCGCTTCTAATATCTTTGAAATTAAAGGCGAATTAATCGTTCTTGCCTGACCTGTTTTTTTTACATTTGATTAGCTCTTTTCCATCATTGAAGGTGTCAAACTGGCGGTGGATAATTCACCACATTACCCACCTGAAGATTATCAAAAAATGGCTTCCAATTGGTTTTATTTATCGCGAAACGACGGTTGAGCGCCAGTTAATTGTGATGTAGATGAGTGTAGAAGTCCAGAAAGTTTCTGACCGCCATTCACCTGGGAATGACCAGAGCGATTCTTTTGCATGCGGTTCAAGCAGCTCACTACTGCCGGTCGCTTGCGGCCAAGTATCCTCTGGGTAGCCGCTGAGCGGGTTGTGCGCTGGGCTTGGGACCCGCCACGTAAAACAATACTCCAATGAAATATACCAACAAGGCTCGGATAAATACACTCTCTATTGATGACGAAAATGGCAAACTTTTGAAGGACAATGAATTGAGGGCATGCACCTGGAACGTCCACTCCCTGAATGGGATTGGTGCAGATGCCCGGCTGGTTGATGTCCTCGTCAAAGCATCCAAGAAATGCGTTGGACGAAGCAAGGAAGAAAGAAGATCAAAAATTGTGACATCTACTGGAGTGGCCATACGAATAAGCGCAGTTTCGGCGTCGGATTCGTGGTGGGAGAGAGATTTCGTCGCCAAGCTCTGGCGTTCACGCCTGTGGACGAGCGTCTCGCCGCTATCCGAATAAAAGCAAAATTTTTTAATATATCATTCATCTGCGCCCATGCGCCGACAGAGGAGAAAGACGATGATGTGAAAGACACTTTTTATGAACAATTAGAACGCACATACGAGCGCTGCCCCCGTCATGATATAAAAGTCGTGCTTGGCGACTTTAACGCCAGGGTGGGCAAAGAAGGTGTTTTTGGCCCTACAGTCAGAAAGTTCAGCCTACACAATGAAACTTCTCCTAACGGACTGAGGCTGATTGGCTTTGCCGGTGCTCGAAACATGGTCATATCCAGCACGAGGTTCATGCATAAAAAGATAAATCAAGCTACATGGCTGTCTCCTGATCGAAATACTCGCAATCAGATCGATCACGTTGTGATAGACGGACGGCATGCCACCAGTATTTTAGATGTGCGCACGGACCGAGGACCTAACATCGACTCGGACCATTATCTCGCTGCAGCCAAAATGCGCACCCGCCTCAGCGCGGCTAAAACCAAGGAACAAAAAACACAAGGAAAGCTAGACGTCGAAAAGCTTCAATCACAACAGGCTGCCAATGATTTCGCAACTCGACTCTCACACCTGCTCTCTGAGAACACAACTCATCCTAAAGGAATACAGGAGTGGGAGCATATCTCCAAAGCACTTCGTACTGCCGCCGAGGAAAAAATTGGTTACCGGCGTCCACGAAAAAACAACTGGTACGATGAAGAATGCCGCAATGCAATCGATAGAAAAGACGCTGCCTACAGGGCTACGTTAAAAGCGAGCGCAACAAAAGGAGTGTGTGGACGCTATCGTGAATTGAAAAGGAAAGCGAGACGCCTTTTCAGGAAGAAAAAAGCAGAAGCATAAAGGCGTGAGTGCGAGGAGCTTGAGCTGCTAGCCACCAGGAATAACGCCCGAAAGACCGGGGCAAACTCCTGTAGGAACGAAAACGGCGACGTTGTAACTGATGTCCAGAGAGTGCTTAGATTATGGAGGGAACACTTCTCTGCTCTCCTAAATGGAGGCAGCGATTCACCGCGCAGAGATGAGGAACCCGATCCCGCAATCGACGATGGAATATATGTCCCCCCGCCCGATTATGACGAAGTTAGAATAGCGATAACCAGATTGAAAAACAACAAGGCCGTGGGCGCTGATGGATTGCCTGCGGAGCTATTCAAGTACGGCGGCGAGGAGTTGGTAAGGCGCATGCAACAGCTTCTTAGCAAAAATTGGGCGGACGAGTGTATGCCCGACGATTGGAATCTAAGTGTTCTTTGCCCAGTCCACAAGAAGGGGGATACTGCAAAATGCACCAACTATCGTGGGATCAGCCTTCTTAATATCGCACATAAGGTCCTTTCAAGTGTATTGTGCGAAAGATTGAAGCCCACCGTGTACCGGCTGATTGGACCTTATCAGTTCGGCTTCAGACCTGGTAAATCTACCATCGACCAGATTTTCACAATGCGCCAAATCTTGGAAAAAACCCGTGAAAAGAGAATCGACACACATCACCTCTTCGTCGACTTTAAAGCGGCCTTGACAGCAGGAAAAGGAGCTGCCTATATGCCGCTATGTCTGAATTTGGTTTACCCGCAAAACTTATACGGCTGTGTAAAATGACGTTGAGCAAACCATCAGCTCAGTCAGAATTGGGAAGGACCTCTCCGAGCCGTTCGAAACTAAACGAGGTTTCAGACAGGGTGACCCCCTATCGTGCGATTTCTTTAGTTTGATGCTGGAGAAAATTATACTAGCTGCAGAACTTAACCGCACTGGAACAATATTCTCTAAAAGCGTGCAATTACTGGCATATGCTGATGACATTGATATCATCGGCCTAAACACCCGCGCTGTTAGTTCTGCTTACTCCAAACTGGAAAAAGAAGCGGTAAAGATGGGTTTGATGGTGAATGAGGACAAAACGCAGTACCTGATGTTATCAAGCAAAGAGTCAGCGCATACGCGCCTTGACAACCACGCTACTGTTGGCAGCCATAATTTCGAAATAGTAAAAGACTTCGTTTATTTGGGAACCAGAATCAACACTAGCAACAACATCAGCACTGAAATCCAGCGAAGAATCAATCTTGCCAATAAATGCTACTTTGGACTAGGTAGGCAATTGAAAAGTAAAGTCGTCTCTCGGTGAACGAAAATCATACTCCACAAGTCACTTATCGTACCCGACCTGCTATATGGGGCAGAAGCATGGACCATGACAACAGCGGATGAAACGGCTTTGGGAGTGTTCGCGAGAAAAGTTCTTCGAAAGATTTATGGACCTCTACGCGTTGGCGATGGCGAGTACCGAAGAAGATTTAATGATGAGCTGTACGAGCTATACGCGGACATCAACATAGTCCAGCGAATTAAAACGCAGCGGCTGCGCTGGCTAGGCCATGTTATGCGAATGAAAGATGATGCTCCGGCCAAGAAAGTGTTTCTATCGGAACCCGCATATGGAAGCAGAGGTAGAGGGCGGTCCCCACTCCGTTGGAAGGACCAGGTTGAAAACGATTTAAACTCCCTTGGTGTGACCAATTGGCACCAGTTGGTGGAGCGAAGGAGCGACTGGCGCGCCTTGTTGGACGGCCATAACCGTTTAGACGGTTAAGCGCCAATTAATTAGGTAAGTAAAATGAGTAACGAGGGTTTCTCGTTGCAAAGTTCTGAGTTCGACCTGCTTCTACGGCCACACTGGCTCATGCATACCGCTCACTCTTCCGGTCGGTTGAGAGCGCTATTGTGGGGAATCTTATTCACTTGCCTCACTGTGAGGGCAGTTCACATCGAGACCGCAAGACATATTACAAAAGCACCTGCATAATGGTAATTCAGAATTTCATTGCGAGAAGAGGTATACCGATCGAGATTTAGTGCGATAATGGTACAAACCTTCATGGCGCTGATACTGAATTAAAGAAAGCAGTTCGTGAATTGGATTTTGAACTGATAGCTGAAAAGTTTGTTACTTCATCAACAACATGGCATTTTAACCCACCAGCAGCACCGCATATGGGTGGAAGTTGGGAGCGTTTAATACAATCCAGGAGGAAAGTACTTTACAATATCATACAAAATCATATTTTTAGAGACGATACTTTCTATTCTGCGCATTTGGTATGTAAGCGTACCTATTATAAATTCTAGACCACTGACTTACGTAGATTTGGAAAACACAGAAAATGAAGTCTTAACTCCAAATCATTTCTTGAAGTATCCACAAGAGATTTTTGCAATTTTTCTACAAAATGTTCACAATTATTGATTAAAATAGGGGTTGGTCAATCTGTGTTGGTGAAAACGAAAATCTCAAAGGAAGTGATCTCTCCTTCAGTTTAATAATTATAACCTAACTGGAGAGAGTTACAAAAGCCCTAAGAGATGCAAATAGCCCAAAAATATATATTGAAAAATATCACGATATCTGAGAATCATCATCGCATTCAATACATACACACATTGAGTTCAGAAAAAAAAAAATGATTTCGTTTTTGTAATGAGTTTAGAGATATCGACTGACAAAAGGATCCAAGAAGTAGTTTCTTTCAAAACATTGAATTGACTTTAGGCCTTGATCTAGAGGACTGCTTTCTTTTTTTTTTTTAAATTTTTTGTCGATGCCGAATCTTCTAGGAGTCGGTTTCGGGAAAAAACTTTCATGAAAATAGACCAACCCTATTAGACAAAAATGTCTATTCGTATACCTTATTTATTTATAGACTCTAATATATATAGAAGAAATAGACTTCATTCTATGCACCTTTTATTAAAGCAGTGGTTTCTTTAGTGATTTGGCTTACTGGAGTATAATTTATTGAATAAACCCATTCACCATGTTTCCCCAAATGATGTTAATTCGGTACATTGTAAACTTTACCAAGTAGCGCAACTAACAGCTGATCGCTCAAAATTTGCACACACACACAAACATCACTAATGGCCATATTACGGAAATCTTAGGGAAATTGAAGTTAAATTTTTAAACAGACATAAAATGTTATAATTTTGGAATATATAGCATCTAGGACACCTTAATTGCAGTAGTTGAAAGAAAATGTTTGCTTATACTCAAGTATTTAATTATTTTTTCTAAATTTATCTTTAATATTGATGCAATGATTGATCCAATGCAACTCTGGTCTTCCTACTGTTCTTCATTCCACTCTATTCGAGTGCCTATTTTCACGGCCTGCGAGTGCCTTCCACTCTATTCGCAACATAACCTCGAATTAAGCTGCCAAACTATATAGTAAACAATGATTCGGTACGTCTTGCGATTCACACTTTTTTCTGTTTCGCTTACCCATTCACAATCGAGTCACTTCCGGCTTCAGAAATGGATTGCTTAGCTTTAGGCCCGTATTATGTATGTCACCATGAATGTTTGCGTCACATTCACAGTCACCCAGAATTCGTATTTTATAACTTCTTACGTATTCGCGTTTGTCCTCTTACGTAGTCACTACGTTTTCACTGAGACTGTCAAACCCAATACATAGCCAGTATAGCCACTTATTACTTTTGTTATTTCGGAAAACTTTGCAGTGCAATTTTTCGGAATAACTTCATTTCAACGAGCTGGTAATATTGCACCGAAACACCTAACAATTGTAAAAAAAGAAAACAGTGTAAATTGCAATATTGATTGCATTGTTTACTATATAGTTTGGCAACTTAAACAGAGGTTATGTTGCGAATAGAGTGGAAGGCAGTGGACTAGGCAGTCGAATGTCGAATGTCGAATGTACATAAACTCGTAAAGATTATCTCACTTTAAAATTTGAGTTAAATAATCTAAAGTTTTGTTTTGAAACTGAGTCGAGAACTGTTCGTGTGAATGTGCGAATTTTCACCGATCAGCTGTTAGTTGCGCTACTTGGTAAAATTTACAATGATTGATTGTCTGATTGTTAATGTGTTTAAAACCAGTTGCTTGTTTATTTTTCAATTGCGGTTGAATTTTATATGTTTCTTTATCTTTTTCCCCAAGTACTGCCGGCAATCGATTTGAGGATTTTGTTGCGGCCTTGCACTACAGCTGCAATTTTGGTACCATGCGCCTTGAAGTTCATACCACTATGACCGTATGGCCTGCGCTCAAGCTTCCGTAGGAACAGCCTCGTTGCAGTTGTTAACGCTACACTGTTTGTAACGTTGACCTGCTCTTTCTCATAATCAAAGAGTCATAATATAAAAGCTGACATTTTTTACGACAAACAAAATTTCTGGTAAAAGTCCAGAACAGGGGTCGACTGCTAATACGCGTCCAAAAATATAGAGAGAGGTGTCAAAAGACGCGTATTGACCTCTACAACAACAATCCGAAGATCCGTAGATATTTGCAGTTGAAGTTGGCAATTTTATGTGTTGTAATTGTGCACTGAAAAAAATTTTGTGAAAAAAGGGATTATGGAAGCATTTAATTTTTATCCCACCCCATTGGTGGATCGGCCAGAGTAATTTTTGATAAGCTCGGTCGAAGACCGCGAACGCGGAAAAGTGTTCTGAGCAAAAATACTATGGATGCCACCACCGGTTTCGGAGGGACCCGGGGTCATTTTTCGGTTTTTCATTAAAAAACTTTGAACGAGTCAATATTTTTATTTTCGTTTGGCACCTCTCACGATATTTTTGGACGCATATTAGCAGTCGACCCCTGTTCTGGACTTTTACCAGAAATTTTGTTTGTCGTAAAAAATTTCAATTTTATATTATGAGAAAGAACAGGTCAACGTTAGAAACAGTGTAGTCGACCCTTGTGGTAATACTCTAGACCAAATTTCAAAATTTTTTTTCAATATTTTGTGTTCGAATTTTATTTTAAACTTCATTCAGTGTTCTTTCAAGTTGTATGTCGGGGTTGATTCTGGATAGGTAAGTTAACCTGTCACTGAGGATCTGTTTGTGATTTTTTGCTTCATACGGGTCTGTTCTCAGGTGCCGTATTTCCTCATAATGTTTACGGAGATTACCGCTTAAGCCCCTGGGCAGTGTAGCCTCATCAATCAGATCTCTGTTGGGATGCCCAGATTTCTGGATATTCAACAGAAACTGTTTGGTTAGCATTCCATTTCATTGTTGTTGTTGTTGTAGCGATAAATCGTTATCGATTTTGATGGTCCTTCACCGGATATATATCAGGTATGTTCCGGTAACAAGCACCATTAAGGTACAAGCTCGACCATCTCGGGAACGATTTAATATGACCGCATTGAACCTTCTAGGTCATACCACCAATACATTTTTCTGAAGGACTTTTATTACAAAAGAAATAACAGTTTGGGTCCCTGGCTAAAATTTTTATAGGTTTCGCTTTTTTTATTCCTGTAAAATTTGACGAAATATGCATCCACATTGAACGAAGCTCTAAATATAACCTTTATCGGCTGTCTATGGAATATTTCAATAATTTTTCTCACGACATGTTAAGATTCTTCAGTTTTTACGTAAAAATTATAAAACAAACGACAATAAAAAAGCGAAGTGAATGAAGCAAACGCGACCCAGAAGCAAGTGAATATTTTGACAGCAAAAATGAGTGTTCGTGACACTTTGCGTCGCTATATAATACGAAAAAACGCAATGCAATCACCTACAGTCACCTATAGTCACTGAGAGTCACCGAAGTGAATGAATGCTCTTATATGATACGAATTTGGGCCCGTATTATGTATGTCACCGTGAATGTTTGCGTCGCATTCACTCACATTCACATTCACCCAGAATTCGTATTTTATAACTTCTTACGTATTCGCGTTTGTCGTCTTACGTAGTCACTACGTATTCACTGAGACTGTCAAGCCCATGGTTCAATTATGTATATAGTTGAACCATGGTCAAGCCCAATGCGTAGCCAGTATAGCCACTTATTACTTTTGTTATTTCGGAAAACTTTGCAGTGCATTTTTTTCGGAATAACATTGTTTTAACGAGCTGGCAATATTGCAGCTGTTGTAAATATTTATTAACACACACACGTAAGCAAATAAAATTATCCAGCACCTGCCCTAATACTTGTAACATTATAATGATAAAACTTACAAAACTAAATATATTCTTATGAAAACTATGAATAAGGAATTCGGGAACCACTTTATGACATATATAAAGCACACAGGCGTATTATTCATGTCATAATATATACACATAATAAAATTGTTATCTATTTTTACTGGTGCATCGACAAGGGTTTGGCAAACACTCGGAATGTATTTCTGACATAAACTTCTTATAGCATAAAAGTCTCTCAAAATTCTTATTGATTTTTGACAAATTCTTTCCATACGAAGGGCCCATAGTTTTATTATTTATTTGAAAGCAAACCCGAAACAGCTCTTCTAGTCATCTCATCCTTATATATGAAATCTCAAAAGGTGAGCGTACCATAAAAGTCATGTGGAGTAGCACAGGGATCAATTCTTGGTCCTGACTTGCGGAATGCCAGTTGCGATAAAATTTTCAATCTTGAAATGCGTGATGAACGAAATACACAAGAAGTACGCATAAAGCCAATCTAGTCATTATACACACAAAAGAGAGGCTCGACTCGCGTGGGGTCCAGCTTGTAGCCGAAAATAACAGAGTTGATACTCCCAACAAAAAATATATGCCACAAATAGCTTTTAAACCTTCTACGGAAATATGACATCAAAGAAGGTACTCAACTATCTAGGATTAGGTTAGACTCCCGACTAACAGTTCCTAATCTGGCTGATGACAAACATCGGAGGACTAACACAAGGAAAATGGAAACTGCTGATGGACATAACCCTATCTACGTTACTGTACGGCTCTGAACTGCGGCTACGATCCTTTTAAGCTTCTAATAGCTGTACAGCGACCAGCAGTTCTGAAAGTAACCGCTTATCGCACTGTATCAGGACCAGCCGTAAAAGTAAATGGAACAGTCTCCATCGACCTATTATTGCTGGAAAGAAGGTTATGGGAAAGAAAACCGCAGATGGATTAAAAGCACATAAAAGTTGTTAGAAAAGAGTGCAGGGAAGAAACGTTTAGGTTGTGGTAAGAATGTAAAATGAAAAACGACGGATATACGGCGAAACTTATAACATGTCTTGAAGCATAGGACACCAGGGGCCCTATTCAGTAACTGTGAGTTTTAAAATGTACACTTTTTCTTCACATAATTTGTATGAAAAAAAATGTACATTTCAAAACTCATAGTTACTGAATAGGGCCTCACGAGCTTTGGCGAGGTAAATTACGAAATAAAAAAAGACGAAAGCCCCTTCCGAAGAGGGAACCCAACTTCTTCGACCTGTAAGATATCTATTTAGGGATTTTCAAGTAAAGTAGTTCATTTATGTATAGAGGACGCAATTTTAGTGTTCAGAACGTTTGTACAGCGCAGCACTTTGTTATAAACGTGAAAGGGATAAATTATTATTTTGAAAATGGAGACAGTTCTCGGATTACTTACAGAATAATTTCGTGATCATATCGATATAATTTCGGAATTATTTTGAGGCTATTTGCGAATCATTTCACGTCTTTCTCCAATTTATTTCGGGGTCCTTTTGGTGCTATTTGTAGACCACTACGATATATCATATTCGCATCAATTCGGGACTCTTTCGGGATTATTTTCCGAATAAATTCGGGACTAATTAGTCCAGTTCGAGATTGTGTTCGAGATTATTTCGGGGCTATTTCTAGACTGCTTTTCGGAGTCTCTTCGAAGATATTTCTATATTACTTAGAGACTTATTAGGAATAGCCCCGCCAGCATTTTTTAAAAATTTTGATCAAAAAATATTTAAATATCTTATTTAAATACCCCAAGATGATTAAAAACGTTAAAATTTAAAAGCATATTCTGTTCGAAAATTAATGTATCGTCGGGAGAAAAATGTACCCTAAATTTTATTATGCTTGAATAATCATTTATTATTCATATTTCGAAACGCTTTTTTTCATATTTGATATCATTGTAAAATTGAGCTCTAATTGTTTTAGAGTAATATTTGACTACTTCTCACCATCATTTTCTAATCATATTCGTGAACATATTTCAATCGGTTTGGTTGAGATTTTAGAATGATTTTTGAATGCGTTTATAATGCATTTATTCCTCATATCTCATTCAAAATAAGATACTAAATTATAATCTTATTTCATCAGGGGAAGAAAGCACACGGAAGTGAACTATTTGCACCACAGGTAACTCGCAAAAAACTTAATCGATATATGTATGTATGTACACCTGCTACTACAACATCCACCATCAGCTATTATCCTCAACATCTCGAAATACGATACGATACGGGATGTGGAAGCCGTATCCAGGTATGTCAAGAGAGTTTCACTTACCTGAGGTTCAAATTGTTCACAACCTTTGTATTTTCCAACCATTATGTATTTTCTGGGCAGCCGAAGGTGGAGAAATGGTTGGGGAAGTCTTCGGTCACGAGCAGCATTTACATTATTTCTCGTTTGGAAGAATATCTTTTGTATAAATAATAATATTTTTATATATTTTTTCTGAGCTTCATGATTGAAAAAATTTGTGTATGTGAAAAAAAATTAAAATTTTCAATGAAAAGTAAAATTTTTACAAGTATAAAATTCATTATTCAGTCAACAAATATAGTCAAAAAAGATTCAGAAAGCTGAATTAAAAATGATTATAAATTTTTGATCACCTAAAGTAACCACATTTGATTCAAATATGATCCCAAAATGTGATTGACTATATTCAGTTTTTGATCTTCATAGGTAAGCATATTTGATTATTCTTTTTGTTGATATTTATGAAATATTAAAATTTAATCATCAAAGGAATTAAAAATTATTCCAAAAAGTTATCGAAAAATGCTTTTCAATTTTTGGTCATGAAAAGTATTCGTATTTGATTATATTATATCCTTTGTTCAATAGTATGATAACTCATTATTTAGTCAGAGAGAGTGGTCAAATTGTATTGTTATGTAGGGAAATTCAAAATTTAATCACTTAATGCTGAGTGGGATATAAAAGCTAAAGTTTTTGCCGACAAACAAAATTTCTAAATTTTGTTTCAAGATTTCATTATAAAATTGCTTCAATGTTCCTTCAAGTTGTATGTCGGGGTTGATTCTGGATAAGTAAGAGTTTAACATGTAACAGATATCCAGATTGAAGTTGATCTAGAGTGACTCGCGCCTCCCTTCTGCTTTCCTTTTATGCGAGTTCGGGCTATTTAACTTTAAGAATGGGGTTCGCAGGGCAATTTCTGGCATAGAGGTCCCACGCCTTTTTAAGGATATCACTGAGGACCTGTTTGCGGCGAAAGGAGTTTGGCATACACAACAACAACAACAGCTAGCAGGGTAGCAATTCTACTTGCAATTGCTGTTAGTTTGTACATACCGATAGCGATACTTATGTTGCTTTTTCATGATTTTGAACATAACAAGCAAATATTCACCCAAGTGAATACCTCAAACGCGACCCAGAAGCAAGTGAATATTTTGACAGCAAAAATGAGTGTCCGTGACACTTTGCGTCGCTATATAATACGAAAAAACGTAAGACAATCACCTACAGTCACCGATAGTCACGGAGAGTCACCGAAGTGAATGAATGCACTTATATATATATCTTATATTTACTTATATATCATATGTTACGAATTTGGTTTCACTTGGGTGAAATTGACTTTTCGCGTCGCGTTGTGTTATACATAATAACGCCGTTGGTTTCACTTGGATGAAAGTGACTCTTCGCGTCGCTTTGCGTTATACATAATAACGCCGTAAGTCTGGCAGCATGACATTTATCAATCAGCTGATTGCTTTTATGTAAACAATTAGTCGCTCGCCATATGTATAAAATATTTAGCAATTTACTTAACAAATACAAATTATGTCAGTATCACAAAAGTTAAATACACTCTTCCAAAGGAGGTCTATTAAATATGGAGTGCCATTCATGTTATTTATGGTTGCAGGCTCTTTTGGCTTGGAACAATTTTCGCGCCTGAGGTATGTTTTAGTTACGGTTCAGGCTGTATTCATTGTAATAAATACAAATTATTATCAGGTACCAGTTCTCCAGGAAAAAGACATTAACCCCGGAGGAAATGGAAAAGGTTGGTGTGAAAATGAAGAAACCAGAAGAAGTTACTTTGGAATCAGAATATGAAAAGGTGAAACGTATAAATATTGATGATTGGGAAAATAAACGTGGACCTAGACCGTGGGAGGAATGATATCTACCAATATTAAGACGTACTTAAAGAACTGTACCTTATATTAAATGTTAAGTATCTCCTAATTAAAAAATGTTTAATTTGTAAATCTATCCATCTTGCCGGCTTGTGTGAATAGAACTGCCTAATGCGGCGCATCGTTGTGTACTTGCGCTGATGTCAAGGTTGGTTCTACTGGCGCTGATGTAGTACCATCATCGAGTCCCGGGAATTCCGAAGTCTCGGTGTTAAATTTATTAAATCGCGGGATTTCTTCGGGAATCATATTGTAAATTTAAATAACTTTAATAGGTGAATGGTGACCCTGTTTTTATTTTTGTAAGTTTCAATTTCATGCCTAGTTAAGCATGGTGAAATAACCAGGTGAATTAAGCCGTCAATTGTCTCGCTCTAAATTCTCCTTTGTACTGTCATTCGGCTATCTGAAAATGTTTCACCAATGTTATCCCCGAAAGTGTTGTTTTTTAGCATTTTTTAGGAGTAAAAATTGTAGTTTTAATACTTTTTTCTCATACAGCCCAATTCGAAACGAAAATTCCGTGCGAGTTTTTTTTCCTTCTCCCATTCCTCGTATTCTAAATAAAAATTCCTTGTGAGTTTTTTCACTTCTCCCTTTCCTTCTATTCTGAACAATGCTGGAAAAAGCGGAAACTGGTTACGGAAAAGTAGGTATTATGAATGTGAGTGAGAGGGAGATTTCTCTGCCATTTCTTAGGAGTTTTTTCGCTTGTTAAATTAAAGGGAATGCATCAAAATAATTAAAGAAAAATGGTTCTTTTAAGAAAGAACTTTTTTGTACAAATTTGTGCTAAAATATGTACATTTTAAGTCGAAAAGTATATCATAAGCAACGGAAGAGCTCTTGGTATATTTGATGCAGCCATCCAGATTTTTTAAGAAGGCTTAAATAGATTTTGGCATATGACAAAAGACGAATTCAACTCGACTTGTCCGCCAGAAAATTGCTTTGCTGAATGGAAGAAGGCAACTCCAACGAATTTGTGTTATCCCGCCGTCTGCTTCTTCTTATGCTCATTTGTGGATGTTGCTGAGGCACCATTTCATTACTAATTTTAGTCAATTCCATATGAAATGCAATATTGTGTATTGTTCAAATTTTATTTCTAAATTTTAAACAAACTCGCAGCAATAATTAAACTTCAATTTCTTAAACAAAAATAGAAATACGCAACAAAATTTCAATTGGCAAAACAGCTGACTTCGAAAATTCGAAATTCCTATTCCCCAATTATTCTTCTCCCTAGGAGAACAGAATTGGAGGAATTTTTCCGCGGGAATAAAAAAATCCGTGAGAACAAAATTCCGCGAGAATATTTAGAATTAGTCTGATAAACTAGTAGGTGAATATCGATGGACCTTTACTGAATTTAATTACAGATATTCATCATTTGAGTATCTTTCGTGTTGGCTTTCATAAGTAAGGCCGTTCTTAACTATTACGTTCATATTGGTGATGTTTCCATTATATATTGTAACGAATTTACTTGCAATCCTTTTATTTGCAACCCTCTGCTAAGTTCGAATCACTAAACTGTTGAATAAACAACTCCAATATGTAATAATGCAAAATGGCCTTTATTAAAGTACTTCACAATAACACTCAAACTGTTCAACGAATAGCTTGCTTAATAACCAAACTGATTGATAGCTCAAATGAAACTCATAGTGTACAAGTACAAGTGTGTTGACTTCTTTCTGACAGGCACTCGCTTAAGTGAGCATAACGGGAAAATCTGGGTTGCCATTGTTGTTTCGGTTGAAAACGGTCAATTAGGGTTCTGTGCAGAGACGTAAAAGACTGAAACAGGGTTTATGTAGTCACAAAAGTGTTGCTCCTGTTCCACAGCGTTTTAATTTTATATCATGGCGAAAAGTGTTCAGTTCAGAGTTATTGATTTTTATTAAAAGTTTAATCTATTACGGAGGGTTACTCCTTTAAGTGCAAAAAGCAGAGAAAACGTAGTTTTTCAAATTATTGTGAAAAACTATTTAATTTGAATTTCTGTACCCTAGTTCACTATATTTGTGTAACACAAGAATCTAGAGGTCAATTCCTTAACTATGAAAAACTGAAAAATGTACACTTATTGAAAACTCATTTGCACACACAATTTACACTTTGAACTTAGTTGTGTTTTTATGCACAAAATTTCGAAACTAAAAACAAAATTTTCATTTGTCAGAAAAAATAAAGAAAAAACGGCCTATTGTCAAAAACCCCTATCGAAATACAAACTGGCTTGTTTGTTTTTAATGAACTACTTTGTATTTTTCTTGTATTTCGTTAGTTTTTTTAAATATAGTTCACACACTTACACCGGTACTGAAATCTTATTGGCTCCCTCGACAGAAAATATAAGAGAAAATACAAGAAAAATACATAGAAAATAAAGTAGTGTCATATAGGAGTTTGATTTGTTTGCACTTACAGCACCATTTTATTTTTTTTTCCCGTTTTGGGAATTGAATCTTTCAATTCCAATAAATGGCAAGAGGACCTTTAAATTGCCTCTTAAATCGCCAGGTTAACAAACGTATAAGGGTAATATACTTGCAACATTTAGACGTGCATAAGCAGCTAACATATGTCGCAAAGTAAAAACCCGTAGCACAAATTTTTTCCTTGTAATTGCTAAATATATGGCTTGTTGCCATGTGCTTTTTCAAAATTTGCAATTCATCGTAAATTATATTTTTATGTATGTATCATAATTTCACTCCCTCCAGCAAGTGGTACCCCTATCATGCCCAAGCCAGTGGCTTCAGACATCCTCCCATTGTAATAGCAATGTTAATATAGTCATCATGTGTCTTGTTAATTTGTTAAATAATTCAGCTTTTTGGGTAATTCCAAGTAGTGACTTGTTTTCTTTATGTAGATTATTAATATTTTAATCATAAAGTTTCACTTCCAATCGTAGAAATTTGTTTAATTATAAAGTTGAAATCAGGTTAGACAAGGTATTGTAATGCGCTTGTTATAGTTGTTATGCTATACTTATTTGCTAATATTTACACTACAATGCGCTTGCTATAGTTATTATTTTATGCGTTTTTTGCCAGTAATTCCTTAAATCTAGTCCATTCAATTGTTGATTTTAATCCAATTGAAGTAAATATTTTTCGTTTATTTTATTTTTGTAAAAGTATTTTCGCCTTGTCAGGTGTTATATTTTATATTTATTCTGGTTATGTGTACATGACTGTACATTAGTATATAATAAGGATATTCGCAATCCCGTTATTCTTTTGGTTTATATAGCGTAGCAATTATATGTAAAATGTGAATATATGTACATAACCGTACATTTAGTTATGTATTATGTGAATTTCTATCCGGTTACATGTGTACATGACTGTACATTAATATATGATAAGGGTATTTTCAATCCCGTTACTTGTAATTTGTGTCCTTTGTGGAGTTATATGTTATCACAATTTATATGTAAGGTATAATCTCTACCCCGTTATATGAATAGTTCATATAATAAATTAAACTTTTATCGTATCCAATCTTTGTACTTTTGTCCAATTTAGTTTATATTTTTCCAATTCACAGTAATGTCTCATGTCAAATTGTATTCATATACAATTTAAAAAGTTCCAGTGTAATAGATATATCTCTTTTGATTATCCATGTAGCTTCATGCGAAGATTTTGTATTAAATGTTGTCCATAACTTATTTAATAATTTGGGAAAAATTTAAACAACGTGACATCAGGACGGACAAGGCGACAGCTGTTTCGATTATACCTTGTAAATCTCTTCAAAGCCTTTTCTCCCGGGAGTGGGAGTCGAACTCGCACCCCTACGATAGTTGAAATGGTTGTAAACGCATTCAGCTACGTCGTGCCTGTTGTGAAGTCTTTCCCAATTGCCTTCTTTTTGCATATTTTAATCTTTTACACATTGCATACTTCGTATGCAATTATGTGTTAAAGCTATGCTTGGTACGGCGGTTTTCAAAGAAACTTTGGTTTTTTTTGTTGCTGTTTTCGTTCTATTTATAGAACTACAACGAATTAACCAATTTTGTCTGTTTGTATGATTTTTAATAATCGGGGATTGCCCATATTGCTTCTTTTTTTTTTAAATGTATGAAAACATTTATTTGAAGCAATTTTTTTAATTTTATAATTTATTTAATATTTTGCGAAAAATTTAAACAACGTGACATCAGGACGGACAAGGCGACAGCTGTTTCGATTATACCTTGTAAATCTCTTCAAAGCCTTTTCTCCCGGGAGTGGGAGTCGAACTCGCACCCCTACGATAGTTGAAATGGTTGTAAACGCATTCAGCTACGTCATGCCTGTTGTGAAGTCTTTCCCTTGTTTTATTTATCTAGATTACAAATTTTTTTTTAGTAGTATTTTATGTATTTATTTTAACTTTCGATTTTAATGATAAGTAGAACTAATCACACCATTACTGTTCTTTTTACAGTTTCGTAGCTCCGTTATTTCATACAGAATATTTCTTCCATTATACAAAGTTTAAAGTCTTGTTTTGTAGCTCCATTATCTTATACAAATTCAATTTTAATGTTACATATTATTAATGTTTTTTATACACGAATGCCTTTATAATTAGACAAAAAGTTAATTTTAATTGAACAAAATCTATAAATTTTACTTTACATAGCACATTTCTTTTTCACAAAACCGTTTTACACTTAAACGAATGTGTAATTATGGCGACATTTTTAACAAAACGATGTTACTGCTTCGGCGGTATACTTGCAATTGCAGCACCATTTTATTTGCAGGAGACTTTTACAGCTATAAAAATTAAGGCGGATTTACACAGACGCTTTGGTTGTGTTGCATTCATTAATTCATCTGTCGGGCGAAGTATCGAAAAATTTACATAAACGCTTTGGTTGCGTGCTTACGCTTTGAAACACCATACGAAAAACAATGAAACGCTGTGCTAAAATATGTACATTTTAAGTCGAAAAGTATATCATAAGCAACGGAAGAGCTCTTGGTATATTTGATGCAGCCATCCAGAAATTGTGCAGATTTTTTAAGAAGGCTTAAATAGATTTTGGCATATGACAAAAGACGAATTCAACTCGACTTGTCCGCCAGAAAATTGCTTTGCTGAATGGAAGAAGGCAACTCCAACGAATTTGTGTTATCCCGCCGTCTGCTTCTTCTTATGCTCATTTGTGGATGTTGCTGAGGGACCAATTCATTACTAATTTTAGTCAATTCCATATGAAATGCAATATTGTGTATTGTTCAAATTTTATTTCTAAATTTTAAACAAACCCGCAGCAATAATTAAACTGCAATTTCTTAAACAAAAATAGAAATACGCAACAAAATTTCAATTGGCAAAACAGCTGACTTCGAAAATTCGAAATTCCTATTCCCCAATTATTCTTCTCCCTAGGAGAACAGAATTGGAGGAATTTTTCCGCGGGAATAAAAAAATCCGTGAGAACAAAATTCCGCGAGAATATTTAGAATTAGTCTGATAAACTAGTAGGTGAATATCGATGGACCTTTACTGAATTTAATTACAGATATTCATCATTTGAGTATCTTTCGTGTTGGCTTTCATAAGTAAGGCCGTTCTTAACTATTACGTTCATATTGGTGATGTTTCCATTATATATTGTAACGAATTTACTTGCAATCCTTTTATTTGCAACCCTCTGCTAAGTTCGAATCACTAAACTGTTGAATAAACAACTCCAATATGTAATAATGCAAAATGGCCTTTATTAAAGTATTTCACAATAACACTCAAACTGTTCAACGAATAGCTTGCTTAATAACCAAACTGATTGATAGCTCAAATGAAACTCATAGTGTACAAGTACAAGTGTGTTGACTTCTTTCTGACAGGCACTCGCTTAAGTGAGCATAACGGGAAAATCTGGGTTGCCATTGTTGTTTCGGTTGAAAACGGTCAATTAGGGTTCTGTGCAGAGACGTAAAAGACTGAAACAGGGTTTATGTAGTCACAAAAGTGTTGCTCCTGTTGCACAGCGTTTTAATTTTATATCATGGCGAAAAGTGTTCAGTTCAGAGTTATTGATTTTTATTAAAAGTTTAATCTATTACGGAGGGTTACTCCTTTAAGTGCAAAAAGCAGAGAAAACGTAGTTTTTCAAATTATTGTGAAAAACTTTTTAATTTGAATTTCTGTACCCTAGTTCACTATATTTGTGTAACACAAGAATCTAGAGGTCAATTCCTTAACTATGAAAAACTGAAAAATGTACACTTATTGAAAACTCATTTGCACACACAATTTACACTTTGAATTTAGTTGTGTTTTTATGCACAAAATTTCGAAACTAAAAACAAAATTTTCATTTGTCAGAAAAAATAAAGAAAAAACGGCCTATTGTCAAAAACCCCTATCGAAATACAAACTGGCTTGTTTGTTTTTAATGAACTACTTTGTATTTTTCTTGTATTTCGTTAGTTTTTTTAAATATAGTTCACACACTTACACCGGTACTGAAATCTTATTGGCTCCCTCGACAGAAAATATAAGAGAAAATACAAGAAAAATACATAGAAAATAAAGTAGTGTCATATAGGAGTTTGATTTGTTTGCACTTACAGCACCATTTTATTTTTTTTTCCCGTTTTGGGAATTGAATCTTTCAATTCCAATAAATGGCAAGAGGACCTTTAAATTGCCTCTTAAATCGCCCGTTTAACAAACGTATAAGGGTAATATACTTGCAACATTTAGACGTGCATCAGCAGCTAACATATGTCGCAAAGTAAAAACCCGTAGCACAAATTTTTTCCTTGTAATTGCTAAATATATGGCTTGTTGCCATGTGCTTTTTCAAAATTTGCAATTCATCGTAAATTATATTTTTATGTATGTATCATAATTTCACTCCCATCCAGCAAGTGGTACCCCTATCATGCCCAAGCCAGTGGCTTCAGACATCCTCCCATTGTAATAGCAATGTTAATATAGTCATCATGTGTCATGTTAATTTGTTAAATAATTCAGCTTTTTGGGTAACTCCAAGTAGTGACTTGTTTTCTTTATGTAGATTATTAATATTTTAATCATAAGTTTCACTTCCAATCGTAGAAATTTGTTTAATTATAAAGTTGAAATCAGGTTAGACAAGGTATAGTAATGCGCTTGTTATAGTTGTTATGCTATACTTATTTGCTAATATTTACACTACAATGCGCTTGCTATAGTTATTATTTTATGCGTTTTTTGCCAGTAATTCCTTAAATCTAGTCCATTCAATTGTTGATTTTAATCCAATTGAAGTAAATATTTTTCGTTTATTTTATTTTTGTAAAAGTATTGTCGCCTTGTCAGGTGTTATATTTTATATTTATTCTGGTTATGTGTACATGACTGTACATTAGTATATAATAAGGATATTCGCAATCCCGTTATTCTTTTGGTTTATATAGCGTAGCAATTATATGTAAAATGTGAATATATGTACATAACCGTACATTTAGTTATGTATTATGTGAATTTCTATCCGGTTACATGTGTACATGACTGTACATTAATATATGATAAGGGTATTTTCAATCCCGTTACTTGTAATTTTTGTCCTTTGTGGAGTTATATGTTATCACAATTTATATGTAAGGTATAATCTCTACCCCGTTATATGAATAGTTCATATAATAAATTAAACTTTTATCGTATCCAATCTTTGTACTTTTGTCCAATTTAGTTTATATTTTTCCAATTTACAGTAATGTCTCATGTCAAATTGTATTCATATACAATTTAAAAAGTTCCAGTGTAATAGATATATTTCTTTTGATTATCCATGTAGCTTCATGCGAAGATTTTGTATTAAATGTTGTCCATAACTGTTTTATTTATCTAGATTACTAATTTTTTTTAGTAGTATTTTATGTATTTATTTTAACTTTCGATTTTAATGATAAGTAGAACTAATCACACCATTACTGTTCTTTTTACAGTTTCGTAGCTCCGTTATTTCATACAGAATATTTCTTCCATTATACAAAGTTTAAAGTCTTGTTTTGTAGCTCCATTATCTTATACAAATTCAATTTTAATGTTACATATTATTAATGTTTTTTATACACGAATGCCTTTATAATTAGACAAAAAGTTAATTTTAATTGAACAAAATCTATAAATTTTACTTTACATAGCACATTTCTTTTTCACAAAACCGTTTTACACTTAAACGAATGTGTAATTATGGCGACATTTTTAACAAAACGATGTTACTGCTTCGGCGGTATACTTGCAATTGCAGCACCATTTTATTTGCAGGAGACTTTCACAGCTATAAAAATTAAGGCGGATTTACACAGACGCTTTGGTTGTGTTGCATTCATTAATTCATCTGTCGGGCGAAGTATCGAAAAATTTACATAAACGCTTTGGTTGCGTGCTTACGCTTTGAAACACCATACGAAAAACAATGAAACGCCGTACATTATCTTTGCTTTAAAGCGACCAAAGCGTTTATATAATTTTGCCCTTAAATGCCAACCTAATAAAACCGCACTGCGTTTTTTTTAGCGCACGCATACAACCGGCGTTTTTTGCCCTAACCCAAATAAGAATGCGTTGCGACAATGTAAAGCATGTGTGCAAAAGTCAAATCTAAATGTCACGCAGAAAAAAAATTGGAAATCGAGTTAGGTTTTCACGCAGCAAATTCAATTTGGGTTGCTCTCATACAAGATTTATGTGCATGAGAAATTTTTGACAGAAAATGACTTGCGTGCGTTTATATTAGGTTAGCATGTTATGCATTTGTGTAAACAGCCTTAGAAGTTAAATTTTTCCATGTTACACGTGTGGCGCTTTATATTTTGACTCTAATTTAAATAAATTTTGCTTTCCGTGTGTTTTCGCATTATTGCAGGCTACAAATCTTCTAGTATTTTTTCCGCGGAAATATATGCAACTATTTCATCTGTAAATACTACAATGTTTTATTAAACTATCAAATGCAACTCAGCTTGAAGTACTCTTACGTACCAAAAATGCAACTCTAGACCTGAGATTTGCATCAGGTGAGCGAGGCTGTTTGTAGTTTTGAATTTTATCGCTTAGTTTACACACTTGTCTAGGTACACTATGATGAAACTCCACTATTCAAAATAATACTGCTCTTGCTCGCTAGATAGCGTCTTAGTCGAAACTGCTTGACAACTCAAATCAAACTGAATTCCAGCGCCTCTACAATTGCCGCCTTTTATACTCTTTGATTTCAACCTTCGCATCTTCTAGACGCTTCCAGAATCTACTAGTCCAGCAGCTCTCAAACTTCTCAGCTGTAACTACAATTGCACAATTTTATAGTTTTTCTCATTGCATACTTATAGGAGTATCTCAGATATATGCATGTGTTTGTGCATTGACTCTCCGCTGCTCGTATACGTACATGGTACATATGTGTAGACGCAATTATTGTTTCGTTTATGTAGATACATAATGATTGATCTATGGATGTGAATTCACGTCACTGCTTAGCATCGGCTTAGAGACGATAGCATCGCTCAGTGCTGCTAACATTCGTTACAATATAAATTGAAACAGGTCCTTGTTAAAACACACTATTTGTATCCACATCATATCCAACAAGAATTTTGGCCTGTGCAGCACTTCTTAAGACTTTCGAGAAATATTTTTGTCATTCCTGCATCAAGAACACCAAAACTGTCGTTTTATATATATAAAAACTGCGATAAAATAATGGATTTTTAAATATAATTACAAAAAATAAAAATTGTAACTCACTGTTGTTGTTAGAAATTATATATATATGTATCCGGCTCGATCGGATCAGCATCTTCTGGTCCTAGGCCAACTGCCGCGGGGCTAGTATATCTCGTGGCATATTTTAGTAATTAATAACTTGGTAACATTAGTAATACATCATGAATTCAACTGTCAGGAGTTTTTGGGGGAGTTCCGACTCTCAATGGCAAATCAACAGAGCAGATGACAATATCAATGCATTTTTAGGGATAGAAACACATTTAGAAGAATTATGGTCACTTCCAAGTTGGACTGTAAAACTTTTCACCGAACCCGAAACACATTTAAGTGCGGAAAGTTACTATAGTTCAACTAAATAATGGATAACACCTCTCCCTTTTATGTCCGGTTTTTTGATGAAAGCTCCAACTTCAGTTGAAGTTGAGGTAAGTTTGCTTTAGACGCATTATTGAATTTTACTTTCATTTTATTCGATGCCACACTCGCACTGGCGCCCCTTTTGTACTGGCGGTAGGTGACACTGATATGCTGAAAAAAACAGTTTCTTCGTAGCAAAGTATTAATTGCTCCTATTTTTCAAAGCGGGTAAAAATTTTAACCTCTTTAACCGTTGAAAATACATCCCTACCGTTTCAGATAGCGTGCATCTTCTGTCTTTGTTTATTTACTTCACCTGGTGATTCCACCATGTAGTTAAGTAGACGTTACAAATCTTAATGATCCGATTTTAAAGGAAACAGCCAATTTTCTATCTGATATCGTGGTGTACATAAAGTAATAATGGAGTATAATTACAATTTCCCCAATTAATGTATAGTCTGAAAGATGTTCATCAACTGTGGGTTGTATATGTAACAAGTAAAGATCTAGTCTTGGACACCGTGGTGTGATGGGATCGTGCTCCGCCTACCACACCGTATGCCCTGGGTTCACACCCCGGGCAAAGGAACATCAAAATTTTAGAAATAAGGTTTTTCAATTAGAAGAAAACTTTTCTAAGTGGGGTCGAGCCTCTGCAGTGTTTGGCAAGCGCTCCGAGTGTATTTCTGCCATGAAAAGCTCTCAGTCAAAACTCATCTGCCTTGCAGATGTCGTTCGGAGTCGGCATAAAACATGTAGGTTAGGCCGGGTCGATTTGTGGGGAGGCAAAAAAATCGCCCATTGCTCTGTGAAAATCATATTCTAGGGATCAAAATAAGAAACTTTGCCGAAGGAACCATACCTCTAAAACGAATTACCAGTATGGACTAGGGGCGGATTATAAGGACGCCCAGTCCTAGGGCCACAACAGCAATTGCGTCCTGGCCTTCCCCAACCCAGGCGTAGTCACCCGTCACTTACCCCCAGAGTGGCGACGTCTCCCCTTATGCACTTCAGAATTCTGCAGTTAAACTGTAATGGACTAACTGGGAAGATTACGGAGATAGTCGATTTCATGAAGCGGCACAACATCCGCATTGCTGCGATTCAAGAGACTAAACTCACAGCAAGATCGGCATTGCAGACCTGCTCTGGTTATAATGTCCACAGGAAAGACCGCGAGAGTGGAAATGGAGGCGGCCTCGCGTTTATCATACACCACTCTGTGCAATATTGTATATTTGATCCTGGCATCGACCGCAGGGACAATGTCTTAGAACGTCAAGGCCTATCTGTCCGGTCAGGCGATGCAAACCTAGAAATCATCAACATCTACATCCCTCCTGCCACCTGTTGCCCCCGTGGATACCGCCCTAATATCAGGACCTTACTCACTGGCAACAATCGCATTATCTTAGGCGATTTCAATGCCCATCATCATCTATGGCATTCAAACTTGCGGGCGGACAGTAAGGGTGAGATGTTGGCGGATCAAATAGAAGAAACGACGTTCTGCACAATAAACGGAGACGCCCCCACACGTATGGTAGGAAGCTGTCACAGCTCGCCAGATATCTCAATCGTGAGCGCAGAACTCATAAACTGCGTCAACTGGCAGCCGATGGTAACATTGGCATCCGACCACCTGCCCATACTTATTTCGCTTGAGCGTAACGCCGACTTCATCGTCACTGAAAAACGCACTTTCATAAACTTCAAAAAAGGAAAGTGGGAAGAATATAAATCCTTTACAGACAGCCGCCTAGCTGCCCTCCCTATCACGACTGATGCCCGCCAAGGGGAGCGTGCCTTCCGTAAGGTCATTAAATCCGCCTCGGCACATTTCATTCCCGCCGGGAGAATTCCCGAAATCCGGCCCCACTTCCCGGCGGAGGCCGCAAACTTAGCGAGAGAACGTGACCTTATAAGACAGCTTGACCCAGGCGACCCCCAAATAAGGGATATAAACCAACGCATCAGATTGCTTGTAGATGAACACAAGCGGGCGAAATGGGAGGAGCACCTAAGATGTTGTAACCTCTCTACCGGTGTGGGTAAACTTTGGTCCACCGTAAAGTCCCCATCGAATGCGACTAAGCACAAAGACAAAGTTTCCATCGCCTTTGGCGACAAAGTGCTGTCGGACGCGAAAAAATGCGCGACCGCTTTCTGCCGACAATATATAATGCATTCTACGGTCGACAAAGATAGACGGAGAGCCAATAGACGCGCACATAAACACAAATTCAGCGCGTCACCAATCACCATCACCGCTAAAGAGGCTGAGGACGCCATTGGTCGTGCTAAACCATCCAAAGCAGTGGGCCCAGACGGCATAGCCATGCCGATGCTTAAAAACCTAGGGAAAGAGGGGTTCAAATATTTAGCGCATGTCTTCAATCTGTCTCTTTCCACCTTTGTCATACCTGAGAAATGGAAAATGGCCAAGGTGGTCCCGCTACTAAAGCCTGTGAAACCAGCTAACATAGGTGAGTCGTATCGTCCGATATCTCTCCTATCGCCAGTGGCAAAGACGCTTGAAGCCATTTTGCTCCCTTATTTCCAAGCAAATTTGCAGCTAGCCCGTCATCAGCATGGCTTCAGAAAACTCCATAGCACTACCACCGCGCTGAATGCCATTAGCACCAAGTTAAATTGCGGTTTAAATCAATACCCCCACCATAGAACAGTACTCGTAGCGCTAGACCTATCAAAAGCCTTTGATACGGTCAACCATGGCTCGTTACTGCAGGACCTGGATGGGTCTACCCTTCCCCCATGTCTTAAAAGGTGGACCGCAAATTATCTGGGTGGTCGGCAGGCATCGGTGCAATTTAGAAACGAAACATCAAAACCAAGGAGAATTAAACAGGGGGTGCCACAGGGTGGTGTCCTATCCCCACTTTTGTTTAATTTCTACATATCTAAGCTACCTTCACCACCGGAAGGAGTCACAATCGTTTCCTACGCCGATGACTGCACAATAATGGCCACAGGCCCAGGCCCAAAGATCGATGCGCTATGCAATAAAATAAACGGCTACCTCCCTGATCTCTCCAGTTTTTTCGCCTCGCGAAACCTGGCATTATCACCGACTAAATCTTCCGCGACCTTATTTACAACATGGACGCCCCAAATGTCGACCATTTTGAACATCCACGTCGTTGGCACTACGCTACCGACTGTTCGACACCCCAAAATCTTGGGTGTGACGTTTGATCAGGATCTACATTTTGGTGAGCACGCAGCCGCAATTGTTCCGAGAATTCAGAGCCGTAACAAAATCCTCAAATCCCTCGCTGGCAGTACTTGGGGAAAAGATAAAGAAACGCTCATGACTACATACAAAGCAATTAGCAAGCCGATTACGTGCTACGCGTCACCCATATGGTCGCCAAGCCTAAAAATCACCCACTGGAAGAAACTACAGGCCTGCCAAAATACTGCTCTCAGAATCGCCACGGGCTGTCTTCTTATGTCCCCAGAACACCATCTGCATAATGAGGCGAGAATACTCCCCATCAGGGAGAGAAATGAGATGCTGACCAAACAGTTCCTGTTGAATACCCAGAAACCTGGGCATCCCAACTGATATCTGATTGATGAACCAGCACCGCCTAGGGGCTTAAGGAGTCATCTCCGTAAGCATTTTGAGGAAATACGGCACCTGAGAACCCAGCCGTATGAAGTGAAAAAACACAAGCAGGTCCTTGGTGAACTCCATAAACAGGCGTCGGACCTTTATGCCGGGAATTTCCCGGTGAATCAAGTACTTAACGAAAATTATCCAAAACTTGCGGAAGAGGAACGCATACTCCCCAGGGAAACGCGTGTCACTCTTGCTCAACTTCGTTCTGGATACTGTAACAGGTTAAACTCTTACCTATCCAGAATCAACCCCGACATACAAAATGTATGCCCCGCTTGCAATGTGTCCCCACATGACACCAACCATCTCTTCAATTGTAATGTGGAACCAACGCCTCTAACACCCCTTCCTTATGGTCCACCCCTGTTGAAACGGCAAGTTTCCTTGGACTCCCGTTAGAGGATATTGATGACAATTTGTGATCGGTCGCGGCTATTAGGTGGGCGAGCATTGCAACAACAGTGGAGAAGGATACGGAGCAGAGGAAGTAAAAGAGCTCTCGTAGTGCCGTGCAGCACTAATTGTTCAACGCTTGGGAGCAGTGGTCGACCCAACAGAAATGGAGATCGAGCGCTTGGAATGGGCCCATGAAGCGGTAGAAGTAGGTCGAAGGCAGTTCAAAAGGTTTGCTGCGAGAAACCCTCGGTTCTGTAACCGGTACGAGCAGGAAGAAGCGTCGAATGGCAGAATGAAGAGGCAACGTTCGGCGGAAGGCGACAAGCCTGCTTTCAAGAGGCAGAAAGGACCCAGTCCTAGAGCCGCGAGGCAGGGCAGTCGCATAGACAAGACAAGTTGGCCCAAAGCTGTAAGACAGATGGGCTCCAATAGCGAGGTAGCCACTACCTCGAAAGCTGCGAGTCAGAGGGAAGTTCCAATTAAGGAAGTAGGAGATAAGCCAAAGGGAGATAACGCTAAGACTCCGGCTTTCTCGGAGGCGCTAAAGGGAGTTAACGCTAGACTCCGGCTTTCTCGGAGGTGCCAAAGGGAGATAACACTAAGACTCCTGCTTTTCCCGAGAAGATGAGTGATGTGGCAAAGCAGTCACTGACTGTGGCGCTGGTTGATCGTAGCAGTCCTTTCGGACAAATGACTACTGAAAGGTGGAGATCTGTGGAAAAGGAGCTTATTAGCTTAATGCTTAAGATGATGCGGGAACAACCAAGTAAGCCCCTTCCAACCTTTGATTCGGGGGGATGGTATAACGGTGTGAAGATGATAGCGTGCGACAACATCGCGAGCTTGCAGTGGCTGGAGGAAGTGGTTCCAAACCTCCAAAGGCAAGGTACGAACGCGCGGTTTGAGGTGGTGGATAAAGCGCAAATCTCCACGGTACCAAAAGTTAAGGTATGGATACCATGCGTGATGAAGTCGGATGATACACTGCGACTTCTGCAGAATCAGAATCCGAACATATCGACACAGGATTGGAAGGTACTTACTGTATCTCGGCCTATCGAGTATGGTCAGTTCTACATCTTCCAAATAAACAAGCAGGCGGAGGATATTTTGTACACGCAGCTTGGTAAAATGTCCTTTGGCACTGGCAAAATTTACATGCGACTCAGAAAAAGAAGTCCCGAGGATAAAAACCCTAACACGCTAGAGGTGGGCGAAGTTGAAAAGGACCTCAAAAGCCTAAGGGAAAAAAGACGGGTGGAGGTCCCCGACGTCACCACGAACGTGCTAGAAGAGGACCAACCGCTAAAAGAGGAACACCCTGCACAACAGTCACGAGAGGCTGAAAGGGGCCTCGAATACTCTAAACCAAAAGGGCAAGGGGAGGACGACGACGTCAAGACGAAGGTGCTGGAGGGGGACTAACAGCCCAATAGTGCTGCGAGTCCTACAGATAAACCTCCAACACAGTAAAGTGGCGTCGAGCGAACTCCTCCTAACCCTTGAGGAGGGTTCGTTTGACGTGGCGCTGATCCAGGAGCCGTGGCTCTCATCGGGAGGAAAGGTTTCTGGACTTAGCACGCGCGGGTTTGGCGTTTACTACGCGCAAACGGAAGGACGGGTGCGAGCTGTAGTAATGGTAAGGAAACAGCTGCATTCATATATGCTGCCTAATTACACCACTGAGGATCTCGTAGCGGTGGCCGTTGAGCAAAAGAATAAGCAGGCATTTATCCTGGCATCCTGCTACATGGCCCATGCTGCGGAGGTCCCACCGATGGAGTGCAAAAGGCTAGTACAGGAGGAAGGGCGCAAAGGGCAGTTGGTCGTAGGCGCAGATGCAAATGCGCACCACAATGCGTGGGGAAGAGCAGATACGAACGAGAGAGGCGAATCTCTGTTTTGTTACATCCTGCAAACCAATTTGCAGATAGCCAACAGGGGAAATGTCCCTACATACATTGGTCCAACATCCAGCAATGTTCTGGATATTACATTGAGCTCCGAGCGTGATATATCAAGGTATGATTGGATGGTTCTTGATAGACCATCCTTCTCCGACCATGCGTATATCAGCTTCAACATCCCCCTAAAGAGGGTAGAGAAGGGAGGAACCTTTAGAAACCCTAGGTCAACGAACTGGACTAAATTCCAGAAACATGTAGAAACAACACTGGGACAACCCAAAGAGGTTGCTAATGTAGAGGAACTGGAGGAGTCGAATGAATTCCTAACAAGGACGCTTATGACTGCGTATAACAAAGCTTGCCCTCTAAGAAGATTCAGAGGAAAAGCAAAGCCGCCATGGTGGAGCAATGAGCTGAGCCTTCTAAGAAGACAGGTTAAAGAAATGTTTAAGCTCGCAAAGACCGCGGAAAGCGAAGCGTGTCGGGACGAGTACAGGGATCTACTGAGGATCTACAAGCGTGAAATTACCAGGGCGAAGAGAAACTCATGGAAAAGTTTCTGTACGGACATAGAGTGCTCCAGCGAAACAGCACGGTTGAAAAAAGTCCTAGCAAAGGGAAACATAGTCCAGGGACTAATAAACAAAGAGAACAGGGAATGGTCACGTAATAGTGAGGAATCCCTTGAGGTACTTCTCGATACACATTTGCCATCGGGAGACGGTTTAGAGGAGCCAGCAGACATCACTCACACTTCGATCACGGATCTAGTAGTGCCGGTCTTGTTGACCGATACCAAGATCGAGTGGGCAGTGAAGACGTTTTCTAAGTTTAAATCGCCGGGCCCAGATGGTATATTCCCGGCCATGCTACAAGTCTCAAGCAGGGCGGTCGTGGAATGGCTTAAAATAATATTCGATGGGTGCATACGACTGAATCATGTACCGCACTCTTGGAGAACTGCTCGTGTAGCTTTTCTACCAAAGGCGGGGAAGATCGGTCACATGTATTCCAAAGACTATAGACCCATTAGCTTAACATCATTTCTGCTCACAACCTTTGAGAGGCTGATAGATGTGTACATAAAGTCCAACGTGGATGAAAAGCATGCGTACACCAAAGGCAAGTCGGTAGACACCGCATTGCATTTGTATTTGTATTTATTAGGCAATTCATCCCAGCACAACAATTTGGCAAAAATTATTTTACAGTGCTAGTCGTAGGGTGGTAATAAGCATAGAGAAATCCCTGGAATATAAGGAATATGCTCTAGGAGTCTTCTTGGACATTGCCGGGGCTTTCAATAATGTTGAAAAATGGGCGATTATGGATGGTCTTAATTACATTAAAGTACATCCTGCCTTAATCAGATGGATCAGCTGCATGTTAAATTGCAGAAAGATTACATCACAATGGGGATTGTACGAGGCCACGAAATCAGTGGGCAGGGGTACGCCGCAGGGAGGGGTGCTATCACCTCTGCTGTGGACGCTGGTCATCAACCAACTGCTCAGGCAATTCGATGAGGGACCCGTAAAACTTACGACTTACGCAGATGACGTTGCAATTGTCATAAGTGGAAAGTGCCTTCCAACGATTAGTTCTTTGATGGATCGGGCGCTTCGCGATATTCATACCTGGGCATCTAATGTCGGGTTGAAAGTCAATGCGGAGAAGACGGATATGGTCTTGTTTACAAAGAGGTACAAGCTCCCAAATTGGACCAGGCCTAAGTTAGGACCTTACAGGAGAAACCTTGCACAAAATATTTAGGAATCATCCTAGACAGTAAGCTGTCATGGAAGCTCAACGTGGAGGAGAGGGTCAAGAAGGCCTCAACGGCACTCTACGCATGTAAAAGAATGCTGGGGTGTACGTGGGCCTATCGCCCTCTCTTTCTCATTGGGTTTTTACAGCGATTGTAAGTCCTATTCTATACTATGGAGTTCTTGTTTGGTGGAAAGCCACACAAAAAACAACATACCTCAAAAAATTAGAGGGGGTATGCAGACTATCGATGCTTAGCATTACGGGAGCCCTGAAAACAACCCCGACGGCTGCACTGTATGCCATTTTGCACATCCCACCTGTAGACCTGGTAGCAAAGAACAAAGCGTTAACGACCGCAACCAGGCTCGGTGCTTCGGGGCAGCTTGAGCGCCGGCCATATGGCCATAGTAGTATAGCCTCATCAATCACAAGACGAACAGACTACATGATTCCCTATCTGCGCTTCGAGGGAGATCTTAAGGCCACAATAGAGGTGGACGGTTGGCGCAAGGGTGCGCAAATGGCGGACGAAGCGATACATGTGTACACCGATGGTTCCAAAGTAGTGGAAGGAGTAGGGTCTGCGGTATACTGCGCTGATCCGGAAATAGGCAGATCCTACAGGCTGCCGGATTACTGTAGCGTTTTCCAAGCGGAAATATTAGCCGTAACCAAAGCAGTAGAAACCCTGGAAGAGAATAGCTTACTCTGCAACCGTGTTAACTTTTATGTTGACAGTCAAGCAGCAGTTAAGGCAATAACAGGGAGAAGCATACATCTATATTGGGTCCCAGGGCATATGGGAATAGATGGGAATGAAAAAGCGGACGAACTAGCTAAAAAGGGCGCATCCCTTGAAGCTTGCTCAGTAGATGTCCCAATTAGATTGGGCGAGATTAAGCGAAGGCGAGAGGTGCACATGATCGACCAAGCGGGAAAGGCGTGGGTTCAAGCGCGGGGCTGTAAAGTGTCGAAGATTATGTGTAGGTCTTACAACCTTAGACTAACACAGTTGCTCCTATCATTAAAAAGAGAGGACTGTAGACTCATGACGGGTAGTCTGACTGGACACTGCCTTCAGCCGTCACATGCCTTTAAACTAGGCTTGGTCAGTGATAGCAGATGTAGGAAGTGCGGGTTGGAGGAGGAAACGATCGAGCACGTTCTGTGCTCGTGCCCTGCACTTGCCAGGCTAAGACTCCAGCTATTAGGAGTGATACAGCTGTCAGATCTAGAAGCAGCAAGTGGCTTAAGTCCTAGGAAGGTTCTAGTATTTGCCAAGAGGACGGAGTTATTTTATAACATAGGTCCTGGTTTTTGATAGGGGTTTTCAGTTTGGTCGTTAAAACAAACTTCTGGTAACACTATGGACTCAATCAGTCTATGTGAGTCCGATGGTATGGTGGAACGTTTCAATAGAACATTGCAGGAGCATTTAAGAAAAGTAATAGACAAGTACCATAAGGACTGGGATACACACATATCATTGTTTTTGATGGCCTACCGATCGGCAGTACATGAGACAACGGGCAAAACTCCCGCAAAGGTAATTTTTGGCAATGACCTTCAACTGCCAGGGATAGATGCCGATGCGGAGAGAAATGTTAAGAAATCCACTACTGTCCTGGAAGAGGGGCTGAGAGAGATACACGATCTGGTAAGGCAACGAGCAAAGATTATGAGTGACAAGATGAAAGCGAAGTACGATAAAGCAATTAATTCGTAAGGGTTTCAGGAAGGAGATTTGGTGCTGTTATACAACCCACAACGGAAAAAAGGTTTGTCCCCGAAATTGCAGTGTAATTGGGAAGGCCCAATACAAAGTTGTAAAACGGATCAACGATGTAGTGTACCGGATACAAATCATTGGCAAACCACGAACCAAAATGAAAGTGGTTCATTTGGAAAGGCTGGCAGCGTTTAGATCGAGAGATTTGTCTGATCGGACCGATCAGACTTAGGTGGAGAGCTTACTTACTTACTTAATTGGCGCTTAACCGTCTAAACGGTTATGGCCGTCCAACAAGGCGCGCAAGTCGCTCCTTCGCTCCGCCAACCGGCGCCAATTGGTCACACCAAGGGAGTTTAAATCGTTTTCCACCTGGTCCTTCCAACGGAGTGGGGGCCGCCCTCTACCTCTGCTTCCATAGGCGGGTTCCGATAGAAACACTTTCTTGGCCGGAGCATCATCTTTCATTCGCATAACATGGCCTAGCCAGCGCAGCCGCTGCGTTTTAATTCGCTGGACTATGTTGATGTCTGCGTATAGCTCGTACAGCTCATCATTAAATCTTCTTCGGTACTCGCCATCGCCAACGCGTAGAGGTCCATAAATCTTTCGAAGAACTTTTCTCTCGAACACTCCCTAGGTGGAGAGCAGTGTGACGAATATTAGCAACACTAAGGGAAACTATCATCTCTAAGCCGATGCTAAGCAGTGACTTGTGTGTACATCAATAAATCAATCATTATGTCTACACAGATGTACGTACACGCAGCGGAGAAGAGAGGCACAAAGACATGCAGATATCTTATCTGAGATGCTCCTAAAAGTATGCAATTATAATTGTGTTCACACATACACGCGCATATGAGAAGCTATAAACGTAGTAATTTTATAGCTGATAACCAACTAGTTAATTCTAGAAGTGGAAGCGTATAGAAGATGCGAACGAGAAATCACAGAGTATAAAAGGCAGCAACAGTAGAGGCGCGACAATCAGTTTGATTTAAGACGCTATCTGGCAAGCAATAGTAGTGTTATTTTGAAGAACTTTAATAAAGGCCATTTTGCATTATTGAATAGTGGCGTTATTTATTCAACAGTTTAGTGATTCGTTAGCAGAAGATTGCAAATAAGGGGAATTGCAGTAAATTCGTTACAATATGTATGTATGCATACAACTGCATAGAAAGGGAGGAATTAATTAATTATGATCAGTAGATTTATAGGATTTTTATTATTATCTCTGCGTCGCCGTTGCCATTACATTGCGCTAAGAGAGGACATCAACACCTTATTACCCAGAGCTAGTTAAAATTTTAGTAAATTTTGCTCTTTTCATTACTGATTCAAAACGTGGAAAGTTATATATCTAGCATTCGATGGAGAATGGTAAATTTTAGCAGACTTTCGCATTGCGGCCATTATTAATATTCAATCCCTAGAAGGTTCAATGTAGTCATATCAATAGCTCCCGAGATGGTCGGCTTAGTACATGTTGTTGTTGTTGTTGTAGCAATGCTCGCCCCACCTAATAGCCGCGACCGATCACAAATTGTCATCAATATCCTCTAACGGGAGTCCAAGGAAACTTGCCGTTTCAACAGGGTGGACCATAAGGAAAGAGGTGTTAGAGGAGTTGGTTCCACATTACAATTAAAGAGATGGTTGGTGTCATGTGGGGACACATTGCAAGCGGGGCATACATTTTGTATGTCGGGGTTGATTCTGGATAGGTAAGAGTTTAACCTGTTACAGTATCCAGAACGAAGTTGAGCAAGAGTGACACGCGTTTCCCTGGGGAGTATGCGTTCCTCTTCCGCGAGTTCTGGATATTTTTCTTCAAGTACTGGATTCACCGGGCAATTCCCGACATAAAGGTCCGACGCCTGTCTATGGAGTTCACCAAGGACCTGCTTGTGTTTTTTCGCTTCATACGGCTGGGTTCTCAGGTGCCGTATTTCCTCAAAATGCTTACGGAGATGACTCCTTAGGCCCCTAGGCGGTGCTGGTTCGTCAATTAGATGTCTGTTGGGATGCCCAGATTTCTGGGTATTCAACAGAAACTGTTTGGTCAGCATCTCATTTCTCTCCCTGATGGGGAGTATTCTCGCCTCATTATGCAGATGGTGTTCTGGGGACATAAGAAGACAGCCCGTGGCGATTCTGAGAGCAGTAATTTGGCAGGCCTGTAGTTTCTTCCAGTGGGTAGTTTTTAGGCTTGGCGACCATATGGGTGACGCGTAGCACGTAATCGGCTGGCTAATTGCTTTGTATGTGGTCATGAGCGTTTCTTTATCTTTTCCCCAGGTACTGCCAGCAAGGGATTTGATGATTTTATTACGGCTCTGAATTCTCGGAACAATTGCGGTTGCGTGCGCACCAAAATGTAGATCCTGATCAAACGTCACACCCAAGATTTTGGGGTGTAGGACAGTCGGTAGCGTAGTGCCATCGACGTGGATGTTCAATTTGGTCGACATTTGGGCCGTCCATGTTGTAAATAAGGTCGCGGAAGATTTAGTCGGTGACAATGCCAGGTTTCGCGAGGCGAAAAAACTGGAGAGATCAGGGAGATAGCCGTTTATTTTATTGCATAGCTCATCGATCTCTGGGCCTGGATCTGTGGCCATTATTGTGCAGTCATCGGCGTAGGAAACGATTGTGACTCCTTCCGGTGGTGAAGGTAGCTTGGATATATAGAAATTAAACAAAAGTGGGGATAGGACACCACCCTGTGGCACCCCTTGTTTAATTCTCCTTGGTTTTGATGTTTCGTTTCTGAATTGCACCGATGCCTGCCGACCACCCAGATAATTTGCGGTCCACCTTTTAAGACATGGGGGAAGGGTAGACCCTTCCAGGTAACGAGCCATGGTTGACCGTATCAAAGGCTTTTGATAGGTCTAGCGCTACGAGTACTGTTCTATGGTGGGGGTATTGATTCAAACCGCAGTTTATCTGGGTGCCAATGACATTTAGCGCGGAGGTAGTGCTATGGAGTTTTCTGAAGCCATGCTGATGAGGGGCTAGCTGCAAATTTGCTTGGAAATAAGGGAGCAAAATGGCTTCAAGCGTCTTTACCACTGGCGATAGGAGAGATATCGGACGATATGACTCACCTATGTTAGCTGGTTTCCCAGGCTTTAGTAGCGGGACCACCTTGGCCATTTTCCATTTCTCAGGTATGACAAAGGTGGAAAGAGACAGGTTAAAGACATGCGCTAAATATTTGAAACCCTCTTTCCCTAGGTTTTTAAGCATCGGCATGGCTATGCCGTCTGGGCCCACTGCTTTGGATGGTTTAGCGCGACCAATGGCGTCCTCAACCTCTCTAGCGGTGATGGTGATTGGTGACGCGCTGAATTTGTGTTTATGTGCGTGTCTATTGGCTCTCCGTCTATCTTTGTCAACCGTAGGATGCATTATATATTGCCGGCAGAAAGCACTCGCGCATTTTTTCGTATCCGACAGCACCTTATCGCCAAAGGCGATGGAAACTTTGTTATTGTGCTTAGTCGGATTCGATAGGGACTTTACGGTGGACCAAAGTTTACCCACACCGGTAGAGGGGTTACAACCTCTTAGGTGCTCTTCCCATTTCGCCCGCTTGTGTTCGTGCACAAGCAATCTGATGCGTTGGTTTATATCCCTTATTTGGGGGTCGCCTGGATCAAGCTGTCTTATAAGGTCGCGTTCCCTCGCTAAGCTCGCGGCCTCCGCCGGGAAGTGGGGCCGGATTTCGGGAATTCTCCCGGCGGGAATGAAATGTGCCGAGGCGGATTTAATGACCTTACGGAAGGCACGCTCCCCTTGGCGGGCATCAGTCGGGATAGGGAGGGCAGCAAAGCTGCTGTCTGTTGCAGATTTATATTCTTCCCACTTTCCTTTTTTGAAGTTTATGAAAGTGCGTTTTTCGGTGACGATGAAGTCGGCGGTACGCTCGAACGAAATAAGTATGGGCAGGTGGTCGGATGCCAATGTTACCATCGGCTGCCAGTTGACGCAGTTTACGAGTTCTGCGCTCACGATTGAGATATCTGGCGAGCTATGACAGCTTCCTACCATACGTGTGGGGGCGTCTCCGTTTATTGTGCAGAACGTCGTTTCTTCTATTTGATCCGCCAACATCTCACCCCTACTGTCCGCCCGGAAGTTTAAATGCCATAGGTCGTGATGGGCATTGAAATCGCCTAAGATAATGCGATTGTTGCCAGTGAGTAAGGCCTCGATATTAGGGCGGTATCCACTGGGGCAACAGGTGACAGGAGGGATTTAGATGTTGATGATTTCTAGATTTGCATCGCCTGACCGAACAGATAGGCCTTGACGTTCTAAGACATTGTCCCTGCGGTCGATGCCAGGATCAAATATATAATATTGCACAGAGTGGTGTATAATAAACGCGAGGCCGCCTCCATTTCCGCTCTCGCGGTCTTTCCTGTGGACATTATACCCAGAGCAGGTCTGCAATGCAGATCTTGCTGTGAGTTTAGTCTCTTGAATCGCAGCAATGCGGATGTTGTGCCGCTTCATGAAATCGACTATCTCCGTAATCTTCCCAGTTAGTCCATTACAGTTTAACTGCAGAATTTTGAAGTGCATGAGGGGTGACGCCCCCACTCTAGGGGTGACGGGTGACTACGCCTAGGTTGCGGAAGGCCAGGACGCAATTGCTGTTGTGGCCTTGGGACTGGGCGCCCTTGGGCAAGCATTGGGGTACCCGGAGGATTTGGGTTTGCGACCTGGCAACATGGCGCGATGAAACCCGTCGAGGGGTTGCCATCGCGGAGAACAAAACATCTAGGAAAGTGGCACCACCCAAGGCAGGAGCTGCATTGAGCGGATGTCGCAAACCTATATATTCTGTGCTGGCAGACGGTGCAAACGGAGGTAGGGACTAAGAGTCTGTTTCCCTGACCTGCACGATTGCTGCCAGAAAAGAGGGGGGGAGAAGAAGACGGGGGCAGGGGCTGATGCTCAGCATTGCTACCAGCTCTACTACGAAGGTAGTAGTTATGAGTGGTATCAGCTGTTTGAGTTGTTGGCGCCGTGGGGCGCGAGCAGCAGCGGGTACTTGTTGTGGCTTGCTGAGCAGCGAGGCTGCTGGAAGGTAGTGGGGGGGGGGGGGGGGGGGCTTAGGCGTAGACTACGGGACGCCCTTGGGCGTGAGCAGCAAGGAGCCACAAAAGTTTATAAAAATTACGTGGACGTCGGGTTTTGGGATCAAGCCCAGAACAACCGGTCCGATGCAACCATCCCTTGCACGAGACACACTAACAGAGTATGACCGTCCTAAAAAGAATCTTTTCTGGCAAATGCAGCAACACCATTTCTCAGGACCGGGGTCATGAGACGGAACCGGATTGGGTTCGATACCTTCCCGGAGTAAGAGAATATGTAGCAGTCCTGCTGCAAGGAGCTGCTGGGAGGATGACAATTTGTGGGAGGGACGAAACAAATTAAATGGGGTCACACTGAGATGACAGTCCTTGGTCGGGAAAAATCCCGAGTCGCTCCGGTACATAGAACCGACTGCCTTGGGAAGCGGCTTAGTACATCAATGGTGCTTGTTACTGGAACGTAGATAGATAGATAATTTATTGAGGATTGCAGTGACTTGCACATCCCCTTCACAGCACCTCATCCTAGCCGACTTCTTTGATGAATCCTAGCAGAGTTCTTGGCTTGAGGGATTAAATGTGGGAATACACTGGCCATGGTGAGCCCATAAGCTTAGCCCTACGTTTTGAGATTGCGTCGTATTCTAGGAGGATATGGTCCGCCGTCTGCTGATTGATCACAAAATCGGCATCTGTTATTCGACAGTATGCTCAGTTTCTGCATACGGCTGTTCAGGCTATAATGTCCTGTAAGAATAGCTCTTGGGATTCTTAGGTTATCTTTCGAGAGGTCTATTATTGCCCTGTAGCGACTTGTGCTATAACCTCCTAACAGTAACTTAGATGCTCAAACCTGGCGTATTGCTCCAGTGTTTCCCCTCTCTTTTCCCTCCCTTATACTAATAAATGCCCTGTGAGCCAACTGGCTGTAACGGCTCGTGATCGATGGGTCATGCAGTTCCTGCCTCTCTTTCCGGGTTGTTCGCCTGCTATTGTTGTTGTAGCAGAGCTTCACCCCATCCAATAGGTGCGACCGATCACAAATTGTCATAAATGTCCTCTAACGGGAGTCCAAGGAAACAGAAAGTTTCAACAGGGGTGGACCATAATAAGAGGTGTGTTAGAGGCGTTGATTCCACAATACAGCTGAAGAGATGGTTGGTGTCATGTGGGGACACATTACAAGCAGGACATATGTTTTGTATGTCGGGGTTGATTGTGGATAGGTAAGAGTTTAACCTGTTACAGTAACCAGATCGAAGTTGAGCTAGAGTGACTCGCGTTTCCTTAGGGAGAGTGCATTCCTACTCTGCTAGTTTTGTTCTTTGAGTACAAGATCCACCGGGCAATTCCTGGCATAGAGGTCCGACGCCTGCTTGTGGAGTGCACTGAGGACCTGCTTGTGTTTTTCAGCTTCATACGGCTGTGTTCCCAGGTGCGGTATTTTCTCATAATGTAATGAGGGCGTGAACAACAAGAAGCCACAAAAGATTTATAAAAGTTATGAGAACGTCGGGTTTTGGGATCAAGCCCAGAGCAACCATCCCTTGCACATGACACACTGACAAGAGTATGACCGTCTAAAAAGATTCTTTTCCGGCAAACGCAGCAAAACCATTTCTCAGGACCGGGGTCAGGAGAAGGACCCGGATTGGGTTCGATACCTGCCATCGAAAATTTAGTTAGCAATGACATCTTTAATAATCACCGGACACAGCTGTGTAAGGAAGTAATAAGTTTTTATTAGGATATTAGTTTGTTTCTTGAAACGAAAAAAAGCACGGACAAAAATGAGTATGTTAGAAAAAAATTTACAAAATTGATATTATTTCAACACCAATAGCAGCCAGTAAGTACAACTACAGAGGTATCACCTTACTCTCGATTCCTAGCAAAGTGTTCTCCACGATCTTACTGTCCCGAATTGAAGAGGCGGTGTATCGAACTCTAAGAGAAAATCAGTTTGGCTTTAGACAAAACCGATCCTGTGTTGATCTAATAAATACCGTCCGAATCATTGTTGAACAATGCTGTGAATACAGAACATCAGCTTATTTACTTTTTATCGACTTTAAAAAGGCTTTTGATAGTCTCGACAGGAAATATATTTGGGAAATACTGCGAAAACGAGGGATGCCCAATAAAATAATCAACATTATAAAGGCAATGTATGCCGAATTTAAGTGCCGGGTCAGTCACGATGGGCGCCTCTCAGAACCCTTCGAAATTAAAAGCGGGGTGCGACAGGGATGCATACTCTCCCCGCTCTTGTTTATCTTGGCATTAGACGAGATTATGAGGAACGCAGAAAATGGTGGACACGGTGTACAGTGGACGCCTTTCACTCAGCTAGGGGATTTAGAATATGCAGACGATGTCTGTCTGCTAAGCCACAGAAGTACTGACCTTCAACACAATTTAGAAGCTGTCAACACACATGCAAAGGAGGCCGGACTAAGCATCAATACAGCGAAAACCAAAGTCATAAGATGCGGCTATAGTATTTCATCAAGGCCATTGACGCTTACGGTTGACGAAAATGAAATCGAAGGTGTAGAGTCCGTTGTTTATCTTGGTAGTATTGTCTCAAATAAGAGCGGTGCAGATGAGGACGTTCAGTCTCGCATAAACAAAGCAAGAATGGTTTTTGGGCAACTGGCAAACGTGTGGAGGTCCAGCCAAATATCTTTAAAAACGAAGCTTCGACTGTTTAATTCGAATGTTAAATCAGTACTGTTTTATGCTTGCGAGACGTGGAAAAGCTCAACTTCAATTCAGAAACGTCTACAAGTTTTTATTAATAAATGTCTGCGCCGAATCCTGAAAATTCGATGGCCGGAAAGAATTTCAAATGACGACTTATGGTCTAGAACAAATCAACCTAAGGCTACCACAGAAATAACCAAGCGTAAATGGTCGTGGATTGGTCACACTCTCAGAAGACCTCCAGTAAATATAGCCAGACAAGCATTGCGATGGAATCCACAAGGAAGCCGACGACCTGGTGCACCTGCGAAAACTTGGCGCAGAACTGTGGATAAAGAACTCGAAGACGCAGGATATACGTGGAATGACATCACAAGAACTGCACCTAACAGAATAAGATTTAAGTCGGTGGTCGAGGCCCTATGCTCCAATAGGAGTTGAGGAGGATGATGATGATGATGATGAAGTACTGGACTCATATTTTGTTTACTTTATCAAAAACTTACATCATTAAAAAACTCAAAGCGCTTAAAGAAATGCTTGTTGGGATGTATGTTTAAGTATATTTTTATAAATGTATATTTGAACTTTTTTCATTTTAAAAATATGAATTCTTCGCCTTGTTTTTTTTTTTACTATTTATTTAAATAATGTACTTTGTATGGCTACAGCCCATGTTTAAATAATAAATACAGCAGGCCTTGTATTGTATTTGTTGGCCTTTTCATTTTTTAATCAACTAAACTGAGATTTTATGACAATTAGTATGCAGAAGTTGGGTAAAGGTGATTGTGACCCGTTGTAACCCCTTTAATACTTTTTTTACACACGCTACTACAATTCACTATCACTAACAAAGCCCGCGCATGTGCAGAACATACATTTGCACAGTTTCAGCAAATAATGATTGACAGAAAATTTGCACATTAGGAAGATATTGATATAGAAGTATTATATATGCACGTACACTATTCTGAGAGAGCGCGTGTGTTACTTTTTTCACGAGAGCAATGTAGAAGTGATTAAGACGATAATTGGTGATCACGTTATCGGTGACGATTAGGTAACGAGTACCTGTCTTGTAGGGTTGTAATTCGTAATACCAAACAGGAGTTGAGTTGTCTGAAAGTTGAGTTGTTTTAATTACAACCCAACTAAGTTGAGTCATATACCGTAATAGGGGCATAAGTTGACTTGTGTTCAGAAAGCTGCAATAGAGGTTCGAAAGTTACAATTGAATTTCAAAAATTTCAATTCAAGTTCAGAAAATAAAATTTAAGCTTAGAATTTCATTTTGAGTTTGCCATCTCCTTTTGAGAATCCCTTCGGCCATGCAATGAAATAAATAAAATCAACTGATATGAGATGAGCCAACCATATAATTGAACCATGTTTGTAGTTCAGAACATTAAAATTGAAGTTCAGAATTTCTTTTTGTAGTTCAGAAAATTATAATTGAACTTCAATTGTAATTTTCTGAACTGCAGTTGAAATTCCTTGGCGGCCACCGTGGTGTGATGGTAGCGTGCTCCGGGTGTATTTCTGCCATGAAAAGCTCTCAGTGAAAACTCATCTGCATTACAGATGCCGTTCGGAGTCGGCATAAAATCATGTAGGTCCCATCCGGCCAATTTGTAGGGAAAATCAAGAGGAGCATGACGCAAATTGGAAGGGAAGCTCGGCCTTAGATCTCTTCGGAGGTTATCGCGCCTTACATTTATTATTTATAGTTGAAATTCCTGAGCTTCAATTATAATTTACTGAACTTCTATTGAAAATTCTGAACTTCAATTGAAATTCCCGAGCTTTCAGAACTTCAATTGCACCTTTGCGAATTTTTTACATAAAATGAACAATTTAACATTTTTTCTGACAGTTAAAGTGGTGAATTGCCTACCAGTGGTTTGAAACCACTTGCATTTGTGTTGGCGCTTCTCTATATCATTATATAATAATTTAATCAATAGAAAAATAGAAATTTTTTCCTTTACATTTTAGAACTGTGTACAAAAATATATAATTTTACATATCGCACCTAAACCAAAAAATGTTGCAACTCATAATCAGAGTAGCTTTGTGTTGAATGTTGATTGAAACCAGGCTAAACGATAACGTTGGCTATAAGTTATTTCACGAAGCTTTAATGGATCGATTTACACCTAAATACCGATTTAAATTTTTTTAAGTTTTGAAATTTTTTAGTTTAGAATGCGATATATACTTTCAGTGGAATAATTTTACATTGAGGCTACTTTATGCAATTTTGTTTTTTTCGTGATTTTGCAATAATAAACGTAGGTACTCATTAATTTTTTGTTTTCAATTATGTGATTTCAATAATTATAAGGACCATTTATAAATGGTATTGGTACTGTCAGTTAAATTCATCAGCAAATGTTTATATTCAAAATATTGTTTTGTTATACATCTAGTTTATAATTTTTGGTTAAAAATTGTTAAACTGACAAATTCATTGCAATTGAATTGCTTTAAAAATCTTTGCAAACTTTATGCGATTGTTGAATATTTTTTTAATTATAGTATAAAAAGCTTAGAATAGGAACGTAGGCAAAAGCTTAGAATTATTAGATTCTTAGATACTTTTTAATCAAGATTATTTCAGTGTGTGTTGTTCGTTTGTTGTACAAATTCGTTGCATATTAAATTGCTTTGAAAATCGTTGCAAACTTTACGCGATTGTTGAATATTTTTTTAATAAAGAGAACAAAAAGCTTATAATAAGAAAAAAGTGAATATATGTAAATAAAATAACAATTAATTTCCTTTTGGCATGTTGTAGTTCGGGAAACTATCAGAGGGAAACCGCAATAAGCAAAAATATGTGGATTCACGTATGTAGGTATGTATGTGTATAGTCCGAATACTAATATTCATGTATTTCATACAACAGTCCTATTTCCTTGGTCAAACGCAGCTATCTAGGATTTTTTTTTAGCTACGGTATGTAGGTTTATGCTGTTGCAGAGCTGGATTTATTTGTTTTATACCGCCTTTGTTTATGCCGGTTGTGGCTCAGCGTTAAACATCTTCTCATGGTGTCTTCAAATTCGACCAAGTCTTGCAGTTTGAAAACATCTAAATTAATAGGAATGGACAATGGAAGTAATGATATTTAAAATCAATTTAAATTACACTACCAAAAAGTATGCTGTTCACGAGTTTCAGCTTAGATAAAGATCGTTTGCCTTGTACTCCGTCCCAGTTAAAATTGAAAAGAACGTTGTCAGAGAAAATTTTTCTCATTACTCCAATAATGTCTGATGATGCACCTTTCAGCATACAGATATATGATTTCTAAATAACGAAAAACCATCAATTTAAGTTATGAAACACAATTGAAAATATACAAAAATACCACTGATTCTTGATAATCATTTGAGTCCAACTTTTTCTCAATGTCATAAACTGAATCCAGCGATGTTAGTGGCATAACGATAGAGAGCTCTGTGTGAGTATCATTTTCCATTTCTCCGCTGATACGGCATACTATTTTGTGCGTTTTCTTAATCAGAACTTTTGCCTCACACATGACTTTACGTTGAGCCATTACTTCTGCCAATTCTGGAAGCTGAAATGGTAGCATAAATATTAATGCATGAGAATCAAAGTATTAAGGCTACAATTACTAGGGTTTCACAAATAACAGTTAAATATTTCACTATGCACCTTTTCTTCGATCTTAGTCAATCTAGATTCCAGGTCTTTATGCTTCTGTAATATTGTTTGTAGTATCGCCATTATATTTTCATTCGTTGTAGGGAATGTTCCTTCGTTGGTTATGGAAGTATCCGCATTATTCAAAACGGTATTCTCTGCATTTAAGGTGGAGGGAAAGGACGGACTGTGATGTGCTACATCGACGAAATCTGCGTTTGTTGAATGGAATTGAAGGGAGGTACATCAATCAATTGGTTGTGTGTTTGGTTGGTACTAGAACTGAATGAATTATTGAACTTTATTAAATAACACTTACCTGCAGTCGAAAGTTCAGAAGGGCAGCTGTCGAACGTACTCTCAGCATCTGTTGCACATTCAGAAGATTCCTCACGACAGAAAGAGCTTTTGGAGGCGGTGTCCCACACATCTACCCGAGCAAATTTTGAAATATTGGCGTAGTCGTCTACACTGCGCTTAAATTCTTGATTTTCTTGACTGCAAAGATTATAAAAGGTTCGTCTCTTCATATTTCCTACCTGATATAGGACACGTTCAGAAACACCAAAATAGCGTGGACCCAAACACGTGAGCGTAAAAATTCTGCTTTCACTGCTGATATACTTAACCTTTTCCAAATTATATGCTTGCCTAAATATTGAATAAAAAATGTAAATGTTAGCCAAAGCACTGTCTAGGGGTGACCCTGCTTAGAAAAACTTTTGAAACTAATTGAAAAAACTTGTTTCTAAATTTTTGATTTTTTGCCCGGGAATTCAACACAGAATGTTCGGTACGGAAGGCGATGCTGGGCCTACATATCATATTCAAGCATGGAAGCTTTGCGCATTTCAGATACAAAAAATTGAATATACAACAATTGAATTGAGGGCGGCATGCTTAAGGTTGCGTTGAATGCATCATTATAAAAAACTTTATTGTGACTTGGCCTTAAAAGTCGATGCACAAATTTGACTATCGACTATTATCCAGTTCTACTCAGCTGTCAATTGCATACACATCTGTAACTAAAAAAATACTTTTAATGGTGAACCTTAAAACAATGAAGTATTTTTGTTAGCGGGCGTCGGTGGAAGTCATGCTTGTGATTGGCAAGTCGTAGGATTGCAATGAAATAAGGAAACAGGCTTCAAGTGTGTACTGGTAATAGGAAAGTTATCGGATACGAGCCTCCTACGTTGTGGTTTTTAATTCAGTTCAAGCTCATCTTCTCAAATTTGTTAAATCATTAAATTTTAGATAATGCGATTCGATTACGAGGATTCTGTCGATAAACAGCTGTCGCCGCTCCGAGAACCAACACCTACGGTATGCCTGACAACATACAAACATTTAAATTTGGCTGTAATTAAAACCCTCTTTTGATTTACAGAAAATCCCATTGATACAAGTCCTTCACCCATAGATCGACATACATCACAAATAACAACAGCATCAGAAGATTCAGTAGAATTTAGTAAATATCAAACTTTATGTACAATGCTTTGCAGCGAAGTTAAACTGTTGAATTCTGAAGATGTGTACGACAATGTAATGCGGAAATTTTTTTAATTCTTAAGGTTCCAGAATGCCAAATAATTTATCAACCAGAAGATGGCAAACTCGCAATCAAATGAACGCGAAGAGATAAACATCCATTACATGTTAAGGGTTAAATATAAAAAATAGTTTTATAATTAAACTGGATGGTTATTTTATAATCAAAAGTATACATGTTCAGTTTGTTCTTATTTATACGCAGTTATATAAAATATAATGATACAAGAAAAAATGTTCACTCAGATAATGGTTGATAACTTAAATTTTTTTTTTTTAGAATACGCCATAACCTTTAATGGTTTGTTTTTCACACATCAGAATTGCCACGACTTCCAACGGAGGTCCAAAGTTTGGATCATAAAAAGTTTGCTCTGTTGTTGTTGTTGTTGTAGCGATAAGGTTGCTCCCCGAAGGCTTTGGGGAGTGTTATCGATGTGATGGTCCTTTGCCGGATACAGATCCGGTACGCTCCGGTACCACAGCACCATTAAGGTGCTAGCCCGACCATCTCGGGAACGATATATGTGGCCACATTAAAGCTTCAGGCCATCCCCTCCCTCCCCACCCCCAAGTTCCATGAGGAGCTTGGGGTCGCCATAGCCTCGTCTGTTAGTGAAACAGGATTCGCCGCCGATAGGTGAGGTTGACCATTAGGTTTGGAGAAGCTATATATTGCGCTGGCAACCTGAAGGGTTGCGCTACACATCGCTTGAATCTGGTATATTAGTCGCCTCTAACGACAGGCATACCTACCGCGGGTATATTCTTACCCCCTTACCCGCTGGGGGGAAAGTTTGCTCTAGGTGGGGATGGTTCCTCAATATAATTGAATAGACGATTTGTGTCATGTTGTGTTAATTGCATGCTGGACATATATCAGGTGATTCAGTTCAGTCTGGATAAGTAAGAGTTTAACGTGTTACAGTACCCACGGGTTAAGCCAGTGCGGAGCTTACTGACTTTTTATAGATGAGGTGTGAAGGTCATTAGCTTTTCCAGCCCTAACCCGCTGGGGCTGGACATGCCAAGTGCCAGCAATATTGGACATCCATGAAATTACGCTACCGATTGTCCTACACCCAAAAATACTGAATGTGACGTTCTATCAGGACCTACATTTAGGCGAAGTTTTTAGGGCAACACAACAAAGCAAAAATTAAGTATTTAGTAATACCAACGATAAATCCTTTATAAGCTCTATTTTAAGCAATAAAGAATGCGAAACCATGACTCAAAGAGCTAAAGATTGGCATTGAAAAATGTCCGACATAGATATCTTGTATTTATTGTTTAATGAGGAAACAATTGTTGCTTGTAAATGGATTTGCGAAAAATATGTGCAAATATCACACCTATTCAGATTTTTTATTTTATTTATTTATTTATTTATTATTACGGTCTTTAAGACCTAGTTTAGGTTAAAATAAGAGATTAAACATAAATACTCATGTCACATTTAGTGACGTACAATATAAAAACAATTTTTCTTTGAACTTACTAATATTTTCACAGTCTTTCAAATCAGAAGGTAACTCATTATACATTTTATACCCTAAATATTCAAGAGACCTTTTGGCGAACTCAGTTCTTATTCTAGGCAGTCTTATATTATTGCAATTTCTTGTTCAATAATTGTGGATTTCATGATTATAATGTATTTTACTACTCAGGTAATTCGGTAACATTCCTAACCTAAGTTGGTGTATAAATTTCAATGTGAAATAACTAACTGACTGTTTAATACTAAGCCAGTTTAATCTATTGAGCATTACAATTTTTGGCGTTCTTGGAGGACATTTTAAAATAAATCGCATTGCCTTGTTTTGCTGTATTTGAAGTTTCTTAATATATATATCATTACTTAATAGCAGAATAGTAGGACAATAAATAAAGTGTGGTTCAATAAATGAACGATATACCAATATTTTATGACTTTGACTGATATGTTTACATGTTCTATACATGAAGCCTATTTTCTGTGCAATTTTCCTTTCCAGATAAGTTACATGCTCTCCAAAATTTAGATTATCATCAATCAAAACTCCTAAATACTTAATTTTGTCTACTCTTTGGATTTCCATGTTTTTTATCTTCAGCGTAATATTATTTAAACTATTGTTACTTATGATATTAGTGTTTTTACAAAATATCATGAACTTAGTTTTTTCGACATTTAATTTCAGTTTTCTAAGGCATAACCATTTGTATAGCGAGTCCAGGTCTTCTTGTACTTTCAGCATGGCACATTCTGCATATTTTTCACTTATGATAAGCAATGCATCATCCGCAAATATACGTATTTTACAATATTTTAAGCATATTTTGATATCATTGATATACAATGTAAACAATATTGGCGCCAAGACCGAGCCTTGTGGTAAACCAATGTTAACATCCACCACTGATGAAACCTCCTTTCCAATTATCGTTCTTTGTTTTCTGTCACCCAAATAACTCCGGAACCATTCCAACGCCTTTCCTCTTATACCAATTTTAAACATAACGTCCAATAGCTCAGATTTATCGACAGTTTCAAAAGCCCGTTTTAAATCCAAGAAGACAGACACCGTAAATTTTTTGTCCGCCATGTCTTCTTTCCAATCTGCAATTACCATATTCAACGCTGTTTCACAAGAATGGCTCTTCCTGAATCCCGATTGTTCTGGGATAATCACATTGTGCTTCTCTAAGTATGCCACAAGTTGATCCTTCACCACTGTCTCCATAATTTTTTCATCTGTAGGTAACGTGTTAATTGGACGTAGTTCCTCAGGTTTCATTGTATTTTTTACTTTTTCAACAGGTATTATTGTTGAAATTTTCCAGTAACTAGGTACAATACCGCTGTTTAAGGATTCGTTAATTATGTCTTTGTAGAAATTAGCAGTATATGTCATGGCATCTTTAACGACACCCTCCGATAAAAGCTTGTCGCCGCCATATTTGTTTTTAAGTGATTTTGTGATAATAATAATATCGTCCACTACAATGTCAGTAAATTTAAATGTTTCAAATGGATTACTATGATTTGCGCTTATTTCATCCCCATTTACAATTTCTTCGATGCTATCATTAATTTCAACAATACTTTGTATAAAAAAGTTATTTAGGGCATTAGCTATATCATATTCATTTTCCAGGCATTCACCGTTAATTACAATTTTAGTGATATGTTTTTTAACATCATTAAGTTCGACGAGGTCTTTTAGACACTTCCACATACGTTTGATATCGCCTTTGTTATGATTTACTCTATCTTCCATGTATTTCTTTTTTTTTATAAATTATGGTTCTTTTATATATTTTCTTAATGACGTTATATTCGTCCCAAAATCCAGTATTTCGAGCAGTTTTATAAGATTATATTTTTCTTTTATGCAGGTTTGTTAATTCTCGGTCGTACCACTTATTTCTTATCTGTATTTGGGTCCTCTTTATACAAGTCAGTGCTTGCATAGCCACAGTTAAAACTTCGTTTAGGGCTTTAGTTTTAGTTTCTACTCCGGAAATTGACATAAAGCTGAAATCGCATGTTCGTAGCAAAGTTAAAAGATTTTCAGCACTATGAACGTTTTATATTTACCTGCAAAAATTATATATATTCGGCAATATTTAATGCTCCAAAATTAGTCTGCAGCTAAATTCGCGGAAAAAGTTTTAGACCAGGGAATGTACACGATATACACTCAAAGTTTAGCTAATGGAAGCCAACCACAACAGCAAAATAATTTGTTTAGCTAATGGAAGCCAACCAGGTAATTGTTTACTTTAGCTACAACTGCTAAAACCCGACCAAAATGTATCGGGAGAGGTGTCAAAAGATGCGTTTTGAATTCAGGACCACGAATACGAGAGCGCAAATTAAAAATTTTATTTCTGTCAAAAGTTATTTCCAAAAAACCGAAAAATGGTCCGGAGCGCTCCGAAACCGGGGGTGGGATCCATAGTATTTTTGCGCCTTCGACCGCGCTTATAAAAATTACCCTGCGTGCGTCCAACACCGGTTTGGAGACCAAAACTTTATCCGCGCAAAACACTTTTACAACAACAACCACATGAAAATTTTCAATTTTGTTTGCAAATATCTCCGAAACGAAATAAAATTTTGAATTTCCGCGTTAGCTTAGAATAGGAACCATCCCAGCAAAAATCTAGTGACCGAAAAATGGCGACCAACAACAACAGCTTGGAGAAGCTATATATTTTGCGCTGACAACCCCTTAAATCAATTTGGTATTTTAATCGCCTCTTTCGACAGGCATACCTGCCGCGGGTATATTCTTAGCCCCTAACCTAGGGGGAGTGTACTTCGCGTATCTCGGCCGGCGGTGGAGAGTCAGAACGAAATACTCCAAATAAACAAGTAGGCGGAAGAACAGTATTTATTTTGGTATAGTCTAGACGAGGGGTCGACTGCTAATACGCTTCCAAAAATATCGAGAGGTGTCTAACGACGCGTCTTGATATCAGTATTAATAATCCGAAGGCTGAAAATCATTCAAAAGATATTAACGAAAACCCGAAAAATTACCCGCGGGTACCTTTGTAACGGGGGGTGAAATCCATAGTATTTTTGCGCAGAACACCTTTCTGCGTTGGCGGCCTTCGGACGTGCTTATAAAAAATTACCCCGGGTGGGTCCAACACCGGTTTGCAGACTAAAACTATATCCGCGCAAAACACTTATGCTATTTTGTGGGTACAATATTACAACAACCACATTAAAATCGCCAACTTCAACTGCAAATATCTCCGGACAGAGATAAAATGTTTCTTTTCCGCCTTCGGATTATGGTTGTGAAGGTCAATACGCGTTTTTTCACACCTCTCTCGATATTTTTTGACGCGTATAGCAGTCGACCCCTCAAATAGACTTTTACCGTTGACGTTGATGGTTCTTTTTACAAGCTCGATCTTGCCGTGAATGATTTAAAATTACCACATTGAACCTTCTATGCCATACTGCCCCCGCCCCTAGTTCCTTGAAACTTAGAGTCGCCAGAGCCTCGCCTGCCAAATAAACATTTACATCATAAATAGTTTCGATAAAATTGGCCAAGTTTATTTTACCATGGATACCGGGAAAATTTTAGAATAGCACCCCCCCCCCCCCCCTGAGTTCGGGGTAAAACTTGGTATCAAATGAAAGAGGGAGCTGTCCCGATCACAAATATATATATTTTAAAGTGCGCAAACTTATAATTTAAAAGTTATTTGTTGTTAAAGTTTGCAAATTTAGCAACTTTCTATAGCACTTTAAATTACAATTTACACATCTTTCAAAACCTTGGTAATAGTCTAGTTGAAGGGTCGACTGCTAATACGCTACCAAAAATATCGAAATTTACGCGTTCAAAAGATATTAACGAAAAACCGAAAAAAGACCCACGGGTACCTCCGAAACCGGGGGTCGGATCCATAGTATTTTTGCGCAGAACACCTTTCTGCGTTGGCGGCCTTCGGGCGCGCTTATAAAAAATAACCCTGGGCTACGCCATGCCAAGTCCGGGTGTGTGGTATAACCGTGGCTACCGCCACGGTGATGTTGTTGTTGTTGTTGTAGCAATGCTCGCCCCACCTAATAGCCGCGATCGATCACAAATTGTCATCAATATCCTCTAAGGGGAGTCCAAGGAAACTTGCCGTTTCAACAGGGGTGGACCATAAGGAAAGGGGTGTTAGAGGCGTTGTTTCCACATTACAATTAAAGAGATGGTTGGTGTCATGTGGGGACACATTGCAAGCGGGGCATACATTTTGTATGTCGGGGTTGATTCTGGATAGGTAAGAGTTTAACCTGTTACAGTATCCAGAACGAAGTTGAGCAAGAGTTACACGCGTTTCCCTGGGGAGTATGCGTTCCTCTTCCGCGAGTTCTGGATATTTTTCTTCAAGTACTGGATTCACCGGGCAATTCCCGACATAAGGGTCCGACGCCTGTCTATGGAGTTCACCAAGGACCTGCTTGTTTTTTCGCTTCATACGGCTGGGTTCTCAGGTGCCGTATTTCCTCAAAATGCTTACGGAGATGACTCCTTAGGCCCCTAGGCGGTGCTGGTTCGTCAATTAGATGTCTGTTGGGATGCCCAGGTTTCTGGGTATTCAACAGAAACTGTTTGGTCAGCATCTCCTTTCTCTCCCTGATGGGGAGTATTCTCGCCTCATTATGCAGATGGTGTTCTGGGGACATAAGAAGACAGCCCGTGGCGATTCTAAGAGCAGTATTTTGGCAGGCCTGTAGTTTCTTCCAGTGGGTAGTTTTTAGGCTTGGCGACCATATGGGTGACGCGTAGCGCGTAATCGGTGGCTAATTGCTTTGTATGTGGTCATGTGCGTTTCTTTATCTTTTCCCAAGGTACTGTCAGCAAGGGACTTGATGATTTTATTACGGCTCTGAATTCTCGGAACAATTGCGGTTGCGTGCGCACCAAAATGTAGATCCTGATCAAACGTCACACCCAAGATTTTGGGGTGTAGGACAGTCGGTAGCGTAGTGCCATCGACGTGGATGTTCAATATGGTCGACATTTGGGGCGTCCATGTTGTAAATAAGGTCGCGGAAGATTTAGTCGGTGACAATGCCAGGTTTCGCGAGGCGAAAAAACTGGAGAGATCAGGGAGATAGCCGTTTATTTTATTGCATAGCTCATCGATCTCTGGGCCTGGGCCTGTGGCCATTATTGTGCAGTCACCGGCGTAGGAAACGATTGTGACTCCTTCTGGTTGTGAAGGTATCTTAGATATGTAGAAATTAAACAAAAGTGGGGATAGGACACCACCCTGTGGCACCCCCTGTTTAATTCTCCTTGGTTTTGATGTTTCGATTCTGAATTGCACCGATGCCTGCCGGACACCCAGATAATTTGCGGTCCACCTTTTAAGACATGGGGGAAGGGTAGACCCTTCCAGGTATTGCAGTAACAAGCCATGGTTGACCGTATCAAAGGTTTTTGATAGGTCTAGCGCTACGAGTACTGTTCTATGGTGAGGGTATTGATTCAAACCGCAATTTATCTGGGTGCTAATGACATTTAGCGCGGAGGTAGTGCTATGGAGTTTTCTGAAGCCATGCTGATGAGGGGCTAGCTGCAAATGTGCTTGGAAATAAGGGAGCAAAATGGCTTCAAGCGTCTTTGCCACTGGCGATAGGAGATATATCGGACGATATGACTCACCTATGTTGGCTGGTTTCCCAGGCTTTAGTAGCGGGACCACCTTGGCCATTTCCCATTTCTCGGGTATGACAAAGGTGGAAAGAGACAGGTTGAAGACATGCGCTAAATATTTGAAACCCTCTTTCCCTAGGTTTTTAAGCATCGGCATGGCTATGCCGTCTGGGCCCACTGCTTTGGATGGTTTAGCGCAGGGATGCACCTTAACGTTAAGCTAATCGTTTATCAAAAAATTTCCACCGTTTCCGTTGAAACACTTCGAAATATTATCGATAAAGAAATTATCAAGATAAATTGTATCTCGTTTTTAACCGAAACGAAAAGCTTTCGTTATCGTTAAAAACGTTAACAAAAACGTGATACTTTATGTTTGAATTGTGCTGGCAATGCTATAGCCATGGTGAAGCCGTAAGGTGGCAACAACGAGCGCACATACACACACAAACTCTATGTAATTTGTTTGTGTAATTCGTTGGTGGTAATGTCAAAAATACTCTGAGAAATGTTCGTACTGTCAAAATTCATGAGAAAAGTTGCAATCAGCTTGGATAATGCTTTCACCTTTAATGACTCCGCCATAAATCAGCTTTGCCAGCATAGTTTGAAATTAATAATCAACATAAACGATTTGATTTCGTTTTGATATGGCAGAAAACGAAACGAAATCATTTCGTTAATTTGACGATCTTAACGTTAATAAACGAAACGAAATGACTTCGTTTCGTTTATTAACGTTGATTATCGTAACGAAATGATATCGTTTCGTTGGTTAAGCATGCCTGGTTTAGCGCGACCAATGGCGTCCTCAACCTCTCTAGCGGTGATGGCGACTGGTGGCGCGCTGAATTTGTGTTTATGTGCGTGTCTATTGGCTCTCCGTCTATCTTTGTTAACCGTAGGATGCATTATATATTGCCGGCAGAAAGCACTCGCGCATTTTTTCGTATCCGACAGCACCTTATCGCCAAAGGCGATGGAAACTTTGTTATTGTGCTTAGTCGGATTCGATAGGGACTTTACGGTGGACCAAAGTTTACCTACACCGGTAGAGAGGTTACAACCTCTTAGGTGCTCTTCCCATTTCGCCCGCTTGTGTTCGTCCACAAGCAATCTGATGCCTTGGTTTATATCCCTTCTTTGGGGGTCGCCTGAATCAAACTGTCTTATAAGGTCGCGTTCCCTCGCAAAGCTCGCGGCCTCCGCCGGGGAGTGGACCGGATTTCGGGAATTCTCCCGGCGGGAATGAAATGTGCCGAGGCGGATTCAATGACCTTACGGAAGGCACGCTCCCCTTGGCGGGCATCAGTCGGGATAGGGAGGGCAGCAAAGCTGCTGTCTGTTGCAGATTTATATTCTTCCCACTTTCCTTTTTTGAAGTTTATGAAAGTGCGTTTTTCGGTGACGATGAAGTCGGCGGTACGTTCGAACGAAATAAGTATGGGCAGGTGGTCGGATGCCAATGTTACCATCGGCTGCCAGTTGACGCAGTTTACGAGTTCTGCGCTCACGATTGAGATATCTGGCGAGCTAAGACAGCTTCCTACCATACGTGTGGGGGCGTCTCCGTTTATTGTGCAGAACGTCGTTTCTTCTATTTGATCCGCCAACATCTCACCTCTACTGTCCGCCCGCAAGTTTGAATGCCATAGGTCATGATGGGCATTGAAATCGCCTAAGATAATGCGATTGCTTCCAGTGAGTAAGGCCTCGATATTAGAGCGGTATCCACTGGGGCAACAGGTGACAGGAGGGATGTAGATGTTGATGATTTCTAGATTTGCATCGTCTGACCGAACAGATAGGCCGCAATGCGGATGTTGTGCCGCTTCATGAAATCGACTATCTCCGTAATCTTCCCAGTTAGTCCATTACAGTTTAACTGCAGAATTCTGAAGTGCATGAGGGGTGACGCCGCCACTCTAGGGGTAAGTGACGGGTGACTACGCCTAGGTTGTGGAAGGCCAGGACGCAATTGCTGTTGTGGCCTTGGGACTGGGCGCCCTTGGGCAAGCATTGGGGTACCCGGATGATTTGGGTTTACGACCTGGCAACATGGCGCGATGAAACCCGTCGAAGAGACCAGAACATCTAGGAAAGTGGCACCACCCAAGGCAGGAGCTGCATTGAGCGGATGTCGCAAACCTATATATTCTGTGCTGGCAGACGGTGCAAACGGAGGTAGGGATTAAGTCTGTTTCCCTGACCTGCATGATTGCTGCCAGAAAAGAGGGGGGAGAAGACGGGGGCAGGGGCTGATGCTCAGAATTGCTACCAGCTCTACTACGAAGGTAGTAGTTATGAGTGGTATCAGCTGTTTGAGTTGTTGGCGCCGTAGGGCGCGAGCAGCAGCGGGTACTCGTTGTGGCTTGCTGAGCAGCGAGGCTGCTGGAAGGTAGTGGGGGGGGGGGGGGGGGGGGGGGGCGCTTAGGCGTAGACTACGGGACGCCCTTGGGCGTGAGCAGCAAGGAGCCACAAAAGATTTATAAAAGTTAAGTGGACGTCGGGTTTTGGGATCAAGCCCAGAACAACCTGTCCGATGCAACCATCCCTTGCACGAGACACACTGAACAGAGTATGACCGTCCTAAAAAGATTCTTTTCTGGCAAATGCAGCAAAACCATTTCTCAGGACCGGGGTCAGGAGACGGACCCGGATTGGGTTCGATACCTTCCCGGAGTAAGAGAATATGTAGCAGTCCTGCTGCAAAGAGCTGCTGGGAGGATGACAATTTGTGGGAGAGACGAAACAAATTAAATGGGGTCACACTGAAATGACAGTCCTTGGTCGGGAAAAATCCCGAGTCGCTCCGGTACATAGAACCGACTGCCTTGTGAAGCGGCCACGGTGATGTCCTTCTGCATAGTACAACCTTCTGCGCAGAATTACTGTGCATGGCGCAGCCGTGGTTGGATCGGCTAACATAACAATAAACCATGGTACAATGGTACATGGTATTGTACCATGCAATAAACATAAAAGTTATAAGGTAATATCAGCTCGTTCACGAATGCAAAAAAGAGCTTTTTTAAATTTTTGGTAAATAAAGACTAAAAAAGTTAAAGATATAATACATCAGATGAAAGGTATTTTTATGAGTTATTTTTCGATTATGCACTAGTTCGGTTTTTTAGATGTGGCAGCACAGATTTGTAATGTCATAAAATATATATACGTATACACATATAAAAGTTGTATAGAAATTAGCAAACTTTAACAATAAATAACTTTTAAATTATAAGTTTGCGCACTTTAAAATATATCTATTTGTGACCGGGAGAACTCCCTCTTTCATTTGATACGAAGTTAAACCGCGAACTCGGGGGGGTGCTAAACTAAATCGCTGCCTTGGCTTGTAGGTTTCTGCAAATCTTTTTACAAAATCTAAAATTGTTGCAATACGTTGAAAGTCTGCACTTACCAAGCTTCTTTCTCTTCTAGGTCAGTTTTATAATTGTACTTAATTTAATAATTATAATAAATTAGATCCACGCTTGTCTGCTCAAAATTTACTTCTCAATAGCAATGACGGCTTCTCAGAATTGGTTCTAGATACAAACACACGTTACACCACCAAATTTAGAGATTGCTTTTGCTGATATTGTTGTGAGTTATGTATCTTTATGAAAAATGTACACTTTTAACTTTTATACAGACCTAAAACACTTTCTTCTATTATTTATTTGGAAATTTGCAACTTTTTCAATGCGGTACGTTCTCGGCATTGTAAATTTTACCAAGTAGCGCAACTAACAGCTGATCGGTGAAAATTCGAACATTCACACGCACAGTTCTCGACTCAGTTTCAAAACAAAACTTTAGATTATTTAATTCAAATTTTAAAGTGAGATAATCCTTACAAATTTATGTTTACAGAATATATATGGCGTTTTTGTTGTTATTAAAACAATAGTTTTATTTATATTAAAGCTTTTATCATTTTTTTTTTGACTTTGAAAAATCTCCGAACACCATTCCTTCATTATATGACATTCGACTGCCTAGTCCACTGCCTTCCACTCTATTCGCAACATAACCTCTACTTAAGCTGCCAAACTATATAGTAAACAATGCTGAAAACAACAAATGGCGGATTCGCAGAAAATTTTTGTGACGTATTTGAGACTACATAGCATGTAAGAAAAGGCAAGCATATATGGATCGGACATTTCAATTAGGCCATCTCATTCTGTCATACTAACAATTGTGGAACAATGTGGGATATTTTGTTGTTGGCATGGCGAAACGATACAAGGTGGCAGCATGGTTACATAACTACAAACATATATAAAAATTCTATGTACTTTGTTTTTGTAAATTCGTTGGACAAATGTCAAAATCGTACTGCGCCGGAAGTTGATGTACCAAATCAAATAAAAAACTTTATAATCAGCTGTCCCATGCTGCCACCTTGTATCGTTGCGCCATGGAATTTACTGTGTGAAAGGCTAAAGGGCCCATTACCAAGGCGAATTCTGTAGAGGTGGTGTTATCAAAACAGCTGATTGCTTGTTCTTGATAATTTTCCATACAAAGCCTTGTACAGCAATATGTCAGTTAATCGAAATCAATGAAAATTTTCTTTTTACTTGACATTCTTCTGCACGGCGAATTGGTTGAATTCGCTTTGCCACCACCTGGTATGGATTCGCCTTGGCCCATTACTGATACTTAGCATAGACTTGACTTGACTTGACGCAAACTTAACAACTTACACCCCTATTATGAACTCGTACGATACACGATAAACGCTTGCAATCTGTTCTACCGTATTATGAAATAAATTCTAGCGTGTGAAACTCGATCGTTAGCGTTTATCGTTTATCGTGGTATTGCCATACGCTAACTATCGCATACGCTGTTCAATTTTCTACGCTAGCTATCGCTGATAAATTTTTCCACGATACGTTGGGAACTATTTAAATAAAAGTAAATATACAATTATTACATAATCCAAAATAATCCAACTACAGCCTCATTCCCAACACTCTGTTGCAACACCCTGGGCAAGAAGCCTTAAAGTGGCACAAACCTTCAAAATATTTGAGATGGATGGCCTATTTTTACGGGCGCGCAAACTGCCTTCTATTTCTGTTAAGACATACTCTGACATCAATTTTGTTTATTAAACTTTTTTTATTTTTAGTATGTCAAGTACTTACATGTAGAGTTCATTTCAAGAAGATTGGAATGATCTCTCAATCAAAGAGGATAAATACAATAAGAGGCGTCACTCGTTATATTTTTGGCATTTACTCGATATATACTGAGAGGTAGTCGATACTTTTTTTTTGGGCGAGATGTTTATAAATGTCTTCTATACATTTTCGTGGGGTATTTGTGTTTATTTTTCAACTGTATTTAATTAATTTATTTAATTCTCTTTCGAAAAATCACAGTTGCACAAGGGGCCTACACGGCATGGATAAATGCGAGACAATTAAAAATGTCCCTCTCAGAAAACATTCGGCATCAATTTTTTCAATTTCCAGCGAGATACTCGCCACAAAATAACGAGTGACGGCTCTTATTGTATTCATCCTCTTTGTCTCAATTTTCTTCTTTATGTGGAATCTATGCAAGTTTCGTCAATTTGTTCATTTGAGTTTATATAAAAGGTAACAGAGGTTGCATAAAACATTTTATTATAACAGCTTTTAAAAACTTTTGCCGCTTTTACGTACAAGACAAATGAATTGTAGTATTTACGTTTTGTTTTGCTATCTGTTTCGTATAGATTCACAAAAATTTGAAAACAAAACTTTGCTGTCATTCACAATAGTACATCTATCGGGCGTGTGGAAATCGCAATATGAAAGCTGATTTTTTACGATACGCTAGGAAGCGTTTATCGTCTATCGTATGAAAATTCATAATAGGGGTGTTAGCCACGATTATTCTCCACTTAGCGTATACATTGTGGCATCATAATCAATAAATGTCAATTTGTATGAAAAAATGTCAAAATGAAATGGAAACAAAAAAATGGCATCTGAAAATGTAAACGTCACTTAGAAATTACATAGAAAATCTAAATTCAACAGACTTCTAAGTCAAGTTTAGTGTTGCTAAGTTTTGAGTAATCAGTAACATGCAATGTTCATTTAACAGAACTGTAAGTGACAGTTCTCAAGTCAAGTCTATGTTAAGTATCAGTAATGGGCCCCTCATTCGGTTCACACCTCTCCCGATATTTTTGGACATATGCTAAAAATTCTTAAGATCGCTTCCATTAAAGCAGTGCACGGACCTTTAAAAAGAGAATGTTGGTAGACGAAAAATTAAAATAGTGGTAGAAGTTGGTAGATTTTTTTTTTCAAGAAAACAATAGCTACACTTTATATTTGTACAAAACAATTCATATTTTATTGTAAAACAAATAAAGCACATTTCGCGGGAATAACACTTAAAAAAAAAATGTAAACAAAACAAAAAAATTAATGTAAATTTGTATATATATAGCTTATGCCTATATGATACTTACTTTTTTCTGTATTTTGAGCTTGCAATACTGAGGAAACTTTAAAGATACGTCTAATTACAACAACAATTTTCCAATGTACCAGTATTTTTCTGCCACACTGGCATGTTATCGTTTACTGAAAACTTTTTTATTTTCGTTCAAAATTATAAAAATGATGTAAGTAGCGCAGGAAAATATTTGCGAGTAGATGACTACTACTTTCTTTCATAAACAAATTTATTTCTTGTATTGAATTTGTGCACAAATTTTTCAAAATATTGTCAGAAAGAAACAAAAGAAAAATCTAGTGCCATATGGGTGTTATTAAATACAAGGAAAAAATCACCTACAAATTTTAATTTTTTATAAAATTTTATTATTTCAATTGGAGGCTGAAATAAAGTCCGTCCGATAGAAATGCTTGAAATTTTTAATCCATTACGCTTGGCGGTTTTTATGTCGTTCAATATAGAGAACGACCTTTCTGCGGCTGCATAACTGTGAGTTAATATTGCTAAGGAGAACTTTATTTACTTAAATTTTCAAACAAATTTCTTCAGTTCCCAATTTTATTCATCCTTTAAGAATATCGTCGGAAAATATCTTTTATATTTTTTCCTTATCATATAACCTTAATGATCGCCATTCGTTGTTAAGAATTTCCATGGAAGTCTTGTGAAATGGAAAAGCTTTAAGTAAGGGAACAATCGTTGTCATTTGACTAGATTGAATATTTTTTGCATCAAAATATTTCAAAAGGTGGAATTTTTCGTCTTCGAAATTGAATCGTTTCATAATTTCCTTACAAAGGCAAATTTATTTATTTATTTATTTACGGTCTTGTAGACCAAAATTAGGTACATGTATGTATGAGATCATTATCTAAATGGTAGTGCTTTGCAATAGTTATATAATAATTTCTTAAATTTATTGATATTTGGACATTGTTTTATTTCAGATGGTAGATCGTTGTACTCTCTCAATCCCTCGTAGTATATATTGTTCCTGTCGAATTCTGTTCGAACAGCTGGCAGACGAAATTTCGGCAGGTTGCCTAGTTTCATGTTGTATATGAATTTTAGAGTGTAGTATACAATGAGTTGCTTTACACTCAGCCAATTTAAACTTTCTAGCATTTCATGTATTGGGGTATCATATCGTTTTCTAAAAATAAACCGCATTGCTTTATTTTGTTTCACCTGTAGTTTTGCGATGTTCGAGTCGGCTAACATGAATAATATCGTAGGGCAGTATATGAAATGAGGTTCTATAATGGACCTATAAACCATAATTTTATAATATTTGCTGACGTGCCTGCATGTCCGGAACATAAATCCATTTTTTTTTGATATTTTTGCCTCTGTATATTTAAGATGCTCATCGAACTTAAGTTTCTCATCAATTATAATTCCTGGGTATTTAATTTCTTTGACTTTTTGTATGGTACTATTTGCCATTTTCAAGGCTATATTATTTTCTTCTGCATTCTTTCTTCTCATGGTCATCCATTTCGTTTTTTCAATATTTATTTTAAGCTTATTTTGACACAACCAGTTATAAACAGCATTCAAGTCCGCTTGTATTTTAGTTATAGCTTCTATCTCCGACGAACAACTCATTGTCAATAATGCATCATCTGCGAAGAGTCGTATCTTGCAGTGGCTAAGACAGCTCTTTATATCGTTTATATATACAATGAATAATATTGCAGCAAGAATAGATCCTTATGGAAGACCTATGTCAACATCAACTTCCGGCGACGATGTGCTTCTAATTATGGTTTTCTGTTTTCTGCCAGAAATGTAGCTTTTAAACCACCGCAGTGCTGTATTACATGCCCCAATGTTATGGAGTTTACTCAGTAGGATGACCCTGTCGATGGTTTCAAATGCCCTTTTTAGGTCCAGGAAGACCGACACTGTTACTAACTTGTTTGATAGGCTTTCTTTCCATTCCGCTATAACCGGGTTTAGAGCGGTTTCACTAGAGTGTTTGGTACTGAGCCCTGATTGTTCACATATAATAATTTGATTTTTATTCAGGTAATCGAGAAGTTGGTCTTTTACGATTTTCTCTAAAATCTTTTCATCACTAGGCAACGTATTAATAGGCCGTATTTCCTCTGGTTTTTCAGTCCCTTTAACTTTTTCAACTGGTATCACTGTCGATATTTTCCAGCATGTTGGTAGATTTTTGAGCTTTGGTGGTATAAGCCGGAGTCATTAGCCGTGTTTTTTAACACGCGCGTATACGTTTCGTTTGCGCGTGTTAAAAAACGCCTATCTTCGCTTAGATAATGCTTAGGAGACCCATCTAGCGGCTGTGGTTAAACAACTAGCTACAGCAACAGGGTGTACCGAAAAGCGGAAACGCAACGCTCTGATGGCCATAGGGTATAACATATAGCTGAATCAGTTGCGATGAATTGCGGACACACATAGAATACATAGAATTAGTGTAGAGGGTGAAACAAAGACACATATTTCAGTTACATTTTAGTATAATGCGTATTGAAATTTAGTAGGACAAAATTTATGCGCAGCAATTTCAGAGGTGTTTTTATAATTTGTCTCTTAGCAGTCAATATAAAGTTTAAGCGTAAACGGATATACGCGTGTTAAAAAACACGGCTATTGGTGCCGTATGTCGTATCGCTGTATCCGTATCCCTAACGTAATCAGCTGTTTATCGTTACGACGAGAAACCAAAACCCACACCCCTATTATGAACTCATACGATACATGATAAACGCTTGCAATCTGTTATACCGTATTATGAAATAAATTCTAGCGTGTAAAACCCGATCGTTAGTGTTTATCGTTTATCGTGGTATTGCCATACGCTAACTATCGCATCAACTGCTCGATTTTCTAGGCTAGCTATCGTTGATAAATTTTTGCACGATACGTTGGGAGCTATTTAAATAAAAGTAAATATAAAATTATTACAAAATCCAAAGAAGCCTCATTCCCAACACTCTGTTGCAACACCCTGGGCAAGAAGCCTTGAAGTGGCACAAATCTTCAAAATATTTGGGATGGATGCCCTATTTTTATGGGCGCGCAAACTGAATTCTACCACTGTTAAGACATACTCTGAAATCTATTTTGTTTATTAAACTTTTTTTACTCTTAGTATGTCAAGTACTTACAGTGTAGAGTTTATTTCAAGAAGATTGGAAGCATCTCTCAATTTTCTTTTTTCTATGGCTTTATGCAAGTTTCGTCAATTTGTTCATTTGAGTTTATATAAAAGCAACATACATACATAGGAAGCAGAAAACATTTTATTATTACAGCTTTTAAAAACTTTTTCCACTTTTACGTACAAGGCAATTGAATTGTTAGTATTTACGTTTTGTTTTGCTACCTGTTTCGTATAGATTCACAAAAATTTGTAAACAAAACTCTGCCGTCATTCACAATAGTACATCTATCGGGCATGTGGAAATCGCAATATGAAAGCTGATTTTTTACGATACGCTAGCAAGCGTTTATCGTCTATCGTATGAAAATTCATAATTGGGGTGATAATTGGTTGGCTACGATATGGTTACGACCTTAGCGGCACCAATAATCGATTGCATTGATTCTCATAAGGTTGGTCGAATCAGCTGTTAAAAGGTTTCCGATACGGTTACCGATAAAGCACCAATGTCTCCAGCTATAAGTGGTAGAAAATGAAATGGGCTAAAAAGTTGGTAGATTTACCAAAAAAGTGGTTAAAGCTGGAGACATTGGTGCTTTATCGGTAACCGTATCGGTAAACTTTTAACAGCTGATTCGACCAACCTTATGAGAATCAATGCAATCGATTATTGGTGCCGCTAAAGTCGTAACCGTATCGTAGCCAACCAATTGGGTTTTGGTTTACCGTCGTAACGATAAACAGCTGATTACGTTAGGGATACGGATACAGCGATACGACATACGGCACCAATAATGACTCCGGCTTAAGTCCGTGCACTGCATTAAACTCAACGCAAATCGGATTAGTTCGCGAACACACCTTTTTTTGACATTTCAGCGAGAAACAGTCAGCTGCTTTAAAATATCCAATCGATGCGAATAAGTTGCTTTCACCAACAAGCCAATTACTAACAGAAATTGAGCGCTAAACTAAAATATAAAGTAAATAATTAAAATAACAAAAATATATAATTTCTTATCTTCGTGCTGCTTAAATAGTGTTCAAAATAACTTCCCAAAGTGAAATGAGTCCTAAACAAAAGTTCGCCGAAGGTATGTACTTCACTCTGCCGTAGCTAAGCAGTTTTTTGATTGCTCATTTCTTGTAGGCGAAAAAGTATTATGCTTTCATGGACCACTAATTTACGAAGCTAAAGCATTAAAGAGCACCATAACAAAGGATAAACAAATAAAGTATTATATACACTACGCTGGGTGGAACAAAAAGTGAGTACATTTGCACCCGAATTGGGTTGAGCGCATGCTACCTACTTTTTAATTTACGATACATATAATTTTACTTTTATTAACTCAGTTGGGATGAGTGGGTGCCAGAGAATCGTGTACTTAAGTACAATGAAGCAAATGTGCAACGCCAGAAGGAAGTATTTAAACAGCATTCAAATTCTGCTGGAAAGAATAGAAAAAGTAAGTATACAAAACTATAATTGCAATAAACCGTAACATATTTACATTACATAGGCACATCAAAAGGCAAGAAGGCTGAAGTGGTCGGAGCAGGTGGCCCTGGTGCTGCGAAAGATGGTACTGCTAGCGGCAGTAGTGAATCGCGTGCCTCTACGCCCTCAAAAGAATTGAATACAACCACTTTGGCAGCACCACCTACCAGCTCTGGCAGAAGCTATCGCGCAAAACCAACTAGTACTAGTACACCAGTTGCCAAAGATAATAATGACACAGTAACTCCTACAAAAGATGAATCAGTCATGGCAACTGCTGCTGGTGTTAACAAGGATGATTCAACCAAAGATGAGCCACCTAAGAAGAAGCGTGGTGGCTCTACGTCAAATGTTAGTGATAAATCTACGAGTAGTGCAGTTATCACAACTAATACAACAACAACAAGCACCCCTACAGCTGCAACTAGCTCGGTTACACCAATTAGTAGCGCTGCAGCTACACCATCTATACCATCAAATCGTGTAGATACATGTGTTGAAAGCGAAGAAACATTTCTTTCTAAAGTGGAGGTAAAAATTAAGATACCAGATGAATTGAAACAATGTCTTGCTGATGATTGGGACGCCATTACACGCCAGCATAAACTGCTTGACATTCCTGCAAAAATTACCGTACAGGATATTGTTGATCAATATATTGCCTTTAAAAAGACATCCAAGTCTACGAATGCTTCCAAAGAAGTCGCCATCAATGATGTGCTTAACGGTGTGGTTGAGTATTTTAATGTTATGATTGGCTCACAATTGCTCTATAAATTTGAACGCCCACAATATGCAGAAATATTACAACAACATCCAGAGACACCACTTTCTAAACTATATGGTGGTTTTCATCTCTTACGTTTATTTGTTAAGCTTGGTTCTATGTTGGGCTTTTCGGCATTAGATGAAAAGTCAATGCAAATGTTGCTGGTACATTTGCATGATTTTTTGAAATTTCTTGTTAAGAATAGTGCCACTTATTTTAGTATGACTAATTTTGTCAATGTAACACCGGAATACCATCGTAATACTCAATGATTTTAAATGTTCTTGTGTGTTGAAGGTGTGTACGGCGGGAGTTGAAGAAGCTATCATTACTATAGATAATTGTAAGGGATGTTGGCATGGTTCAGGGAATGGTTGGTAGAGGAAAGCGTCATGCAATCTCACACAAGCATACATATATTAATTAGTTTACATATTTAGGGCTTTTATCTCGATCGCCAGTTTACCATTACTGTTATTTCATTTCACAGAAAACTGAACGATTTTGGCCATTTATGGCTGATATGAGGAAAACGGTCTTAAAGCACAACATTTTATTATTTTATAGTATCAGCAGTGTACTAATGCAATTTTTCTTTTAGTTTTGTAGTAATGTCATGCAATCCATTTCGATTTTCTTGTATTCTATACACTGCTTATTCTATGTTTATCAATATATGATATTCTTCGTATTAGAATAGAATAAATATCTTAATAAAAATTATAACTAAGTAATATCTTTGAACATTTGTTTGTCCAGTAAATCATTAGGCGCCATCTGTCATAGAGTCTCACCGAGTTTACGGTTCTCGCGGCAAGGCGTGCGTATAATAAAGGGCTACGTAACTGCTTCCGCGGCAGTACAAAAAGCTGTTAGTATTCAGCAAAGGCCTAGCGACATTCATAGTACTTTCAAAAATTTTCGTGTAGTGTGAATGCGATTACAACAACTGTGACTGCATATAATGCTCTGATGATGCCGATTACTTACCGAATCAAGGGATGTTATCACATATACAATGTTCGGCGAGATGATTGGGTGAGTGGTTTTAGGGCCATCCTATGACGAAGGACAAAAGGGAAATATTTGAAAGATGTTTTTGTAGTAATAAGAGGCACTCCAAAAGGTTTAGGGACTGTTATCGGTGTAGATAAACCTTGTTTGGACAGACATAGATCGGTACGCTCTGAATTTGGTATTCCAATATGACGACGTCAAACCTCCCAGACAATTCGTCTCCAATAATAATAGTTCATTGATAAGCTTGAGATCGCCAAAGCTTTGCCTGCTAAATATGTATGTGTATGATACGTTCATATTTATAACAGGATTCCCCTTGTTTATATAATTGCTCAAATTTCAATCAGTTTCTCCAAAATTACACAGGATTCCTCTCGTGTAGCTTTATATTGCGCTTATTAACCGCTTGAGACCCAACGACCAACCTTCTATGTGAACCCAGCCTCTATTAGCTCTTCCAAAAGGACTTTTGGTTTGCCAAAACCTGACCTGCTAAATATGTGTACGTACTATACACTTATATTTCTAACCCAATTTGCCTCACGCTGTTGTTGTATTAATAGTCTTTGACGATTTAATAGAAGCGACCACTCACTGATTTTCATCCATAAACTCGCATGAATGTCCTGGGAAACGTAATGTTTTAACACAATTGCACCGTATGGATGTTGTTACGAGCGTTAGTTCTACATTACAATTATAAGGGTTTTGTTTGCGCACATTGCTTGTGCAGGGAGTGATTTTGGATGAGCAATAGTTTTATCTGTTTCAGCAAAGAGATTGAAGTTAAGCCAGAGTACCGAGTGATTTCCTGGGAGGTCTGTTTTTCTATACTGCAAGATATTGGCATTGGCCTCGGTGGATTTGAACGAATTCGAGGGGTCAAAAAATCGTTCCGCTACTACCAGAAGAAGTTAGATTTCGCAACCAACCGTATTCTTATCCGGCTTAGAACTGCCCGTATCCGCTATACTCTGTTAAACGCCCTAATGATCTTGTAAAATGAAGACTTGAATCCGGCAATTTGCTTGTCATATAAAATTAAAACAACGCTGTCTTTACAAAGAAAAGATATTCTATAGTATACAATATTTCATAACAATACTACAACTGTATTTAACTCAATAAAGTACCTCATTTTAATCCATCAGTTGTGCCCATTTTCTCTCACAGCATTTTTATTGTCGTCCTCTTCACTACTACTGCTGCTCGACGGATAAAATTCGCTGAAATCTTTTGGTTTTTCATGTGCCACCTTCTCTGCCTCCAGATATTCATTTTGTGTTTGCACGATTTCTTCACTGGATTTACATTCCGCATATTTTTTCAGCAATATTTCATTAAGTTCAATAAATGAATGACCCCATGAAAACTTTCCCATATACCATCGAGCTTCAGCTTCAAAGCCACATATATAAAGAGCAGCTGCAATCGCTTCAACACAGCTCAATTTGCATGGTTTACCATAATTAATTGGATTAGCTGCAACAAGATAGGGCAACAAACGAGGATGGGGACTCCGCATGCGTTGAAATGGTGTCTCTTCAAGTTTAGCCCAGGAGCAGTCCACCACAGCTACTCCTGCCGTTTCAACTATGCCACAGTCAAGTGGACTAACACAATTTACTCCCACTGGTGTGAGCACAAGGCCAGGAAATTTTTGTCCCAATCGCAGATTTTCGATTAGACCCAAACGTGCCAACTTTCGCCCAGAACACTTTTTTGGATCACAATGATTAAGATCCCACATAGCGATGGAAAAGTTGGGGGCATGTCGCACGCCATCTATATCTGCGTTGGATGAAGACGAACTGTTGTCACTATCTGCGCTGGAATTTCGCTCTTGATTGCTAGCCAATTCGCACTCACGTTGAGCCAAATTACGTTCACAGTTGCGATTTGTTTTAACATTGCGAAACTGTCCATGTGCACCACCTCCTCGCTTACCTCGTCCACGATTTCGACAGCTCATTTCAGTGGTTTGCTTTTTAAATTGGTGTCACCTTTTATATTAAATTGGATGAAATCGCCCCGTATTGTCCTTAACAAAAACAAAGATAAAAACGTTTACATATTTTGACAGCTGGGATATTCACAACGTTCACAAATGTGTATGGAGCAAATATTATATAGGGTGGTCCAAAAACATGGAAAGTACGGCCGGATTTAAGGGCCAATTAATGATGACTTATACCCGTAAAACCATAACCAGATAAAACAGCTGGTCTAACCTACCTAATGGAAATCAATGTAATCGATTAATGGTGCATTCCATAACGTTAACGCCATAACCATACCATAGCCAACCAATTGGTTTTTGGTTTCGAGCCATACCCATAACCAATAGATATTTGAGTTGGTGAACTTAATAACCTTTTGTTCATTGTTTTGGATAAGTTATGACTAATGCTTCGTTAACTACTAACGGTAATAGTCTAGTAGAGGGGTCGACCGCTAATATGTGCCCAAAACTATGGTGTCAAAAGACGCGTATTGACCTCGGAAACAATAAACCGAAGGCGGAAAATAAAAATTATAATTCGTTGAAAAGATATTAACGTAAAAGCCGCAAAAAGGCCCGCGGGTCACTCCGAAACCGGGGGTGGTATCCATGATATTTTTGCGTAGAACACCTCTCTGTGTTAGAGGCCTTCGGCCGCGCTTATAATAAATTATCCTGGGTGGTCCAACATCGGTTTGGAGACCAAAACTATATCCGCGCAAAACACTTATGTTCACAATTTTTTTGTGGGTAAACAACATTACAACAACCACATGAAAATCGCCAACTTCACCTGCAAATATCTCCGGACAGAGATACAATTTTTCCTTTCCGCCTTCTGATTATTGTTCTCGAGGCCAATAAGCGTCTTTTGACACCTCTCTCGATATTTTTTGACGCGTATTTGCAGTCGCCCCTCAACTAGACTTTTACCCTACTACCATCCAATTTCTCGAAGTCGAATTTATTTTTGGAGCCGGATATCTTTTCGGAACCGGCCAGTTTTCTGACATGTTATAGTTGTTTTTTCTGGAATCTCCTTATAAAAATCCTGAAGTAATACCAAAATGGTTCTGGAACAGTCCAGACATGACCACAAAAGTATACAACCTGTACTGTACTAACAAACTGACATCATCAGAGCAGCTCCTTGCAACTGGATTGCTCAATGCTATCTTGCTCAGTGCAGGTGTCGAACCAAACTCAGTCCAAGAGATTGACCCTGCTGTATCTTCCGGAAAATAGTATTTAGTCATAGTCCTACTCTAGCCAGCATGCCCTCTACAAAGGATGGTTGCATCGGTTTTTTAATTAGAAAGACATTTTCTAAACTGGGTCGCCCCTCGGCAGTGCCTTGACAAACACTTCCAATGTATATCTGCCAAAAAAAGCTTTTCAGTGAAAATTCATCTGCTGCAGCTGACGTTCGGAGTCGGTATAAAACATATAGGTCTTATCCCGAGAACTTTCGGAAACAATTAAAAAGGAGCATGAGGCAAATCGGGAGAGAAGCTCGGCCTTAATCTCTTCGGAAGTAAAACGCGCCAACTATTTAATTTTATTTATTTATTTTATTTCAGTAAAATTTGCCACGCGTAGTCAAGGCACATATCGAACAACACCAGGTAGTCCTCCCCAACTTGTATCCTCCGACACTTCAGTTCGTTTTTAATGATTTTAACTCATATCTCGATCGCTGGCACTTGAGCTTTCCCTCATGTTGCAGGTGAGAAAAGCTAGCAGAACGAATAGATGACACAACATTTAGCACGCTGAATGGTGACGCTCAACAACTTCCAAGACTTTTCCATCACGGGACTCATAAACTGTGCTGACTCCTCCCCATATCTTAACGCCGCACTTTCAATAACTTTAAACAAGCTAAATAGCTCGGCTATAAAGCATTAAGGAAAAGTTTTCCGATTGATGCCCGGCAACAAGGGACATATTTCACAAGGCCATCGATTCCACGTCGGTCTGCTATATTTTTGCTGGTAGAATGCCGGAAGTCTCACCAGCGAAAGAACGTTATCTTGTGCAACAACAAACCCAGAAGACAAACAAACCACAGCCCAGAAGACATACAAACCAGGACATTAGGGGGGAGCATTTTAGTTCCTATCAAACCGGCAATACAAAACGACGAATTCGGCATTGAAGTTCTGTTGGACGGGAAGAAATAAGCGAGCACCTTCTGCCGGTAATGTTTCTTGTATTCTTCAATTAATATGGCCAGATGTGCATATATACATAGTTAAACACAACGTTACTCCATCACAACCATAACCTTCCATAACATATGCTCAGAAGGAATAGCCAGGCCGATATTAAAGCTCTTTGGTGATTTACCTACCTAGTACTTTTCTCAGTGTGTTAATATCCTTATTTTTAAGTCCCAAAATACCGAAAATGACATGGCTTGTGATGATTTTAAAACGCGCGAGACCAGTTAATCAATGAAAGTAATATCTTCTGTTAACTGGTCATGATGATGATGATTCCTAAACAGCTACTATCACCGCGCTGAACGTGCCAGACATAGAGGAATCATCCCCTCCCCCAGTTTCATTCCATGTAAGTGGTCAGCAAGCGTTCTTTCAACCAAGAATGAAACATCAAAGCGCAGAAGAATTTAATAGCTGCTCCCTCAGAGTGGAGACCCTCCCCCTTCTTTGTTTCACTTCTATGTATTAAGGTCCCCTTCCCCACCATAAGAAGTCACCACTGTTTCTTTAAATGAATTATACTACAAAATAAAAGGTTATTTCTCTAGTCTTTTCAGCTTATTTTAAGGATGGACCATATGACATAACTAATAATAACTAATAATCTATGTCGATGCTATTTTGCTACCGAATATCAGATACCCAAACATATTGGGTGCGACTTTTGACAGTCGCTTAGCTTAGGGAAACTCCAACCACATCCACACAGAGCTGGCAATTTTTTTTTTGCTGAGTCACGCCCGGTCAACTCTATTAATGGAGTCCAATAGCTAATTCTTACAGAAAAGGATACTTTCCTACTTCTCAGGGAATCGGGCGCCACTCTGGTTCAACATCGATCTAACTGCTGTGCACATTAAATTCTTTCTTACCCCGGCGTACCCTTTTTAAAAAAGACTACCTTACCTGAACGCTTTCATTTTTCGAAACCGGTTAATTTAAAGAAATTTATTTTTTTCAATTCCCACAGAAGAGCGAAGCAGACCTAGCAAGGAGTCGGCGTCACTCTTGCTAAACTTCGATCTGTATACTGTGAAAGGCTACTTTATCCAATTAGCAAATTTTTTCGGAATCGGATACTTTTTCGAAGCCCGATATCTTTCTGAACCGATTATTTTTTGTATTGGATGCTGCCTTTAGGGCCACTGTGAAATCAAAGCCAACAAGAAGAGTATGTGAACGTTACCATAAGCTTATGAAGGATACAAGATGTCACTTCTAGTATTTGCGAAACTATTTTTTTAGACTTTTACGCGCTGTCGAGTGCTAATGAAAATTAAATAATAAGCTATACGAACTTTATGCAGACATCAGCCCAAACCAGCGAATTAAAACCCATCGAATAAGCTGTCTAGGCAATGTTATGTGATAGAAGGAAACTGTTCCGGTCCAGAAGTTACTCTAATTGGTAACCCCCTTATGGAAGCAGAGAAGGAAGTGGGGGGTTCCTTCCGTTCGAAAGAGCAAGTTGAAAATATTTGTGTTGCCTTGGTTTTTCCAGATGCCACAACGAAAGAACGACAACCAAACCAGTTTAAACGGTCATGCAATAATTAAAGAAGTGATAAGGGATAGATAATTTTGAAATATTAGCAACTGGCTAATTTTTACCATTTCTAAAATGTGTTTGTAGTCGGTGTGAGTTGATTTGCGCACAGAAGTGTGCCCAATATCATTACTTCCTATATACCTACATACCATGTGTATGAATAAGTCATCAGTTATTGCTACAAATTATGTAAATTTAGTACCTACAGAGTTGGTCTACCTATGGTATTGTTGTGGCGTTAGTGTTATGGTATGGCAGCATTAATCGATTACATTAATGGTGACTTATAACCATATCGCATATAAGATCCTTTCAAGTGTATTGTGCGAAAGATTGAAGCCCACCGTGAACCGGCTGATTGGACCTTATCAGTGCGGCTTCAGACCTGGTAAATCTACCATCGACCCGATTTTCACAATGCGCCAAATCTTGGACACACATCAACTTTTCGTCGACTTTAAAGCCGCCTTCGATAGCACGAAATGGAGCTGCCTATATGCCGCTATGTCTGAATTTGGTTTCCCCGCAAAACTTATACGGCTGTGCAAAATGACGTTGAGCAACACCATCAGCTCAGTCAGAATTGGGAAGGACCTCTCCGAGCCGCTCGAAACTAAACGAGGTTTCAGACAGGGTGACCCCCTATCGTGCGATTTCGTTAATTTGATGCTCGAGAAAATTATACTAGCTGCAGAACTTAACCACACTGGAACAATATACTATAAAAGCATGCAATTACTGGCATATGCTGATGACATTGATATCATCGGCCTAAACACCCGCGCTGTTAGTTCTGCTTACTCCAAACTGGAAAAAGAAGCGGTGAAGATGGGTTTGATGGTGAATGAGGACAAAACGAAGTACCTGCTGTCATCGAGCAAAGAGTCGGCGCATATGCGCCTTGGCAACCACGCTACTGTTGGCAGCCATAATTTCGAGATAGTAAAAGACTTCGTTTATTTGGGAACCAGCATCAACACTAGCAACAACATCAGCACTGAAATCCAGCGAAGAATCAATCTTGCCAATAAATGCTACTTTGCACTAGGTAGGCAATTGAAAAGTAAAGTCCTCTCTCGGCGAACGAAAATCATACTCTTCAAGTCACTTATCGTACCCGTCCTGCTATATGGGGCAGAAGCATGGACCATGACATCAGCAGATGAAGCGGCTTTGGGAGTGTACGAGAGAAAAGTTCTTCGAAAGATTTATGGACCTCTACGCACTGATGACATGATACGAAACTTTTATTCTCTCTCAATTCGTTTCCAGGAATGGGTCTTGAAGTTCATTCGATTGTAAACAAAAGTTCGTTCGTTTCCAAGAATGGGTCTTGAACATCAGATGGCTATAGAGTTGCCTAAACCACCAAAAAAAAAAAAAAACTCCAAGAAATCCGTTCGGTTTCATTATTTTCAAAAAATCAGCAAGTAAGGTGATAAAAACTTATTAAAATTTATAAAAAAGGCAAAGTTTTGTAGAAATATTTTGTGGTAGATAAGTGAAAAAATATGAAATAATATATTTCGATTGCGTTGCTTTGCTTTGTTGCGCTGGCACCGCCATAAGAAAACAATGAACGGCTAGCCCCTTTTTCACTTTGATGCGACCAAAATGTTTATTTACATACATATGTATATCCACATACAATAAAAAACGCAAAAAATGTATAAGAAATTACGAAATTATATCACTTGGTGAAGTATCTGCGTTGTCGTCCGCAAAAGGCTGTTAATTATACATGTTGCGTTAACCTATACGTATACCTACAATTTATCTCTGCTGTCAAAAGTGTAATGTTGCAACGCTCCACAAAAACCTGGCCTTTATGAATCCATTTACATCAATGCGAAGACTAAGAAGCTGACTTTTTCTCAAATCGAAAGCTGCTATCAAAGCCCGTTTCGTGTGCAGCCCTTCGATGAAAGGTGTTGTCACTGATAAATTTTCCACGGGTGAAAAATAGTTATTTTTTCTTCGGATTTGTAATCCTGACAAAAATTCGAGTTTTTTGATATCCCATTTGACAATCTTGAGTAAGTTTTCAGTGAAAATTATAAATTAAACCTTTACCATGTAAAATACCCCAAAGTTATACTGAAATCCCCAAAATTGATTTTGAGTATGATGGTATCTATGGCCAATATTATAAAATATGCACATTTTCACGTGCTCTCAGAGAGCGAGAAGTTTCATATCATGTCATCTGTGCCTCTACGCGTTGGTGATAGCGAGTACCGAAGAAGGGTTAATGATGAGCTGTACGAGCTATACGCAGACATCAACATAGTCCAGCGAATCAAAACGCAGCGGCTGCGCTGGCTAGGCCATGTTATGCGAATGAAAGTGTTTCTATCGGAACCCGCCTATGGAAGCAAAGGTAGAGGTCAGCCCCCGCTCCGTTGGAAGGACCAGATGGAAAACGATTTAAACTTCCTTGGTGTGACCAATTGGCGCCGGTTGGTGGAGCGAAGGAGCGACTGACGCGCCTTGTTGGACGGCCATAACCGTTTAGACGCTTAAGCGCCAATTAAGTAAGTAAGTAAGTATAACCATAAAGCCATAACCAGATAAAACAGCTGATGACACCTACCTTATGGAAATCAATGTAATCGAGTTAGCGTTATGGTATGGCACCATTAATCGATTACATTGATTTCCATAAGGCAGGTTCGATCAGCTGTTTTATCTGGTTATTGCTTTATGGTTATAAGTCACCATTAATTCGACCTTAATGGTGACTTATCCATAACCAGATAATATTTGAGTTGGAGAATTTATTAACTTTTTGTAGATTTTATTTATTGTTTTGGGTACGTTTTGGCTAAGAGACATATTTTTAGTGGTATATGTTTGAAATGTTTAGCGTTTTCATTTTTATGAAATTGTCACGATTTTTAGGTTAAGGCACCAATAACTGATGCAAATTTGATATGGATAAGTAAAAATATGGTAACGACTATGGCGTTAGGGTTATGGAAGTTTAACTGGCCCTTTAGGCATCTATTTTTAGCGTTACGCTTTATTTGAAGCTATTTTTAATAAAAAAAATTAAATGATAATTCCTAAAATCATTACTATTTAAAAATAATTTGTGGTAATAGTACGATTTCGGCCACAGGTTTGGTCAGCTACCCCTGTTTCGCAATAACTGATGCAAATTGCAAGCACCAATGGAGATCAATTCTTCCTCCATTTGCGTCTCCCAATTCAACAGCTGTCTCCCGATTCCTCTGGGAGTTGGAGTGTCTTCTTTCTTTCTCATAACATGACATAGGCAGCGCAGCCTTGGGACTTTGAACATGTCTGCGTAAAGCTCATGCAGCTCATCATTAAACCTCCATCGTTACAGAACTTTGTTATCACGGACAGATCCAGAAATCTTCTACAGAACTTGTGTCTCGAATACTACACCCCCTACACCCACCTACCTTAAACACTGTGCGTGATTTACATCCAGAGGTGTAGGCCGAGCTTATTTTTGAAAGCCTCGGCCTTCTTTTAATTTTTTCTACAAATTTTCAGGACGAGATCTATTTACATGTGTTATGCCGACTCCGAATGACACCTGCAAGGCAGATGTATTTAAAAATACACTCGGAGTGACTGCCAAACCACTGCGGAGGTGCGACCTCGTTTAGAAAGACTTTCTGATTGAAACTTTTTGTTTTCCAAATTTTTTATGTTGCTTTGCCCGGGACGAGAGCCGCCAACCACCACACTACGACGGCTGCCATATAGGCCAAGTTCTTAAAAATCGGGCATTCATATCCGTCAGTAGTGACGTCACCACAAGTTAAAATATGCTAGGTTGAACAGGATCGGCAGCAAGGACTTTAAACAGACTAAATGTTTTCATAGAGTTACCAGAAATTGTTTGACGAAAAAAAGAAAAAACCCAATTAGGCGAGGAGGCGAAGAGTTGCCTCCGTGTTCGAACAGCTTAGTCGTCTTCTCCCGGCGCCTTGTTTCTTTTTATACTGTCATTCTCGCTGTGTCATAATCTATTGTAAGGATAATATATTGCAAGGTAAGGATAATATTAAAGCTAAGTTTCGAGCTTCCCTACTTATGGTCACACTTCGAAAGGCCTGATTGTACTGCTACCTGGCTCAGTACCTCGCGTTTTCGGTATGACGGTGAAACCAGTATTTGCATTTCACGAAGACAGACAGGTATCAGTATCTGCCCTTGAAACGGATCGGACATTCAAGAAACATGCCCTTAAAACGTTTGCCGTGGTCGTCATCAGTGCACATGACGCTGCAAATATCGGCAAGCCCTGTAGCTGGGTGGGGGCCGAAGAGTACCTACCCACCAGAGTCGTGAGCACACGTGTTTCACATCAATTTTCATGATAACTTGCTGCTATCGTCGATTATATGTATGTATATATTTGTATGAAAGAAGAAATCATTAAAACCCACAAGCTTTTCTTTATTCTGTGGTGCAAACATGTTCACTTCTTGGTGTTGTTGTGTATAAACATTCCATCAAAATGATTTTAACTAATATCTCACCCTCTCCTTTGATTCATCAAAAAAATCTTAACTACAAGTGGCCATTAAAGGACAAACCAAGTAAATAAGAAAAAAGGAGTTCACCTTGACCGTTACTTTTGGAGAAACACAAAAGTAGTTCAAAGTTAGATTTCCTTTTTGCAACGGCAACATTTAAAAACATTTTGTAAGTAAATATGTATGTAGGTAAGTGTGTATTACGTTGATTCAATAAATTAACGTTTTCTGAAAAAGTTGCTGTAATATGTATAATCCAGTAAACCAAATCACTAAAGAAACGACTGCTTTAATAAAAATGTGCATACAATTAAGTCTATATATATTAGAATCTATAAATAAATACGTTATACGAATAGACATTGGTGTCTAATAGTGTGGGTCTATTTTTATGAAAGTTGTTTCTCGAAACCGAAAAGAAGTCCTCTAGATCAAGGACTTAAGTTGAGGCTTTGAATGAAACTTACTTTTTGGATGCTTTTGTCGGTCGATATCTCTAAACTCATTACAGATACAGAAATAATTTTTTTTCTGAACTTCTTGTGGGTATGTGATATTTTTCAATATATATTTTTGGGCTATTTGCGTTGTTGTTGTTGTTGTTGTAGCAATGCTTCGCCCCACCTAACAGCCGCGACCGATCACAAATTGTCATCAATATCCTCTAACGGTAGTCCAAGGACAGGGGTGGGGTGGGCCATAAGGAAAGGGGTGTTAGAGGCGTTGGTTCCACATTACAATTAAAGAGATGGTTGGTGTCATGTGGGGACACATTGCAAGCGGGGCATACATTTTGTATGTCGGGGTTGATTCTGGATAGGTAAGAGTTTAACCTGTTACAGTATCCAGAACGAAGTTGAGCAAGAGTGACACGCGTTTCCCTGGGGAGTTTGCGTTCCTCTTCCGCGAGTTGTGGATACTTTTCGTTAAGTACTGGATTCACCGGGCAATTCCAGGCATAAAGGTCTGACGCCTGTTTATGGAGTTCACCAAGGCCTGGGTTCTCAGGTGCAGTATTTCCTCAAAATGCTTACGGAGATGACTCCCTAAGCCCCTAGGCGGTGCTGGTTCATCAATCAGATGTCTGTTGGGATGCTCAGGTTTCTGGGTATTCAACAGGAACTGTTTGGTCAGCATCTCATTTCTCCCCTGATGGGGAGTATTCTCGCCTCATTATGCAGATGGTGTTCTGGGGACATAAGAAGACAGCCCGTGGCGATTCTGAGAGCAGTATTTTGGCAGGCCTGTAGTTTCTTCCAGTGGGTAATTTTTAGGCTTGGCGACCATGTGGGTGACGCGCAGCACGTAATCGGCTGGCGAATTGCTTTGTATGTAGTCATGAGCGTTTCTTTATCTTTTCCCCAGGTACTGCCAGCGAGGGATTTGAGGATTTTGTTACGGCTCTGAATTCTCGGAACAATTGCGGCTGCGTGCTCACCAAAATGTAGATCCTGATCAAACGTCACACCCAAGATTTTGGGGTGTAGGACAGTCGGTAGCGTAGTGCCATCAACGTGGATGTTCAAAATGGTCGACATTTGGGACGTCCATGTTGTAAATAAGGTCGCGGAAGATTTAGTCGGTGATAATGCCAGGTTTCGCGAGGCGAAAAAACTGGAGAGATCAGGGAGGTAGCCGTTTATTTTATTGCATAGCGCATCGATCTTTGGGCCTGGGCCTGTGGCCATTATTGTGCAGTCATCGGCGTAGGAAACGATTGTGACTCCTTCCGGTGGTGAAGGTAGATATGTAGAAATTAAACAAAAGTGGGGATAGGACACCACCCTGTGGCACCCCTTGTTTAATTCTCCTTGGTTTTGATGTTTCGCCTGCCGACCACCCAGATAATTTGCGGTCCACCTTTTAAGACATGGGGGAAGGGTAGACCCTTCCAGGTCTTGCAGTAACGAGCCATGGTTGACCGTATCAAAAGCTTTTGATAGGTCTAGCGCTACGAGTACTATTCTATGGTGGGGTATTGATTTAAACCGCAATTTATCTGGGTGATAATGGCATTTAGCGCATTGGTAGTGCTATGAAGTTTTCTGAAGCCATGCTGATGAGAGGCTAGCTGCAAATTTGCTTGGAAATAAGGGAGCAAAATGGCTTCAAGCGACTTTGCTACTGGCGATAGGAGAGATATCGGACGATACGACTCACCTATGTTAGCTGGTTTCCCAGGCTTTAGTAGCGGGACCACCTTGGCCATTTTCCATTTCTCGGGTATGACAAAGGTGGAAAGAGACAGGTTGAAGACATGCGCTAAATATTTGAAACCCTCTTCCCCTAGGCTTTTAAGCATCGGCATAGCTATGCCGTCTGGGCCCACTGCTTTGGATGGTTTAGCGCGACCAATGGCGTCCTCAACCTCCTTAGCGGTGATGGTGATTGGTGACGCGCTGAATTTGTGTTTATGTGCGTGTCTATTGGTCTATCTTTGTCGACCGTAGGATGCATTATATATTGTCGGCAGAAAGCGCTCGCGCATTTTTTCGCATCCGACAGCACTTTGTCGCCAAAGGCGATGGAAACTTTGTCTTTGTGCTTAGTCGGATTCGATAGGGACTTTACGGTGGACCAAAATTTACCCACACCGGTGGAGAGGTTACAACCTCTTAGGTGCTCCTCCCATTTCGCCCGCTTGTGTTCGTCCACAAGCAATCTGATGCGTTGGTTTATATCCCTTATTTGGGGGTCGCCTGGATCAAGCTGTCTTATAAGGTCACGTTCTCTCGCTAAGTTTGCGGACTCCGCTGGGAAGTGGGGCCGGATTTCGGGAATTCTCCCGGCGGGAATGAAACGGGCCGAGGCGGATTCAATGACCTTACGGAAGGCACGCTCCCCTTGGCGGGCATCAGTCGGGATAGGGAGGGCAGCAAAGCGGTTGTCTGTAAAAGATTTATATTCTTCCCACTTTCCTTTCGAAGTTTATGAAAGTGCGTTTTTCGGTGACGATGAAGTCGGCGGTACGCTCGAGCGAAATAAGTATGGGCAGGTGGTCGGATGCCAATGTTACCATCGGCTGCCAGTTGACGCAGTTTACGAGTTCTGCGCTCACGATTGAGATATCTGGCGAACTGTGACAGCTTCCTACCATACGTGTGGGGGCGTCTCCGTTTATTGTGCAGAACGTCGTTTCTTCTATTTGATCCGCCAACATCTCACCCCTACTGTCCGCCCCCAAGTTTGAATGCCATAGATCGTGATGGGCATTGAAATCGCCTAAGATAATGCGATTGTTGGCAGTGAGTAAGGCTCTGATATTAGGGCGGTAGTCACTGGGGCAACAGGTGGCAGGAGGGATGTAGATGTTGATGATTTCCGGTTTGCATCGCCTGACCGGACAGATAGGCCTTGACGTTCTAAGACATTGTCCCTGCGGACGATGCCAGGATCAAATATATAATATTGCTCAGAGTGGTGTATGATAAACGCGAGGCCGCCTCCATTTCCGCTCTCGCGGTCTTTCCTGTGGACATTATACCCGGAGCAGGTCTGCAATGCAGATCTTGCTGTGAGTTTAGTCTCTTGAATCGCAGCAATGCGGATGTTGTGCCGCTTCATGAAATCGACTATCTCCGTAATCTCCCCAGTTAGTCCATTACAGTTTAACTGCAGAATTCTGAAGTGCATAAGGGGAGACGCCGCCACTATGGGGGTAGGTGACGGGTGACTACGCCTGGGTTGTGGAAGGCCAGGACGCAATTGCTGTTGTGGCCATTGGACTGGGCGTCCTTGGGCAATCATTGGGGTACCCGGATGATTTGGGTTTGCGACCAGGCAACATGGCGCGATGAAACCCGTCGGGGGGTTGTCGTCGCGGAGACCAGAACATCTAGGAAAGTGGCACCACCCAAGGCAGGAGCTGCATTGGGCGGATGTTGCAAACCTATATATTCTGTGCTGGCAAACGGTGCAAACGGAGGTAGGGACTAAGAGTCTGTTTCATTTGTAATCAATAATTGTGAACATTTTGTAGGAAAAATCGCAAAAATCTTTCGTTGATACTCCAAAATCAGAAAAACCAACAAAAGACGTCTGTAGTTTTTCCTTGCTCTTCTGACAGTCGATGCTTCAATGACCATGGAGAAATGAAAATGTCGATAGCTTATAGATAAGCGACTAATTGTCGACGTAATAGTCATCATCCAGTGAGTTTTCTAGCTCTGTATCGCGCTCAATTCTCACGGGAATGCTTTGCCTAACAGGGAGGCTTTAGACGCAGAGGTCGTGATATTTTTGTACACATGAGTTTTGATAGGCAGATGTCGCCGTTGTGTTTCATTCAACACATAGCAGCGACATCCATTTTTAAAAAAGTAAACCTACTTAAAGGCAATGTTCCCAAACTAAAGACAAGAAAAAACAAATTATCTGGGTCATAAATTGAACCCGACTACTATCTGGATTTATCTGGCTCAAATCGTTGTTGTTGCATTTATATGCAAACAGTGTTTCGTGTAGAACAAGCTAGCTGGACAAAATTATTTTATGAGATTTTCCGTTTCATATGCAGTCATTTATTACAACTACGTCATTTTTTCAGCCATATGTTCTTTTTTTTTTATTTTTTTCCAAAATTTTACTTCATATGCATACATTTGCTTATTTCATATACAGTAACTCATGTGAATAAGTGACATAGATCCAAAAAAAATTTAAAGGACTTAAGAATATTACTTTATTGTACTTAAATTGAATGGAATACAAATCTCAATACTCTAAAAAATTCTAAAAATTCGGAAAAAAAATTAAAATTTTTTATGAAAATTCGTCGAATTTTTTAAATATAATTTAGTTTTTGTTATAGATCGTGACAAATTTTCTTATGGGAAATTAGTTAAAATAAATTTGAGAAAGCGAAAATTGTAAGAATTATCCAAAAAGGGGTGTCTACTTATTTATGTGAGTGACTGTACATATGTACATACATATTTTGTATTTATTTGAGTATTTATCCTAGCACTACAATTTTTACAAAATTATTTTATAGTACCAGCCAGGAATGTAAAAGTGAATCACAATAATAATAATAACAATGTAAATAATTAAATTAATTATGTGAAAATTACTTATTACAAAAACTTGAAAGTAAAGTATCATACAAAGTAGAAAAGACAATAGATTTAAATTGAATAAAACCTGATCCAACAAAAAGTTATAGGGTGGGTTATCTTTTATAATTATTCGCTATCATCACTTTCGTTGGATGAGTCACTTGTGGAATAGTCATGAACATCAGCAACACTACTGTGAAAGCTTGAAGCAACTGGGGTATTTATTGACTCCTTAACATTATCGGGGGACAGTAAATTTAAGACCTCTGAGGTCAGACTTTTAAATTTTTTCTTAGGTATCTCCCTAAAACTGTTAACTAAAGGATCCGATGTTATAAGCAACATATTCATAAGATCTCTATTCGTGGCTTCACGCGACTGCTTTTGTGTATTATCAACCCTGAATCGTCTCAAATCTTTGTTAAGGGCTTCCTGTGCTTCCTCAGAAAATTGGCCAATAGGTAAAATTGCTGATTTTATATTATCAGTACTATGCAATAAGAATTTATGAACTGTAACAGGCATATTAAACCATGGATAGAGATCTATGTATAGTTTTTTAGTCTCGACCGCAAATTTTTCAAATTTTTGGATATTTATATTGCCAGATGCTAATGCGCGAAGGAGAGTGTCGAATCTTTTGATGAGCGTTACATCCAATCCCGTAATCTCAGCACTAGCCTCAGAATTTTCGAAAAACCTACGAGCAGTGTTGCCGTCATTGGTATTGCCGAAACCTGGTTTTGGTTTATCTTCATCAATCCATTGTATGTACCTGTTTTTATGCCTTGGTGACTGGTGCGGTAGGTTGTGGCAGGTTGAAGTCAATGATCTTCGCCTTTTTGCTTTTGGTGTGATCTTGTTGACCTTGTGCGTTTATTTTTGTATGTTTTATGGCTACGTGTTTGTTCCCTGTACCAGGGAATTGGTTTTGCCGTTTGTAGATCAGCTTTAAAAGTTTAAATATCTCGTCGGAGCTGGTACGTACATACATTCTATTTGATATATAGAGATAACTAAATCTACAAAAAAAAAAAATTAAAAATAGATGTGCAAAGAATTCGCAATGGTTTTTTCTTTCGACTATTAGAGAATACTTGCGACTATAATATATGTAAAATTTAGCCCGGATGTCGGCGGATGTATGTAACTTTTTTGTCCCTAAAGTTAAAAATATAGAGAAAAAATACCTTTTCTTCTTAATAACGGAATGTTAAATATATTGAAAATACTCTTATTGCGAAAGAATTACTATTAAAAAATTTTACTTACCTTCGAGCTTAGAATCCATCAAAAAAATTATGTAAAAGTGTTCACTTAAAAGAAATATGAATCTTAATATTCAACAAGAATTTTGCAAATTAATCAATGCATTTTACGGCCACTCCTGCCTTCTTACTTCAATTACTCAATATATATGAGCAAAAATATCAAAAAAAAGCAAAAATCCCGTTATTTTGTTTGTTTTCTTTCATTTCTCATTACACTTTTCTTGGAATAAGAACTTTGTTTTTGTCCAGCTAGCTTTTTCTACACGAAACACTGTGCGACGTGATGATGATCTCGCACACGATGTCATGAATTGATAAAATAATCCAATGAAGCGTGAGCCAGATACGAATAGAAATTAACATGCAAATGCAACAAAAATGTGAACCATATCAATTTGTTGTTGCATTTGTATGTTAATTTTTTATCGGTATCTGGATAACTGTGCATTGGAACACGAGGAAAATGTCATCAAACGCCGCTAGAACAGCATCTGCCGAAATTTTAGCCTGATCGTTTAAGCGTCGTTTTCACCATCTCTAGTTAAGCTTAAATTTAACTGAAGGATAGCAATCCTTCAGATAGCTTCATTTGACATAATCGGGGTGACAAATCATCAGTTAACGACTAATGCACAATCAAATCTGTTACTACATTAATAATAACATACTGCTTAGCCAGTATCAATATGGATTTAGACCTAACAGGAGCTGTACCACAGCTCTTCTAAAGGTCACCGATGATATAAGGTCAAACATAGACAAAAATAACGTAACATTTCTAACTGTACTTGATCACTCCAAAGCTTTCGACTCTGTAGATCACACACTTTTATGCATAAAACTCAATAAATAGCATAATTTCTCTTCATCGTCACTGAGCCTAGTTCTTACTTACCTTTTCGGTCGTTCACAAGCCGTAAGTATGGGAGACTCAACATCGAAACTTTTGAATGTAACAAAAGGTGTCCCTCAAGGATCAATTTTCGGTCCACTTTTATTTGTGCTTTATATAAATGATATCGTGGATGTTATAAAGCATTGTAACATTCATATCTATGCAGATGACGTTCAGCTATATCTTGGTTGTCCCTTAGATTCCATAAATGCTTGTGCATTGGGAACATAAACATCGACCTAGATCAGATCTACACTTGGGCCTGTCATAATGGCCTAGTCTTGAACCCAAACAAATCCCAATGTATCCCAATATATAAAAAACGATTTGACCTCGCAAATTTTCACGAGATAAAGTTGAATAACACTGTAATAAAATATGTAGACACTGTAAAAAATCTGGGTGTGATTTTCAATAGAACGCTAACATGGAACAACCAAATAATCGCTAATGTAGGCCACGTGTATGGAATGCTGAGATCACCATGGAGTGTCCAGCAATTCACACCACCTAAAATTCGCCTTCTTCTAGCTAAAGCGTATCTTATACCGACATTGCTATATGGCTGTGAACTATATGCCGGTTGTGATAGCATGGGTAGGAGGAAACTTAATATCCTATAAAACAAGGTATATTTACAGTGTTAAACGTTATGATCACATTTCAACTTTTGCTCTAAAAATATTTTCCATCTCATTTGAAAATCTCTTAAAACTCAGATGCTTATATTGATCTAAAAACTTTTGTGTGTTGGGTAATCCAATAAAAAAAAACAGTTCGTCACATTTAATCAATGCTTACACTCAAGTCGTTGTCACCGGCCGCTATTATTGTTTAGCTGCAAAAACACTGGCACCCGTTTTCCGCCACTTTGAACCATACCATACACCAGGTTGCACGTTAGTTAATTATTGATAACGGCCCAGTTGGAAAAAACTGAGTCGATGATTTGAATAATAATATATTATCGTGGAATATCATCGTAGCCATCGAGTAGTAAACTTCCAAAGACCTATTGGAACGTAAACTTTGGGCTTATCAACATTGCAATACCAACATCAATATCTCCTTTTAAACTATTCTTTTTTGCTATCCGATTCCTTTTTAAGACGCATATATTAGCTTTACTTGTATGTATGCTTGTTTGCAACTCTCTAGGCTAGGTGCGTATAGGAGAGTTAAACCCATCTAGCAGCACTTATTGCAGACTCGCGGCAGTGGTTAAATAACTCGCTACAAAATGAGTTTTGTTTAATAGCGAATACACGAAGCTATGTTTTTTACTCAGCGTGCTTTGCACACAGAGTATATTAACTTTGATTGGATAACGGTTGTTTGTACAGGTATAAAGAAATCGAGATAGATATAGACTTCCATATATCAAAATCATCAGTATCGAAAAAAAAATTGATGTCCGTCCGTCCGTCCGCCCGTTAGCACGATAACTTGAGTAAATATTGAGGTATCTTCACCAAATTTGGTACACTAGCTTATCTGGACCCAGAATAGATTGGTATTGAAAATGAGCGAAATCGGATGTTAACCACGCCCACTTTTTATATATATAAAATTTTGGAAAATACAAAAAACCTGATAATTTAGTAAATAATACACCTAGAATGTGGACTGATATTGAGACTCTTTATAAAGATTTGGAAAATTTTTTTTAAATGGGCCTGGCACTGCCCACTTGTGATAAAATCAATTTTACAAATATTATTAATCATAAATCAAAAATCGTTAAACCTATCGTAACAAAATTCGGCAGAGAGGTTGCTTTTACTATAAGGAATGCTTTGAAGAAAAATTAACGAAAGCGGTTAAGGACCACGCTCAATTTTATATAAAAGATTTTTTAAAAGGGTCGTAAACGAATAAAATAAGCTATATCTTTGCAAAAAAGAGCTTTATATTGATCGCATTTCATTCCCCAAGTGGATTTATGAAAGCAAATAGAAAAACTTCAAATTTAAAAAAATTGGCGTGGCTAAGCAATTTTCTGTGTTTCGGGAACCATAACTAGAAGAAAAATTAACATATCGTAATGAAATTGTGTACACATATTTTCCCTATAGCAAAAAATATTTCTAGTAAAAATGGACGAGATCGGGTAAAACCCACGGCAACTTAGATATAAAACAAGTTTAAAAGGGCCGTAGACTAGAATAATAAGCTATAACTTAGCAAAAAATAGGTTTGAATCAATGATATTTTACTTATCAAGTTTTATTGTAGGTGGAAATGGGGAGACATTTTTTTTTAAACGGGCGGTGCCACGTGTTATGTAGAAAAGTAATTTATCTGAAATGAAATGTACAATTGAAGCTCACGCTGAGTATATAATGTTCGGTTACACCCGAACGTAGACACTTTTACTTTTGTTTTAGTTTTTTTAACCTACATTTATTCCTGTCGGGATTATGCAACAAACGTTTTAATATGTCTTGTATATTTAGACGTATAGACAACAAAGTTGTTGAAATTGTCTCGGTGGCAACAATTTTATAGTTTTTAATGCCACGTAATTGGCAAACATTTTTTTTCGGCTAGCGTCAATTTTCACCATTTATGGAAGTGATTTTCATGACTGGTATTGCTTTTTTTGTTTATTTCTAATATTTTCCTAGAACAAGTGGATTTTTATTTAAGATACTAATTCTCTGCTAACATGAGCAATTATGAAAAATAGTATGGCGCGTAAAGAATCAGTGATCCTCAAGGTTGAGAAATATTTAGTTATGACGTGGAAATTAATAAGATTACGACCAAATTTGAATTGATTTTGTTAAGGAGCTGACAGATTAATTAAGTTTCTCATCGTTCATTAATTTAAAAAAATAAAATTTTTTTTTTTTATAAAATTCACACAATTTTAAAATTTCTCAGAGTAATATAAAATAAAATAAAACGAATAAAATAAAATATAAAATCAAATAAGGCGATATAAAATAAGATCATGATCGATCTTGTGCAGCTCTCGCCCTCTTTTAAGCTTGTCCAGTGGGATTGAAACGTTTCCGGTACAAGCTTCGAGCGGTGCGCTCCATTTGGCTAGTTCACCTCATTTTCATTTATTCATCATAAAATCTTAAAAATAGATCTGTCATCCATGTATTTAAAAACTGCTCCTACCTATTCCTATTTTCCTATCAAAAAACTACATGACCATGATACAAAAAATGGAGGTAGTTTCATTTAGTGTGACGTTAGCCACTTGACTTTTGCGGGGACAATGACAATTTCACCAAAGACAAGCTACGAGATTGAAAAATGTTACGAATTTTTCCAATTTTGATGTATTTCATATTAAGGAATACAACTGAATTACTTTCATAGTTATTTTAAATAAAAAAGGAAAAAATGAGCCTTGGAAAAGAATGAACCTTGGAGATATTTAAATACGAAATATTGGCCTAGAAAAGAAGGGTTTTAATAAGTTTTTCGAGCTCCCGAAAATTGTTTTGGTGGAAGAAACATGGATCGAAGTATGCAAAGCAAGGGAATAAAGCCTTCTAAGTGTCCGTACGTTTGCTCAGAACATTTTGACAAAACATACACGTTTGTAAAATGCTTGCTCAATTTCTTGATAAATTGGCTGCAAACCCACATTTTTTATTTTTTCATTTATTGTATAATTCAAGCGTTGTGCTTTAGGAGGGAATTGTTAAACAATTTTTTAGGGAAACTTTACCCTGTAGCTCTGCAGGGTAGCCACTATTTATGAGAGTGTTTTTGCCCGTTGTACCAGGCAGTCCCGCCTATACACATTTTGTGCCCTTTTAGCATTGACATAGATGTGTTGACTTTGGAGGTACACTTTTTCTCAACATGCCTTGAGAAATATCCCTGTAGGGCCATGCTAAAACAACACGATTTTTCGTATATATTTTTCTTCTGTCTAGGGGTCAAGCTGCCATAAAGATATGAGTCATTAACCAATGTATGAGTCATTATCCACTATTTTTCAATAAAATGGCATGTTTTACTGTATTCTCAATCGATATGAATGTACATAAATCGTGCTAAAGCATATTATTATTGTCTCAGATGACCATTGCGTTTTCATCTTAAAGGAAATTTCCCACCCCAAAAACCACAATTTCGCATTAAAAAGTAACGGCATGGCAACGCTTCTGGCAAAACAACAAACATTATGAAACTTTAAAAATCCCCAAAGACGTAAAAAAATTTTGAGTGGAACTACCTTCTTTTTTGTATCATGTACATGACATATGAATTGTAGGTTGGCTTATCTGAAATATTTTTAATGATTGAATATTTAATGAAGATTTAACTGAAATTTTCTGCGTTTTGAGATTTAATTTTGAATAATAGTTTTAAAGTTTAACGTTAAATCCTTTCAGATGCCCAAATATCAAATAAAGTTCTAAGTGGCGATATACTATTAGATGTTATACCGCGAGAGATTATAACCTGAGTTGCTGCTTGCCCGTCTTTGTAAAAATTTACGCGGGTGTAGCTTAAGTTATTTTCCTCCAATGTTTTCCTACTGCTTTGGTTAATTCTACCGCTTCTGCCTAAAAAATAGTAAGGTGATCTGGCAGCTCACAGAATTAGTTTATTTCCGGAGCTATGCAGTATACCGCAGACCATACTCCTTCCATTACACGTGTACCGCCTCGTCTGCCATTTGTGCACCCTTGCGCCAACCTTCCACCTCTATCATCGGTCTAAGAGGCCTATCGATGATGATTGATGACGCTATACTGCTAGGACCATATGGTATGCGCTCAAGCTGCCCCAGGGATTGATTTTTGGTGCAGTTATTAACGCTATGTTCTTAGCCCCCATATAACGCAGCCATCGGGGTTGCTCCTCTTATGCATTGTTATGGGTTGGTTGCTGACCAGCGTACCACAGCAGCACGCCCCTTATACAATATTCGGTTTAGATTTCCCTTTATTAGCTATTCAGAAATTGGCATTCGTCCTAATTGTCGTCTATATGAAAAATATGGAGACAGAAAGAGAATGTTTACAATGCAATGATATAAGGCTTATATAAGATGACAATTTTTGTGTAGCTATTGTTGAGTTTTTCCTGAACAAATGTGTTTTCAATATGATCCGCAGCCTCTTAATAAATACACAGAAATTGCTAACTCTTAATTTTTTTTATTTGAAGATATCAATAACTAAAACTTAAAAATAAAATCACATCAAATTGAATATGCACTAATGTTAGTATGTATGTATGCAAGTATGTATTAAGGAAAAGTTCAGCGCAAGAATCAAATGAAAAGAGAGACAGCACTCAGCATCAAGACAGCTGCTAAAAATATCGGCCAAATGAGACGAATGAAATTCTTTTTCAGCTCGTTGGATCCAAATGGAAATATTGTATATATCTACATATGTATGCGAAAATTTCAAATAAGTAAATTGAAAAAAAAAAAAAAAAAAAACACATACATACTCACATCAATTTTCAAGAGAAAAACCGGGAAATTTTTGAAAGTTTAAAAATATTTCCCTGCTAACCGAAGAGTACTGAAATGCAAATACAAACAAACTAGAACCAACACTATCAGGCGTAATTTATCAATACATAGAAAAGTTAACCACTACAAACGTAAGCAATAGGTTTTGCACCGTAAACTGGTGTGTGGGTTGGGAAATGTCGAAAGATGAAAATTAAATATATTTTTGAAAGTAGAAATGATTAAAAAAAAAAAAACAAAATTTGCTATTAAAAATAAATTTTTAAATTTCCAAACTGCAAAAAATATAGATACATTAGGGTGGCTCTAACGAAAAAATGCACCATTTTTCAGTCTCACCCTTACACACGGTAGTATCACGGTCAAATATGTATATCACATATTAACTTTGGTCGCGATTTGAGAGGGTAAAAGCGTATACAAATCTGTTTTGTTTATTAGAAACAAGAAAAATATAGTACATATATGTTTCTTGAGTACCATAGTTGAATTTGAAATTTTACGCCTGTGCGACACTGCGTAACTGTCCCCAATTGAAACTGAAATTTCAATTAGATCAAGTGAGACTAAAAAAGTGTTTCCCATTTGATTTTTAGGACCACCCTTATATACATCCCTTGCAAAGTTGTTTGCAAAAGATAGCAGCCAAAACTATTAACACATTTTATCAATTATTTTTTACATTTCATTCATTTTTGTTAATGATAGAAAAATCGTTAATGAATTGCGTAATGCAAACTTCGTAATTTGTTGTTTCAAAAAAATTTCGAACCGATTAAGAAATTCAAGAAGTTTTTCTAAAGATGGCATTACTATTTATGAAGTAAGACCATGTTTACACATGCACTAATCTATAATAAATCTTTAATAGATAATCTACGCGTTTACAAAGGTCCCATCCCTAGGAACTTATTACTTATATTATTAGCTGCCGAATTTTTACGTGCTTCGAATTAGAGATGCCATCCTAGAAATGGTTTTAATAAGACTAGGAAACAAAATCGCCATCTGAAAAACTTGTTCATAATTACCGATTATTAAAGGGAGAACTTCATATGAGATATCTAGTGGTTTAATTACCGATTAGGAGTTAAATAAGTGAGAAAATGAAGATAGTCTCATTATATATATGTAAGCTAGGTCTTAGAGTACTTATCGTTTTCAAAAATGTTTTAGCAGATTGCTTGTGTAATTTTCTAGCCCAGTCAATTTTATGAGTGCTTACATCAATTTTGTAATTAATTTCAGTTGCATGAGAAAAACTGGTTTAAAATAATTTATTTTAAGAGAAAAACAAGAAATAAAATTTGAAATTAGATTTGAAAAAAAAAAAATTTAATAAATAAAGCTCCAAACATAAAATTCACCAGGCACAAAAATTTATGAAAATATTTTTTTTTTGTCAATCGGAAATCCATTACAACAAACTCAGCTTTGAACAAAATCAAAAATTGAATTGATCCAAAAATTGGCAAACTTTGTCGCGTGCAAATAATTTACGCCCGTTTACAGCATTTAAATTTCGAAATCAACAATGAATTGATTGCGAAATCCTCAAAGTACCAGTTTGAAGTTTTGCAAAACATCAAAACACCTTTTGGAAAGGAGTTAAAAAAAAGAAATTTGAACGGTATAAATGGACGCGCATTGCAACTAAACTGGCAGGGTCTACTTTGGAATAAATTCCACTTTTTGTTTTGGAGCTAATCAATGGCCTTATCGATTAAATTCTGTTAGTTCGAAAATCAGCATCGAATCCAGGTTCTTCTTCTACGTATCGTTAGCTGCGCCCATGGAAGAGAAGAGATACACGTATAACGATTCCTTCTAATAAAAATTAAAATAGCTTGCGTATGAGCGCTATTTCCACCATTCTATTAAGACCTTTTCAACAACAGGGTGTTCAAGTTAGGAGTTTCTAGTCCCACAGTCTGAAAACTAAGCTTCCATGATGTAACATATCCCAACCGAAAGAAACTGATAATTTCGTTTTTTTCCCGAAATATGGTCGTTTATAGTTGTTTTTCTTTCGTAAATTTTCCGTCAGCGTGGACAATTGCTGTATGTTGGAACGATTTCCGTTATCCCTTGTCAAATTTGGTCTAGAGGCAAACCGGTTTCGGCAATGTGTCATCTTTGGTGTAATTTCTCCGTAAATGGCTAAACGGACGGCTAAAGAAGAACGTATGATTAGTATTAAACGCCAAGAAATCAGTCGAACTTGTCTATTTGCCTTTTGAGAGAGGGTATATTATTCTTGAGTGAAATAAAAAGGACTCTAAGAATGTTGTACGTATTTTCCACGGACCTAGTTCTTTTTGAAAGAAACTGTATGGTTTTCACTATAGGGTTGATATTGCAAAGAAAATCTCTTTTCTTGCTTACAAGATACCTAGAATAGGTAAGCCACCTCAGCACAGCAGCTAGGTTTATGTGCAACGATGTAGTTCCCAACAAGACTGACATCCCTGCTTCGCTAGAAGTAACCTACTGGCCAATCGGAAGCACCAAGGAAGATCAACTATTTATCTAACTGTATCAACTAGATAATTAAACTCACTGAGTGGAGACGAAATTATTTGAAGTAAGAATGCTATGCTACGAAAAGTTATACCAGTCTAGTCATTACTTGACTAGACTAGAGGTCGAAAAGTTCAAGAACAAAGTGAAAGTGGTTAGAAGCGATCCCCAGCAGCATTCTTTGAGGCGGTGCAATGACCATCTTAATCGGATAGGCCAAAAATTCAACACAGCTCTATTTAGTAACAGAATATGTTCCTTTGACCAATACTCGAAAAACTTTACCACGACAATGAGTTTTCCCTCCACTTAACTGAAGAAGGTACGTAAAAAACGAAGAATCAAAATTAAGTAGTAAGTTGGCAGATCTTGCCTTTTAGTTAATCATCAGGGATATTCAGAGGGAGATCGTGCAAGTCCAACGCTTTCTTATTTGACTTCAAATTCCCTATGCACAGATCGGGTAGTCCTAGCTCTTGATCAGTCCACCTTATACCTATACCCAAGGAAGGAAAATTAATGAAAAATTGTCACATTTAAAACATGAAGTTCGCCTTAGTGTTTGGAGGCTACAATTCAGCGCTATCACCGCGATCTTGTCACCCTACTAAAGGTTGTGAAACCTCGCGCTTACCCATCTTACACAAGGTCCATCGGTCCCAGAATGTACTACAGGTGGTCAGCGGAATTCAGAAATTTTTGTCATAAATAATTATGGGGTCGACTTGAAAGACTGGCACACCGATGGGGTGGCTTAAATTTTGGCCAGTCGCAAATTCTTTATTTCTATACTGTAAACTCACACCGAATGAAATCCACAAGTTTTGTGGTGAGGATACCAAAAGGATGAACTGATGATGGCAAGTTTGCCGACGATGCTTCTAAACCAATAATCCTAAAACCATTTGGCGATAATAGTTGGGCACCCTACAAGATTTAGGCTAGCTCGCGCTTGCCTATTTAACCAAAGATCCCAGCGCTTTTTCGAAACATGAATGCTTTCGACATGAAAGACTGACCAAGTAAGTTAAATGTTTGAAAGTCAACCACTATTCTCTAACTCTCATTTCACTCCTCCTTCGAGCTAACAAAATAGGCCAGATGGATGAATGGATAAATTTGGAGCCAAAGTGCCCTACGGAACCGTAAGAGGTCGACTAAGCGCTTGGCATATATACTTGGCTAGCAAAATCAAACCGCTCTATGAGCGGCGATAGGTCCGAACTTTCAAGTAACTATAAAACCAGCAGAACTCATAAGACGCGACACTTACCTTGGCATTGGATAGCAGGGTAACAAGGGGAGCAGATAAGCCCACGGAGCTCTCTCTGTTTCTGCTCATTTGGGATAGCCCCGCGGTAGCATCGTGGTGGGTTTGGTTGCTATCCGAATGTGGAGGAGTTTTTTTAACTCCGAGATTGAGTTGCATTGCAACCGGGTGCCATTACCCTTAGAATAGAACAGGTGTTAGATAGGCCTCCAACCCCACCAAAGTGATGGTGTGCCCACTCACATCATCAATTGGCACCAAGGTGAGCGAGTCTTAGGCGCTGGTCAAATGTTGCTTTGATCCGTGTGCATTGCTATATGGAGAGGTTAGGCCGACTACGGCAGGTACTCACGTTAACCCAATCAATTTCACGACCATTCATCTGGTGAATATTGTGGGAAAGATGGCTACGGCGTTAAACAGGCTACGTCATATGGGTTTTTCACCCCTGGTCTTCCACGTACTTACCGTCTTTAATTTTCCTTTCTCTCAAAAGAGATTTAGAGAGTAGACAGGTTTGCTTGGTCGAAGTTTAATAGGAGGGGATTGGAAGTGTTTTATATCAGAATGTCGATGTATGCTACAATTTAAAGCAGCAGGATCAATGTGGCATCTTTCAAGACGAAGCTACCGCTACTAAGGATGCGGTGGGTGGCATGCTATCTAGTGTTACTACGGTTACATAATCGTGCATACGGGTTTAGGCTCATATCAGTATCCGCGGCAACTGAACCGATTGTAGATGACTTTAGAGAATTTAGAGTTCCGTTGGCGACCTTTGGTCTGCTACTGTACAGGCGGGGCTGGGCAGCTTATCAAACGCTGAGCGGACACTACCTCATGCAGGGTATCGAGTTTCTTCTGCCCAAGTTATTGACTTGAGCAAGGCTCATCAAATGTGATTAGAGTTTTAAAGTATCATTGAGGAGTTCGTCTAATAGGAGCTCGTGCGATACGGTCGCATTCACTTCTAGATGAATTATTCAGGCTAGAGATCGGTCTTACTTATTCGGAGCTACGCAAAGATTCTCTATGGCTTACGTTGTCGTTAACTTATTTGGTATTGCAACCGCTCGACTTAATCTAGCTTCATCTGCTGAAGTTCGCTTTGTTGGATCGATATTGTAAAGAAAGTACAGAATAGAAGGCGAGGATTAGAGGGCCAATAACAATGATACGAGTCTCGACTTATTAGAGCTAATAGTAACTGAACAGTCTTTATGGAAATTCTACGAACTTAACGTCTCACTGCAGGGATGCAACAACCATCATCACCTCCTATCCCGCCCACTTGGCAACCAATGGAAAATTGTAAAAGCAGTCCTTACCGCCCGCTCGATTTATCACACCCTGCGTGCAGTATAAGCAAATCAATAAGTGCATGCGAGTATGCAAAAAAAAAAAAACAAAAAAAAAACGGTCGCACTTTAAACAGCTAAAACAACAAAAACGCGATTTTTATAAAAATAAAAATTAAATACAACAACAGCAACGTCAACTGCGGGGCATTCGTGTTCGCAGGCAAAGTTTTTGGTTGAAGTTATTATTTTGCTGACGCATTTTTGTTGTTGTTTTTTCAAAATTTATTTATGTAGACATGTACAAAAAAGCAGCACATTTCTTGTTTTTGTTTTACTTTTCTTCTTTTTTGTTAGTGTTGTTGTTGTTGGTTTCTTTTGCTGATCGTGCAAATGTTTCTCATCTACGCCGGCCGCGGCCTTTGTTGTTGTTGTTGTTGCCGCTGTGGCTATAGCTGCGGCATTGATTTGGTGCCACCAAAAGCGTACACATATTTTAAGCAACAACAATAATAAAAAGATAAAAATAAGAAAAAATCAAAATAAAATCAACAACATCACCATAGCCTTGCAAGCATTGCATACTCACACAACAATAACAAAAGCGCAAAATACCGCGTTCAACAACAAAAATAACAACATCAACCATACAAGCACAGTTAACAAAATCAAAAACCAATACAAATGCAATTGGGCCGTCGCGGTGGCAGCAAAGATTTTTTCGATTCGAACAGATTTGAGCAGAACGTCTAAAGTGTTTTCACAAAATTTTCAGTTGAACATCACAATCCGTTCGAGTCGCGGATAACTCCGATAATAAAATATTGTAAGTACCTACCTGCTGTTACTGATCAATTGACTAACTGTTGTTGATTGTCCGATTGATTGATTAAGTGTGGTGTGTATCAAAAATAAAAAAATAAAAAAATTAACTAACTAAAAAACGTAAAGGCATTGCGCAAATATTTTTTAAATATTTTTTTTTTCAATTAAAAATTAATAATCAATAAAGGATCAGTGGTTCGTGATAAAAATTATTTCTAAAATTTCTAAAAACATAAGTTTATTATAAAAATTATTAAAAATGAAACTAGATGAATTTGTGTGCAAGTGTTTTACAAACAAAAAAGAGAATATTTTTGAATAAAGGTAAAAAATAAAAAATATTAAAAAATAAAATATTTTCAAGGAAAAATATATTTAATTTTTGAGGGTGTATTTGTGCGCATAAGCTCATTTCATGTGAATTTCAGTGTTGAGCTTTTGCTAAAAATAAAATTATATGCTGCGCGAACTTCTCATATACGCAATGTTATGTAATACATGCCTATATATTTTTAAATATTTGCGAAGTTTTATTTTTTTGAAAAACTGCTCGAACAAAAAAAAACACAAATTTTACTTAATAAAATTTTTTTCTTTCATTAAAGCAGCATAAGTCTATAAAAATTTTGCAAAAATCCTTTCCCGCAAACCGCAGTTAAAAAAAAGAAAACAGAGATTTCAAAAATCACTACATGCGCTGAGAATCGATGAAGAGAATTAAAATTGTTCCAGCATAGTTTTTATTACTGGAAGAACATTTATTTTTTCTCAGGACTTCAGAAATGTTTATGAATAAAAAATAAAAATTTTTGTTTTTATCCACCGCAAATAGTTGTTGAATCAATTTTGCACAAAATTGTTGATTCCTTAAACAATCAAATCAACAAAAAAAAAAAACAATTCATAAAATTCAATCCACAGCTCTGTTTAAAAAAATAAATAAATTTTTTTTTCTAATTGAACAATTTTTTTCTAAAGTTTTCGACATTGCTTCTTCCAGGGCCTGAATTCAGAATTTTGGGTGTGTTAGGCGTAGCACTGTTTACTTACAATTATCAATGTCACACTGTGAATACCAATAAAAGCTGTTAAAACAACAGATATCCGTCAACATGAGAATAACAGTGGCTGTTGATATGACCGAAATTAGTCATAAGAACAAACAATGAGCGCTGTGAGCATTAGTTTCTCTTTAAACTTCTCTTTAACAGTTCTTCGTTGTTGAAATGATCAATGAAATCTGTTCTTTTACCAAAAAAAAATCGGTTAGTTTGATTAAGAATCTGCAATTTTTACATGTTAATTTGAGACCAAAAGTTTTTCATCTGTTGAAATAACTAAACTTACTACTTTCTTGAAAATAAATTCGGTTGAATTAACCACAATAGGATAACTTTTACTGAATGTGTCTTAATTAAAGAACAACAAACCTGATCTGTTGATTTTACCATCTTCATTTCTTTCGTTGTGAACAATCCGAATTTTAAAGGATTTCCCGTTATCCCTTATCAAATTTGGTATAGAAACAAGCCGGTTTCAGCATTGTACCATCCTCAGTTCCATTTTTCATGGTTTGTGACTAAACCAAATTTGTACATCCTAAATCAAATTTGTACATTTGTACAATTCTACAACTTTTTCAATACAGATATTTAAAATCGTTTTTGACTCCATTGGCCATTCAATAAAGAAATAATGACTTAATTAAGAATTTGTATTTTGTATGGAAGATTGAGCTCAATTAGAGCTCGACTAATCATTTCATTACCCCTTTATGTGAAATTGGTCTTATGTGTTGTTTTTATGTTTTAGGAGGATTCGGAAAATTTCGAGCTTCGTAAAAAACAAACGCGGTCACGACTTATATCAAATTTGTTTAATGAAAACTCCCTTCCATTTTACGTAAAGGTTGTGTCATTAGGGTGTTCCAATTTCAGACAATATATTTTTCTGCGCTACCTTGGAAAAAAATTAGGACATTTAAAAAAAAAAAAAACTATATGCTTTGTTTGAGGAAACTTTTCAATTCCGTGTGGATTTTTCATTACTATTTTTATTTTTTTATTTATTTTTTACTTACCCTTTTTTTTCAAAAATACGCGAACAAATATTGCAGGCAAGTTAATTTCTACAAAAAATTCCTTCTATGATAATATCATTTGAACAATAGTTATATCGCTGAAGAAATAAATATTAATAAAACTGTTTTTTGTTTTTTTTGTCACAAATGCTCGACAATTTTTACTCATCTAATCCCACTTGATATCCAACGTCATTCTCGAAATATTCTCCAACCTTTCACCGACTCAGTTTTCAAGTTCTTTCTCCATTTGTTCCCCAACCTTTGATACATTTTGAGAAACTTATTGTTCTCGAGTTTATGTCTCCAACATCAGTTTCCAATTGTTCTCCAACCTAAGAGACACTTTCCTAAAATTTATATTCAGGATATATCTCCCAAACGCTTAAGATTCAGCACTTCGTGAAATTAAATATTAAAATGATTACCTTTAATGTATAGTGAAGTTTTTACTTAGAGAAGAAGAAATACACCTGTAACAAATAAAAGTTGAGCGAATGATATTTTAAAGAAACGAGTTTAAAATTTAAGTAAAAACAATAGTCGATATATACCTGACGTTATAAATAAACATATGTTTTATTTGATTTTCATTAAAATACTGCAATATTAGAATTTTACATTTAGCTCCAATTCTCGAATCACGTTTGAGCACAAGCTGAGAGATTCTCCTCAAGCCTAATTGTTTACTGCGATACAGTTAGTAATATTGCAAACGGAATTAACAAATTAGTTTGAATCGGATCTGAAAAAAAAACTCGCTGAAGCTGCGTACAAGTGACACATATCTTGGTTAAATGTAAGATAAATTACGAATAAAATAACGTTGAACATTTTTTTGATCAGCAGTTTAAGCTGATAATATAATTTTTGGAGCAAATAAAGGAAGTCCCAGAAAAATCTATATCAAAATACTTTAGAAAAAAATTTTCAAAGCGAGGTCGCCCTAGAATGTGGCTTAGCAAAACCTCCCATAATGAAAAGCTTCATTAAAATTTACTGAAACCATACGCAGTTTTGGTAGTTTTATGGGTTAGTAATGCCCACATTATCATTTTAGAATTCGTCAAATTCGTCTATTTACCTAATTCTAGAAAATTAATTAGCACAATAAAAAAACTATAACTTAATAAGTTTCACAAATAAGAGCTGCCTTTACCAATTGATATTTTTAACATGTTATTTGTGAAAAGTTTGGTTAATTTGGGCAAATCCTAGGGCCCATTTGGATTAATAATTACGTGAAAAAATTTGTTTCTTAAGGCAAAAAAAAAAAAAGAAAAAAAAAAAACAATTCAAATTAAAAATTATACACTCTAATGTTATGCTACATGCTTGTTGCAAATGGTATCCACAAAGTTCAACATACGAGTGGCATAACCGATAATATAACAAACCGCAAAAAGCGTTTAGAATTACAATATTTATATAAAATAATAGGAAAAACTGTGCAGAAAAGAATATTTATGTGTATTAAAATAAATAGATAATAAAAAAATAAATAAAAAGATAACTTAATAAAAAACAAGTAAGGACGGGACTGTCTTCGGCTGTGCCGAAGACTTCATACCTTTCATGAATGGGGCTGCACAATAATCTTATCCCATTCGTAATCCCCAAATAATGCGCTGTATAAGATAAGAAATATATAGTGAACAGATGTACATGCCTAACCGATTTTAAGATAAATATAAAAAAATGACAAAAAACCCCCTTATCTGAATGATAGGTTGCATGGGATATATATTATATATAGCTCCGATCGAAATGATTTTTACAGGAAATCTTCTATGATATATTAGAATAAATATCACCAAATTTAACGTTTTTATATTGGAAATTAAGGGAGAAATGGCTAAAAATATTTCTATCTGAAAGATCGGTTGTATGGGATATATATTATATATAGCTCCGATCGAAATAATTTTTTCATGAAATCTTCTATGATATATTAGAATAAATATCACCAAGTTTAACGATTTTATATTGGAAATTAAGGGAGAAATTTCCAAAAATCTTTCTATCTGAACGATATGTTGTATGGGATATATACTATATATGGCTCCGATCAAAGTGATTTTCTCAGAAAATCTTCTACGATATATTAAAATATATACCACCGAGTTTCACGTTTATACTTTCTAAATTAAGGGAGAAATGGCCAAAAATCCTTCTATCTGAACGAACGGTTGTATGGGATATATACTATATATAGCTCCGATCAAAGTGATTTTTTAGGATATCTTCTATGATATACTAGAATATATTTCACCGAGTTTCACGTATATACTTTCTAAATTGCGGCAGGAATGGCCAAAATCGTCTTATCTGAACGATCGGTTGTATGAGAGATATATGTTATAGTGGTCCGATCATACCGGATTCGACAAATGTCGAATATAATACAAAAGTACATCCTTGTGCCAAATTTCATTGAGATATCTCAAAATTTGAGGTGACTAGTTTGCGTTCAAACAGACAGACGGACGGACAGACGGACATGGCTATATCAACTCAGTTCGTCGCCCTGATCAATTCGGTATACTTAATAGTGAGTCCATCTTCTATATTTCTCAACGTTACAAACATCGGACCAAAGTTAATATATCATTTCATGTTCATGAAAGGTATAATAAACTGTATTAGAAAGACTAATACCAAAATAACATGACACGTTGCCGCAAAAAAACTAATTTCGAAAATTGGATTTATTTAAGTAACCACTTTGTCTAAATAAACTAATCCGAAAACTTACTATGAAATCTTGCATCGCTGACTTCCGCTGTCTTTTGTCTCACTCCCTTCACCCGCCTCCTCTCCCACTACCTTCTCTCTTCCCTTTTTCCCGATTTTTCCCTCTCTCTATTCATCTTCATTTACGTCTTTCTCTCGCCTCCCTTCCTTTAATCTTGCTTCTGTTTCACTCTAAAAATCTAAAAGTTCTAAATGATCGCGAAATTATCCCGAATTTACCACGAAAACAAATTCGATTTCATCCAAAGAAGTTATCTCAAACTGACCCAAAAAACTGATGCTTGAAGTAAAATAGCCCCAAAAGTATCTTCAAAACGAACCCGAAATTATTCAGCGATAGTGCGTAAATGTTCCCGTAATATTTAACTTAAATACGCTTAAGAGTGGTTACGCTTAGATTTTCAAAATTCAAAACAATCGTCAAACTGTCTCTTCAAAAGTATAAATTTTGAACGCCGAGGCCGTATCGTGTCATACGATAAGTGATCGAATGTAATTTTTTTAATCACTATGGCTACGATATGGCGTACCAGATTGATGAAATATGTGAACTAGGGACAACGAGTACTCATTAGATCCATAATATATTATTATCTTTTTAAATACATAGTTTGATGGCCTAATTTTTATCGCTTGAGTGAAAATAGTTTTCGATCCGTGATCGTATGTTACGATTCGGCCGCCGTTTTTTACTTTTTCAACTTTGGGCTTGAATATCTTTTAATAGTTAAGATAAATTTAAAAAAATCTATCTTTGTCAACCTTATTTGAGAAAAAGGCAAATGTTTTAGAGAAACGGGTAAATGTCAGGGTCTGTATTTTAAACTCACGGTTTATTTGACGACTGTTGCAGTTCAATACATTTACATACCGACTGCTGAGTGGAATATCTCCTCATCTCGGTTGACAGTTGGACAACGCCCTATAACATAATATTTTTTTTCAAAAAGGTTCTTCTCAGAATTGGGTTGTGGGAAATCAGAATTTTTTTTCTATTGCTCTGTCAAAATGCAATGAATTTATGCTCAGATAAGATGTTTTTGAAACAAAGTCTAAGATAGAGCGCTTTTGAATAAGTAGGACCTGCTTCAAACAAAAACTGAAGAAGGAAGTTTCTCAAAAGTTTTTAGATACCTTAGATACTGTTTAAAATCGTCAGCCGAGTTGAGGTGATTGATTTTCCACTCAGTAGTCGATATATGATGTGTACAGTGTCTTATTTGATTTGAAAAGGATTTCATTTGAAATGAAAACAGTTTCAGTTGATTTGAAAGAAGTTTAGCTTGATTTGAATAAAGTTTCATTTGTCTGGAAAACAGTTTAATTGTACCAAATATGATGCTATATAATCATTTTTATATCAGCTGGCAGTGAAATAAAAGACTGTAACGCGCAAATATTTTCCCATTTAAAATAAGAGCTCATATTTGTTGAGTATATCCTGGGTATTGAGAAAAAAGTTTCTTCCGATCACCCTAATTTTACATTTCTATGCATGACCCATTACTTCTTTCTTTACATATACACTTATATCTATGTAGGTAATTCGATCCCTACTTTGGCATTCGGACGTTGGCCCTCGACTGTTAGCCAAGTCATTCAGTACTGTTCTAAATATAATAACGGTATACGTCAAACAAAAAAGCTTCACGCGAGGATCGTGAGTGCACACATACATATATGTGTGTGTGAATACAGACACAGGAAAGCTTTTTAGAAAAAAAAAGAATTTAAAAAAATTAAATTAGTTTAGTCTAACACATGCATACCCATTCCAAGTATAACGTAATGGCAGTGTTGGTGTATTTCTATTTGACACTAAGCAGATGCTTGGAAGCGTTGGCGTGAAACATTCATTAATACATCGGAATATATATGGAAGCAGAGAAATTTGTATCAACGGAATTTTCAAATATGCAAATATGCACATGTTTACATTCATACATACATACATATTTTTGAGGCAGACACATTTTCGATTCTCTGAAATTTCCTAAGAAAAATCAAATAAAAAAAAAAAATGAAAAATTCTTGACACCTATTTTTAGCTCCATAATGAGTTTGGACACTCTAGGCCTCACTGGAGCTGCATACTAATAAAATATGCCGTTTTTTATAAATTGCGGCATCATCTGCTAATTACCGTAGCGTGGTGTGTACAGCGCCACATCATTCCATTCAAAAAAGTTTGTTTCAATGACAGTTTCTACAAAGAAAAGGTGCTCAGCAAAACTAAATGTCGTTCTTCGTATATGCAGCTCGGAGGTGCAACAAAACAGGAGGCATTATAATATGAGTGAGCAGCTCAGCTCAAAACTTGTACGAGCCAATTAAATCTACAGCACTTTACAGTATGTCATGTTATAACATACATTTAGGTGTGCTAGTTTAGGTTAGGTTAGGTGGTAGCTACCCTAATAAGGGGAGCTCACTTGGACAACATGAAGGTCAATTGTGATACCACATGCAATAAAATAACGGTAACGTCGATATAGCTACTTAGAGAATCGTTGGGTAGCAACGACAAAGCTCCGAATGATACCGATCTCAACTTTGGATAAATCCTCGGGAGATCCAAGTGAGTTGCGACCGAAGTACTTTCGCCTAGTTCTGGCAAAAGCTGGGCAATCAATCATAAATTGATTTGGTGATTCCACCTTATCATCCTCCATACAGCTGCAGCAGGATGGATTTTCCAGTATATTGAGACGTACCGCATGGATACCCATGGGACAGTGCCCTGTCAGAACCCCAATGACCATTGATAGGTGAGCCTTAGTGAACCCAATTATTTCGGCAGACCTCCTGACATCCACTTTCGGCCACACAGATCTTGCTACCCTGTAAGACGTGGTATCCGCCCAACGTTTGCTTTGCTGACTCGAGGCCCACCTATGGAGGAGCAATCCACAGGTGGCCAGTGGAATCCCGAAAACCCTACAGCCATATTCATCCGGTTCAGTTGTACCGATGCGGGCTAAGAGATCGGCTTGACAGTTACCCGAGATATCACTATGGCCCGGGACCCAGATAATCTTAATTGTAAAATAATTCGATGCAATCGCAAGCGAAGTCAGGCACTCCCAGACCACCCTCGATCGCACTGTAGTTGAGCTCAAGGCCTTGATAGCCGCTTGGCTATAAGAGTAGATGTTAAATTCCCTAACCGTAGTAGCACTGGATAGCATTTCATCCACCGCACCCTTAATCGCAGCAACTTCCGCTTTCAATACACTGCAGTGATCCGCCAACTAAAACTTGCGGCTTACATTTAGCTCTTGACAATAGACCCCCCTTTCCGTCCAACTTCGACCCGTCCGTGAACAAGTTAACCGGTCCCATGTCCCAGATAATTCCTCTTCCCACTCCTCTCTAGGTTAGGTTAAGAGGAGCTAAATATCCACCTTCTCAACCTCAGCAAGCTAAAACCGGGCACGCAGAAATCTGAGTCGTCTTCTTTGCTGTCATGTACATCGTCAAGAGAAAATGATTAATGGGCTTCTATTCCTTCTCATTCTTATAGCTTCTGCAGAGGGAGCTTGTTGGTATGCGCCACCGTCGGGGCATTGGTCACTACCGCACTTGACCTGTGATAACACCAGTAAATTCTCCTACTGCATATTTGCTTAGTTTGATAGGGATGCTAGTTCATTTCCAAACATGACCACAGCAAGTACATTACCCTAATATAATATTCCTCGATTTTAGTCAGGAGATAGCTCAGCGGTGGTCGTATGGAGCTGGCCGCGTTGCTTATGTCCATTTTGAAACCTTTCCTGGTCACCTCAGCTGCATATTAATTTTTTTCCAAATTGCTGAGATATTGAGACGAAGTGTCATTTTGAGTTGTTGTTTTAACGCAAAATACCGTCCTCGAAGGCTCAGGCAGTCTTAAAAATAACGCCAGTTCTTTGCCACGTTTAATCCAGGCGCTTCGGTACTAGCCCGACTGCCTTCGAGTCTTTGGTGCTCTATATATTAGTACAATTTTACCACAGGTATACCTAATGCTGGAATTTTCAAGGCTCCTTAGTCCGTTGCCCAGGTCTATGCATCATTATCATCAGTGAATGGCGTAACAAGTTACGTTAGTCATAACTGTCGCCTATATGGAGCACAAAATAGTATATAGTCTTTCAGAACATGTCGCTTCTAACTCAGTAGAAGTATCTTCCTTCATCTACCGCGAAACAGGGGTATCGATAGAATACTTTCTAAGCCGGACAGTTTTCACATATTCGCACAACATGGCAAAACCAGCGGAACTATGTAAATACTTGCGTAAACCATGTACAGTCCTCAACTAAATTTTTTTCGATATTCAATTTTGGTACCAGACACGGGACTACAAATCTTCATGAGTGTGGCCGTTCTAAAAAGATTCGTTTCCGGGATCCGCAGCAAAACTATTTCTCTGGGCCGGGATTAGGTTCAACACCTTCCCGGAACAGTAGAGTATGGAGCAGTCCTGCTGCAAGGATCTGCTATGACGATGACAATTTGAGGGAGAACGCAACAAATTAAATGTAATTACACGGAAATGTCAACCTTTGGTCGGGAAACCTCACGAATCGCTCCGGTACATAGAGCCGGCTGCCGTAAGAACCGTGGATGATCTCATCTGCTGCTGTTATCATTCGTTTTTCTGCGTGGTATATCTCCAGCCCAAAGCTCGATTTTGCTCGGTTACATCTTTTGGTCGAAGTTTGCCTCATATGTCTGCGTAGTGCGCCTTTGCAAGAATAGTGAGCCATAGCAAGGAAAGCGGTTGAGCTTCTTATAGCAGGGGCATCGGTATATAGTCCAGAGACTGTCATGCTCATTGGGACCACAAGCGGGAAGAATGGTAATGCCTTTAAATTACTTACTAGCATCCTCGGCGAGTATCGCGCTCTTGCTAATATTAGACAAAAGACATTAAACATGTTTATCTGATAACGGTTTATAGACCAAACCCATTGGTTTTAGCTTAAGTGTAGCATTTTTGCAGTGCTCAAAGAGGGTCGAATATGAACCTTCGCTTAATTCATCTTTCTTTACCGTGCTTTATGTACGCAGGCACCTACAAATGTACATGTGTATGTGCATAGCTATGGGCAATATGAGTCAAGTTTATGGAATGCTTCATATTTAAGACTGTCCATGCAAAAGTCTCGAATATCACATGCGACCTATAGTATTTGGGCATAATGATGTGCATAATGTTGTAAATATATAAATTTACATTTGCATCCATATGAAGTTTGCAGCTTGTATGAACAATACAATATGTACAATGGTGTTCACATAAATAGCACATTTTTATTTTGCAAAAAAACAACTAATGTTATATTTGGTTAATTTAAGTGAACTAGGTGTTTTAGTTCTTAAAACTCTTAACAAAAACTTTGAAATATTTATCAATTTTAGAGTGAAGTTTTTGTCTTAGTGAAGTATGGGTCGTCGATAATAAGTCGATAACACCACGATCACAAATAGGTAGCACGCTGATAAGAAATCGTTAATCTTTCGATATCAAATCGCTAGATTTTTGATAGCAAATCTATCTTCTATATCAAATAGATAACTTTTTTATAAAATATCGATAAATTTTCAATAAATAATCGATAACTTTTGTATAGTTAACTGATAACATCTATTTAACATATCGATTTCTGTTTGATTACGAATCGATAACTTGTCGATAGCTTTTTGGTAACATATTGATAAATAAAAGAACACCTTTCGATGGTAAATCGCTAACTTTTCAATAAAACCGCGTTAACTCTCGATAAAAAATCAGTAGCTCATTGCTAACCAACGAAGGTCGACAGCATTTTTATCTCTCTGTATTTCTGCATTTAAGGATGACTGCCAGGTAGATACCATATATGCTGACTTCTCAAAGGCTTTTGATAAAGTTTTACATCAAATCTTATTGACTAAACTTCAGTATATTGGACTTCATTCTGTATTCTTATCTTGGTTAAGATCGTATCTGTCGAACCGGTCTCTATGTGTTGAAATCGAGGGCTGCAAGTCCCACCCTTTTTATGCAACGTCCCGAGTTCCTCAGGGTAGAATTATCGGGCCTCTGATGTTTGTGCTTTTTATAAATGTTAATGGCTCCTGCTTCTTTTCGTCCTCTTTCTTTCTATATGCAGATGATTTAAAGTTATTTCATAGAATTAATAGCTAACCAGATTCCCTACTCCTACAAAATGACCTAAATAATCTTATTGAATGGTGTAAGGACAATAATCTCTTCCTTAATATGAATAAATGTTTTCACATGTCTTTTAGTAAATCATCTAAATTACATTCCACCTTTTATGATAACTGAGTTGTTCGACTGGTTTCGGTCAATGAATTTATTGACTTATGGTGTTGTTTTTGATACGTATTTTTCTTTTGTCAATCATATCTCTTATATGCTTCCCAAGGCTTACAGAAGCCTTGCCTTTATTCGTAGATTTGCAAAAGTCTTTAAGGATCCTTATAACAGGAAGAAAATTTAATCGTTTTTGTTTATTTTCACTCAACTTTGACGACCCAATTCCATCCTATTACTCGCGCTGCATGCTTATAAATCTCCAACCCCTCGAAACCAGAAGGGTAGTACATCTGCTAATTTTCATCTATGATCTCTTAGCTGGCTCTCTTGATAACCCAGCTAGCTCTCTTAGCGAAGGTGTCATTTAATGTACCTAATCGGAGTCTTCGAACAATTTTCCATTTTAGATGCGTACTTGCAGGTATAGTTATTGTAGTTTTGACCCAATTTTTCGGGCGCTTACTGAATTTAACAGACCTTCAATGAGGTTTTTTATTGATTTTTCTTTGTCGAGAAATAACTTCAAGTCAACTCTGGAAGAGTACCTTTAATTTTAACTTGCAATATCTTGTTTGTTATTCATGTTACTTACGTTTTTCGTTGTAGTTTTAAGTTGATTATTTGTTTTTCAGTATTTAATTACTTTTGTATCCAGTCTGTAAGATTATTTCTAATCATAGACTAAATAAATTAAATTAAACATGAACAAATCAACAGCTCGTCTATGCCTCGTCGATGACGCACCTCGTCCATTACAAACCGATAGCAAATTGAAGGCACGTCATTTTGTTTCGGTTCCGGCTTCATTTTTGGCTTCAGTTTTGACTTCAACTCTTTCCTTTCCTCTCCACTATTTTTCTTTTTTCTTTCCTTTCCTTTGCTTTTCTTGCATTGCCTTTCGTTTCATTCCATTTCCCTTCCGCCCCTTTCCACTTGTTGATGTTTGCACATCAAAAATAGTATGCGCTATTTGTGTGAACAGCGCTGTATGCCTTAATTTTTGTATGAAAAATGTGTTCAGATTAAAATTCAGCTACCATAAATTGCACAGTGTAATCATAAATATGCATTCCCTTGTCCCATGCAGTGTTCTTTTTTTTTCTTTTTGCCCGTAAATAAATTACTCGTAAATCAGTGACGAATAATTGTTGACCAAACAATTTATTTATTTACCTTTCCACACCATCTACTCGTCATTTGTCGCTCCATATTTTCAATTCCATTGATACTTAAGGTGTATGTGCTTTGAATTGATTCCAGCTTACAATGGGTAAAGGAATTTGGGTTCAGTGGCTTAACCCACATCTTAAGAGCGCTTCTGAAATGTATGTAAAATATGTACCATTTCAACTACTACTTTCTTTAACACAAATGATTTATGGTTAAAAATGTATGATAGTAGCCAGAAGAAGATCATGAAATGCGAGCAGGGACTGTAACAGCTTAAATTTTTGTAAAAAAAAAATTTAAGAAACTGACTCTAAAATTAGAGCTTACGATTTTTTGTCGAACACAAGCGATAATCCCGAGACCCGAGAAATCGAGAACTCGGCTTCTCGCGAGATTCTCATGTCTCGAAATACTCGTAAATTTCGCGAGCTTCTCGACATTCAACTTGGTCGCTGTTTTGACAGTATTTATATATTCAATTAAGTTGCTGCAATGGCAGTACTCTACGCATTTCGGTGTTTTTAAACGGTTTTATTTAGCTTGAGTTGACAGGCCGCATGGCCGCATGCACGGCTGCACGGCCGTTGGGAACGAATATTGTAATTGAAATTTAAGTAACTTCCCGATAAGCTACAAGCATGAAACTTGGAATATAGTTCAGAACCCGATGACAATGCAATAATAAGAAAAAAATCGCCGCTAGGTGGCGCATGGATAGAGATATTCGCAAAAATCGTATTTGTGGACCGATTTGGCTCATATTTGGAACACTTAATACATACAAGAATAGAAATCGACCTGTGAAAAAAAAATCGCCGCTAGGTGTCGCATGGATCGAGATATTCACAAAAATCGTATTTGTAGCCCGATTTGGCTCATATTTGGAACATATAATACATACAAGAATAGAAAGCGACCTATGAAAAAAAATCGCCGCTAGGTGGCGCATGGATCGAGATATTCGCAAAAATCGTATTGTGGTCCGATTTTGCCCATATTTGGAACACATAATACATAGATACATGAATAGAAAGCGACCTATGATGCCCGATTTGGCTCATATTTGGAACAAATATTGCATACAGTCCGGTAGAAGTGACATCAAAATATTTTGGAATTGGAGGAGGGACAAGCATACGTGGCGCAGAGTCGAGTAAAGTCTTTGGAAGGATTATGTATTGGGGACTTAGGTTGTAACAAATTGTCAGAAAAGAGTCCTTGTAATAATGAGTCACTAAATGAACTAAATAGAATGAGAAATAATAGGCAATTAAATAAAGACTAAAAACTTGAAAATAAAATAATTAAAAAAAATTTTTTAAGTTAAACGGTTTTATTGAAAACAATACTTACATGAAGTAATAATAATACGAAAAGCTAGAAAATAATTAGGTAGGTCCTAGGTACTAGTCATCACACTCCTTATCAATCTATGGCGTTGATCAGACAATTAAATAAAAGCGTTGGACGCGTCATATTTCTGCTGATAGTGATAAGTAAAACTAACTGAACCTTAATCAGTCACATTTTTAGAAATTTCACGCGCCCAACGCTTTTATTTAATTGTCTGATCAACGCCATAGATTCATAAGGAGTGTGATGACTAGTACCTAGGACCTACCTAATTATTTTCTAGCTTTTCGTATTATTATTACTTCATGTAAGTATTGTTTTCAATACAACCGTTTAACTTAAAAAAATTTTTTTAATTATTTTATTTAAAAGTGATATTGTGGAGATTTTCGTTTGTGCTCCAGAGTAAATCGTAAGCTCTATATAAAACAGCCAACGCATTGATTAAATAGAATTTCGAGAAGCTCGCGAGCTTTACGAGTATTTCGAGATTCGAGAATCTCGCGAGAAATCTCTTCGCGAACCAGTTCGAGAAATCGTAAGCTCTATTTAAAATTAAAAGTTTAACTCTGATTTTATTGATCTCCGACACTTCGCAGCCATGCGCTGGGTTTCGCGCCTTTCCTGCTTGGTCGATCATGTGCAACCCAATGCCATCTGTTTATCTCGCCCAATCGTTTTTTTTTTTGTTTTTTGCGGGAGGACTGAAAAATGCCTAATGCACCATAATTGCTGCCGTCGCAACAACCGTGTGTCCGTAGACTAAAAAACAGCCCCGTTTTGGAACCGTCGTCCACCCCGGTACCACTTTCGCATTACTTCAGGGCGGCGTTCCATATTTCTCATTTTTTAAGAGCCTACTGTTGTCCCTCGGTCCAGGTTCCCGTTATTTGCTCTGAGTGTCGATTTAATCGCCACTGCATTTCTCAGCGTTCCCTCTCAGCATCCATCAGGAGTGTCATGACTATAAATGCCATTTTGCTCACTGCAGCCCGGCACTCTTTCCTCTTACACATTTTTGATACTAAATTTCTCGTGGTAGGGTCCTCCTCAAAAACTCTATTTAAGGCGAGTCTTTCCTCGTGAAAACGGGGGCATTGGAACATGACGTGCTCTGCGTTTTTCAACTCCGTGGTACACATTGGGCAAAAAGGATCTTCCTCTATCCTACGCTTCCATATCTCGCCCAATCTAATTGAAACGTCTATGGTGCTAGCTCATCCGCCTTTTCATTTCCATGTATACCCATATTCTCAGAGGCCCAATATTGATGTATATATTCTCCCTATCCCGATTCTTTGCAGGAACTGCTTAAACTATAACAAATTTTTAGATGTGCTATCAGAGATTATGGACTTAGCTGTCAATGTAAAAATTAACACGGCTGCAGTTTAAGTTATTTTCATCCACTGTTTCTACTGCTTTAGTCGCGGCTACTACTACCGCCAAGCGGTTACTAAGAGAGGCATACAAAGAGCTCCATGAGAGCAACCAACCAAATACCCATAGATTTTACCAAGAAACAAGTTTTCAAAATAATCCACCCTGTCTTGAGGTGGCAAGAAGAAGGAAGCTTCACACCATTTAGGGGCTGATAACACGGCACAGTTTACATAGGCAACAAAATGTCCATACCGTTATTGTTATTTGCGTACAACTACTCCCAGAAGATTTAGAAGAGTGTTAAAGCAATGGGAAATGCTTTGTTGGAGATGAATACGATAGGCCCCTTTACTAGAACCTGCCGCTTCTCATCCGACTGTCGCGGGAACGTCCATACTATATTTCTGTTTAGCGTTTACAATAAGAGACTTTTCAAGTTTCATCAAATGATCACCGACGGATCCCATTCATTAAGCCCTGAGGTTTTGTCGTCCATGCACTCGGACGTAATAACATTACGTTTACTATTTTCATGCTCCTTGAAATACGATACCTTTTCCGAAATCCATGTTATTCGTCCACTATCACGTTAGGTATGCCTTACCAAAAACTGTAAGACTAGATCCCCTTACCTTGCCTCATTAAAGAGCCAAATAATAATAATAACTTGGTACGATATAGCTCTAAGGCGATTTTGGCCGAGCTTCTCTTTCAATTTGCGTCGGGATACTTTTTAATTTTTTCTACAAAGAGGGTGAGACCTATATCCGGATGTATCTAAAAGGCAGATGCCTCAGACAAATAGACACACTTTTTATAAACGGCCTCTTGAACTCAGGATCTTTGTTGTGATAGACTGTAACGCTACTCATCCAAAAAATAGCTGTTGGAAACAAAAATATATTTGATAAGGATCGGAAACGAAGGAACATAAAATTGGTTGACCAATACCAAAAAAGCAGTTACAAGTTGAAATTTAATGAATCTTATACATGATTCTGGGAGACATAAAGTACTAGTTGAAAAAAGTGCGAAAAAAAGAAATATGGGGCAACTCGCTAAGAGCCTGGATTTGTAGAAATCACGGACGAATCCAAAACGGTATGTAGAGTAGCAGCTGGGTTCTTTGCAAAACTTCCAGTCCAGCGAAGGAGGTTCTTGTATTTTTGAAACTTGTCAAGGATAGCATAGCTCAGCACTACCCAAACGAAGCTAATGATTTATGGAATCGTTTCCAGTCCTGCAGAGAGAAGTTTTCCCTAACAATTAACATAATGCAAACTTGAGCTTAGGGTCTGTAATTCATTGTATTCTTCAAAATTTAAACCAGAAAAGTCATACTACGTCCTGATAGTACATTTAAAGGGTAGTATAGGAACTATTTCCAGGATCAGCGGTGAACTGTTCGGGGATAATTTTGGGATATTTTTGAGATATTTGGTAGTAATGTTGAAATCGTTCTGGGACTATTTTGATATCGTTTCGGGATAACTTCGGACTTTATTCACATTGTTTTTGGTACTATTCCGAGAACATTTTGGGAAGGTGTTAGGGAATATTTCGAGACTATTTCGGGGTTATGTCGAAATTATTTTGAGATCGTTATGGGATCACCTTGGCATCACTCCAGCGCCATTTCGCGATAATTTTGGATTTTTGTTAGCGAATATTTCGTAATTATTTCGAGACTATTTTGGAATCATTTCGCAGGGATTGGGAAGACCAATGAATACGAGAAGTTATCGGGCTGTTATGGTTATCGTATTTTTATCGACATGTTATTAATTTGTATAGACGTGTTATCTGCTTGTTATCGATAACAATTTATATCAAAGAGTTAGCGACATATTATTGGTCAATTATCATCGTGTTTTTGGTTTATTATCGACAAGTTATTGCTTTGGTATCAAAAAATATCGATTTTCGTATGAAAATTTATCGATTTTTTATCGAAAAAAATATCAATATTATATTGATTTCATTACAATTTCTGCTGGGAGCAGTTGAAAGAACAAAGTGATAAAACTTTTTTGTAGCAATTCAGTAGCACGTAGTATTTTTACTTCCCTTATATTAGGTCGGTTGAATGTTTGTCCGCTTTTCATACAAATCTTGCAATCGATTTTTAAGTAACTTTTCATTGAGCTACAAACGTGAAACTTTTCACATAGGTTAGAACACCGTGACAATGCAACAAAAGGAAAAAAATATCCGTTAGGTGGCGCACGAATTTGAAAATTTTCAAACCGGCTTTTAAGTAATTTCTCGATGAGCTAGAGACTTGAAATTTCAAACTTAATTAAAAGGTCGATGACAGCCGATAACACGATATAAAAAGATGCACTAGGGGGTGTACGGGATGAGATATTTAGAAAACTCGTACGAAACGGAGGGAATTTTGGAATTGATTTTTATGTAAGTTCTCATTGAGCTACAACTGTATTACATGACAGATAGGATAAGACGCCGAGACAATTTAAGAAAATGAGAAAAAAATTCCGTTATGTGGCGCACGGATCGAAATATTTAAATAAGAATTTGGTGTTTTGAGATCGATTTTAAAGTAACTTCTCATCGAGCTACAAACATGAAACCGCAGTTGAAAGTTGAAACCTGGTTTTAGGTAACTTCTCGATGAGCTAGAGGGTAAAAATTTAGAGCTTAATTCAGAGGTCGATGAGAGCCGATGACACAATACAAAAAGTTTCGCTAGAGGGCGTACGTACTGAGATATTTGGAAAAATCAACCGGAACGGAGGGAATTTTAGGGTTGATTTTTTTATTGAGCTACAAGCGTAAAACAGATAGGTTAAGACACCGAGAAAATGTAAGAAACGGAGAACAAAATAATAATAAAAAAAATTTTAAGCACTTCGTTTATATAAATGGACAAAAATCAGCGAATAATTTCTCCTTATATAAAGACATATTCTTACTAAACTTCAATTTTTAAAATTTGACATAGAAATTGCAAAAATATTTACGAGAAGTAAAAATTTAAAGGTGGAGCGCAATTGATTGACTGATAATATCTCCTTTCCTACCAACTTTCCAATCCAAGTAATGCGCGCTGATTTTTAGCTGATTTTTGTCCATTTATATAAAGGAAGTGCTTAAAATTTTTTTATTTTATTTTTCTTTTTTTACAAAAAGTATGAATGTAGTTTGTATTTGTGCATAATTTGATTGCTTTTTAAAAATGAGTTGTTATAACAGTTACACTAACAAAACATAAATAAGTAGGTAATATTAAATCACTTTTCTTTTCATTTCGCACATGTGCCTATTTCAGTTTCTTCGAGTAAGCAGAGCAAACACAAAACCCAGCCACCATGGATGCCATTAAGAAGAAGATGCAAGCGATGAAAATCGACAAAGATGGAGCATTGGAACGCGCTTTGGTTTGTGAACAGCAAGCACGCGATGCCAACACTCGCGCCGAAAAGGTTTGCGATTTTTTTTTTTTTTTATTTATTTATTAATGTAGTTATTTATGTCTTTATGTAGTATATAGATATAGCCGCCGATCAACTAACAAATAATCAGTTTAACAGTTATTGCAATCGTTCACACGTATGATTAAATAAAAAAAAAATCAAATTTCTATTTAAGTGGCTCTCATTGCAATTTTTTTTATTTTTCCTCAAATGAAGTTTGTATTTGATATATGCGTTTGAAAGATATATTAATTAAAGATGATTTCACGCACGTGTTTACTGCGTCAACAATGCATAAAGATAAGTTATCTTTAAAGAAAAAGGTGAATTAATTGATTGCAATAATTTGATTTTCGAAGCGCTGGTTAGATCGTACAAGAAATATTGGAAAAAAGGGCAAAATTTTTTACGCGGAAAATTTTTCGTGTGGTATGAACTAAAATTTCATGAAAGCCGAATGAGAATAACTTGCCACTTTATTCGATAACATAAAATTTTGGTGCTCATCTAAGCTTAAGCGGCCGAAGTGGATTAAACTTTAGAAAATTTTAACGGAATTTTAAACTCGCACTGAAAAACCGGGCCTTAACCCTAGTTCGGCCGACGAGTCATTATCCCCTCAAAAAATACATTTTTAATAAATTTTTTTAACTAATTTTCCATAACATTCTAACTTAATGCATTTTAAGTAGAAAAAATATAAAATAAGGTTTTATAAGTTTAGTCATAGACAACTGTAACGCGTTGAACACTTTTATTCTTTTTCTGGCAGTCACCGGGGTGACTGCGTCGACCAAAAGTAGTTGTAACAAGTAAGGAAGGCTAAGTTCGGGTGTAACCGAACATTACATACTCAGCTGAGAGCTTTGGAGACAAAATAAGGGAAAATCACTGTCTAAGCTTTGGGCAATTGAGGGCGAGCAGTTTAATAAGAGTTATAAATGAGTAATTTTATGTGCTTGTAAGCGTATGAGTCGTGGCACAGTGGCTGACGTACCCGACCAAACGCCCGGGGTTGCGGGTTCAACTCCCACCAAGCATTCCTTTTTTTAAATTTATAAATTATTATTATTAATGGACTGTATTGAGTTTATGGGGTTTTTGATTTAATGTATTCCATTTATTGAGTTGGGTGGTTTTAGTGTTATTGGTGTGTTTAAGTCATGGGAGGATGCATAGCATCAGTACACCTTTTATTTATTTAATGTGGGGGCGAGCACTGGGGGGCTCTGAGGCTTCGCTCTACTGAGCCACCTCATCCTCTATTTGAAGAACCCTTTAAAATGTGATATGGAGGCGAGCACGGGACGGCTCTGAGGTATTGGCACCCCATTTTCTACAAGAAAAACCTCTATTTATTTAATTTGGGGCGAGCGTTGGGCACTCTGAGGTTTCGCTCTAATGAGCCACCTCATCTTCTATTTGAAGAACCCCTTCAAAGAGTGATATGGAGGCGAGCACTGGGCTCTGATGTATTAGCACACCATCCGAAGAACCTCGATTTTAATTAAAAAACTCAAACTATGTCTTTTGAATATTTCACTAACCAGTTGAGAATTACAAGCACACTCAATGGCTACTGAAACAAACGAACGAAAAATGTTCATAGTTTAAGTCGCTTAAACATACTCCCCCCTTAGACGGCTTAGTCGTCTAATGAAACTTCCATACGAGCCAGTCATCCGGCTCGAAAGACCATGTCTAAGCTTTGGGCAATTGAGGGCGAGCAGTTTAATAAGAGTTATAAATGAGTAATTTTATGTGCTTGTAAGCGTATGAGTCGTGGCACAGTGGCTGACGTACCCGACCAAACGCCCGGGGTTGCGGGTTCAACTCCCACCAAGCATTCCTTTTTTTAAATTTATAAATTATTATTATTAATGGACTGTATTGAGTTTATGGGGTTTTTGATTTAATGTATTCCATTTATTGAGTTGGGTGGTTTTAGTGTTATTGGTGTGTTTAAGTCATGGGAGGATGCATAGCATCAGTACACCTTTTATTTATTTAATGTGGGGGCGAGCACTGGGGGGCTCTGAGGCTTCGCTCTACTGAGCCACCTCATCCTCTATTTGAAGAACCCTTTAAAATGTGATATGGAGGCGAGCACGGGACGGCTCTGAGGTATTGGCACCCCATTTTCTACAAGAAAAACCTCTATTTATTTAATTTGGGGCGAGCGTTGGGCACTCTGAGGTTTCGCTCTAATGAGCCACCTCATCTTCTATTTGAAGAACCCCTTCAAAGAGTGATATGGAGGCGAGCACTGGGCTCTGATGTATTAGCACACCATCCGAAGAACCTCGATTTTAATTAAAAAACTCAAACTATGTCTTTTGAATATTTCACTAACCAGTTGAGAATTACAAGCACACTCAATGGCTACTGAAACAAACGAACGAAAAATGTTCATAGTTTAAGTCGCTTAAACATACTCCCCCCTTAGACGGCTTAGTCGTCTAATGAAACTTCCATACGAGCCAGTCATCCGGCTCGAAAGACCATGTCTAAGCTTTGGGCAATTGAGGGCGAGCAGTTTAATAAGAGTTATAAATGAGTAATTTTATGTGCTTGTAAGCGTATGAGTCGTGGCACAGTGGCTGACGTACCCGACCAAACGCCCGGGGTTGCGGGTTCAACTCCCACCAAGCATTCCTTTTTTTAAATTTATAAATTATTATTATTAATGGACTGTATTGAGTTTATGGGGTTTTTGATTTAATGTATTCCATTTATTGAGTTGGGTGGTTTTAGTGTTATTGGTGTGTTTAAGTCATCCTCTATTTGAAGAACCCTTTAAAATGTGATATGGAGGCGAGCACGGGACGGCTCTGATGTATTAGCACACCATCCGAAGAACCTCGATTTTAATTAAAATACTCAAACTATGTCTTTTGAATATTTCACTAACCAGTTGAGAATTACAAGCACACTCAATGGCTACTGAAACAAACGAACGAAAAATGTTCATAGTTTTAGTCGCTTAAACAATCACCATGTTGGAAAATGAACCTAGGGTAACCCTGGAATGTGTTTGTACGATATGGGTATCAAATTAAATGTATTAATCAGGGTTTTCAAAGGGAGTGGCACTTAGTTGTATATGTGAAGGCGTTTTCGAGATATCGAGGAAAATTTGGGTGACCCAGAAGAACAATATCCCGGCTAAGAAATCATAAGGCGTGAGGTAATGACGGACTATCCGCCGAGCTGTTCAAACATGGAGGTGAAGAGTTGGTAAAGATTACTTATCAACTCCTATGCAAAATATAATCGGATGAGCGCATGCCTCTAGATTGGAATTTAAGTATGCTCTGCCCAATTCACAAGACAGGCGATCCCGCAAAGCGCGCCAGTTACCGCAAAATCAGACATAGTAAATCTACTATTGACTAAATTTTTACGATGCGCCAGATTCTGGGGAAGATTCACTATAAGATAATCGACACTCACCATCTTTTTGTCGACTTTAAAGCAGCCTTTGACAGCGCGAAAGGAAGTTGCTTGTGTGCTGCTATGTTTGAATTTTAGTTCCTTGCAAAGTTGAAAAGGCTCTGCGAAATGCTAATGAGAAACATCACTAGCTCCATAAGGATTGGGAAGGACCTCGCCGAGCCGTTTGAAATTAAAAAAGGTTTCAGACAAGGCGACCTTTCGTGCGATTCCTTTAATATAATGCTCTAGAAGATAATTGTAGCAGCAGAGCTAAACCGCAATGGTACAATATATTATAAGAGCGTACAATTACTAGCATATGCTGAAAAAATTTATAATATTGGGCTCAACAACCGCTCCATGAGTTCGGACTTGTATGGGTCTTAAGTGGGTCTTGTGGTAAATGGGACAAGACGAAGTACTTGCTGTCATCCATGAAGGAATTGGCGCATCAGCGCCTTTGCAGCCTAGTCAATGTTGACGGATATAAATTGGAGACTGTGACGGATTTGGTCTACTTCGGAACCAGCATTAACAGCAAAAACAATGCCAGCTTAGAAATCAAACGGAGAATAACTCTTGCCAACCAGTGCTACTTTGGAAGCTTATTAAAAATAAATCTCTCTCGACTAACAAAAATTACGTTCTACAAGTTCTCATCATACTTGTCTAGATATATGGCTCGGCATCATGGACGGTGTCGAGAGAAGATAAGATGGCCCTTAGAGTGTTCGAGAGAAAAGTTCTCCGGACGATTTATGGTGCTGTCAGTGATACCGACGGCATGTATTAAAGGAGATGTAGTGATGAGATGTATGAACTTTATGTAGATTTGAAGAATAAAAGTCAAAGGCCTCGCTGACTAAGTCATGTTATGTGAATGGACGAAGACGCTCCGGCGATGAAAGTATTTTAGTCGACAATGCAGTGTGAAAGTAGAGGAAGAGGGAGAACTCCACTGAGCTGGGATAGGCAGGTGGAGGAAGACTTGGCCTCCCTTAGTGAAACAGGGTTAGCTGGCGTGGCTTGTTACGAAATCGCTCACGCGGTGAAGCACCAATTAATAACAATAATTATTATATTTCATTACATTGGGCATAATTATAGAGAAGTAGCTAAAATTGATTTCCAAAAAACGTATTCCTCTTTATATGAGTACTTTATAAAATATTTGGACTTTTTATGTGTATGTACCACTATTTCAATAACTAAACTTTTTTTTATTCAATTTGTATTTCTAAAGGCCGAGGAGGAGGCCCGTCAGTTGCAAAAGAAAATCCAGACAGTTGAAAATGAATTGGATCAAACACAAGAAGCCCTCACACTTGTTACAGGCAAATTGGAAGAAAAGAACAAGGCTCTACAAAATGTAAGTAAATCGTTTCTCTTCGATTTATATTTTGTTAGTATGAGTAAGTAGTTTATATGTAATCAGTATTTATAAATAAGTTATAAAATATTAATAATTTTATTATTTTTAATAAGTTGTGGTAATTATCATGAAGCAGGTCAAGTGTCAGGTGAATTTTCTTATTCTCATTTTTTCTGTATTTTTTTTAAATAAAAAAAATGTGCTAAGCAGAAGTTCAAAAAATTGGTTTGGAATGGGCTATATGATATTATACTAGAACATATATATAGAAGGGGGATTTAGAACTCGGAATATACGAAATAATTAACCCCTGTAGATGAACATATTGTTAAGTGCCTCAAAAATGTAAATTTCATTGAAATTGTTCATTCGTTTAAAAATAGTAATGTGGTTGAGTTTAATATGAATTTTAAATTTAAAACTCGTAGTACACCATAATACTGTGGCGAATGTTGACATCACTAAGCTGTTAGTAAATAATCAACAACAACAAATACAGTAAGCAGCCAAACTTATGTACATGCACACAAAACCAGCAGCTCGAAGTGAAGAGATATCTCACACATACACACATGTAGTCATCAGCCGAAGTACACACGCATATGACTATGAGAAACACATACACTACAAATATACATGTATATCGTTGGTAACCAAGCAGGAGATTCTAGAAGGTGAAACGTCTAGACCTTTGGAGAAATATGCTGACGAGGCAACAGAGAGTATAAAAGCAGCGCAAGCTGCGGAATGACTAATCGGTTTGATTTAAACACGCTGTTGTGAAGTACGTGATATCGAAGTATAATTGTACTACTTCCAAGTAGACTACATAAAGACCATATTGCAATACTGAACATTGGAGTGATTTATTTAACAGTTTAGCGATTCGAACGATAGCAGAAGGTTTGGAATAAATGGAGTTTCCCGAAATTCGTTACAATACGATTATCACAGCATGCAACAATTTGTTTGTCCGGAATCTACTTATTACTTATTTTACATAAATCGTTCGGAATCAGTTTATTATTTCTGTTAAAAAATTCTGTTAAAAACTGTTTGCATTACAAGTGACATGCAACTGAATATCATTATTTGGTAGAGCGTGCCCATTTTCGCTCCAAAAGTCGAAATTCGTCTCTCGCTGAGAGCTCAATGCTTTATTTGACGACAGCACTTCGTTTTCTGGAAAGTTTCATGGTCCAAAGAAACAGAAACTTCAGAAAAGTGGCCTAAAAATTGTTAGTCTACCTTGAAGTGCACACAAAATATAACTAGAAAAAAGAGCTGATATTTTCCCTTTCCCGAAAATTTTTTCGGCACACTCCTGAAACCAAAATCTTGGAACGAAAATTCCAATATGAAAAACTTAGGCTGACTCAATTTAAACGATCAGATTTAAACTAAATTTTGTAGATTTGTTCAAGATAAATAAAATATTTTGAGAAGTTCAAACTCGTAGAGGCAAAGATGAGAAGTGGCTTTCTCATTTTGTAGAGTATCGTAACAAATTTTGGGGATTTCCTGATAATTATGCACCTTCTGCTAATGTTCGAATTGCTGAACTGTCGAATAAATAATTCCAATATTCAGTATTGCGAAATGGTCTTTATTTATACTACTTTGGGTAGTACAATTATACAATATTTCGGCGGCCACCGTGGTGTGATGGTAGCGTGCTTCGCCTACCACACCGGATGCCCTGGGTTCAAACCCCGTGCAAAGCAACATCAAAAATTTAGAAATAAGGTTTTTCAATTAGAAGACAATTTTTCTAAGCGGGGTCGCCCCTCGGCAGTGTTTGGCAAGCGCTCCAGGTGTATTTGTGTCATGAAAAGCTCTCAGTGAAAACTCATCTGCCTTGCAGATGCCGTTCGGAGTCGGCATAAAAACAGGTCCCATCCGGCCAATTTGTAGGGAAAATCAAGAGGAGCACGACGCAAATTGGAAGAGAAGCTCGGCCTTAGATCTCTTCGGAGGTTATCGCGCCTTACATTTATTTTTTATTTAATTCGTTTTTTCCCAACTTGCGCTGCTTTTATACTCTCTGTTGCCTCGTTCGCATATTTCTCCCAAGGTCTAGACTTTTCACGACATTGCCTTCTGGAACAGTTTTATCTCATACTTGGTTATTCAATTATATGCGTGGGGATGTGTTCCTTTACTAATTTGTACCGTAATATTTGATGTAGTTATTGTAGACTTATCAAAAAGTGAAGACAGAACAATAAATTGATAAGTTCAAGGCTGATTTTTTTGAGTTCAAGGGAGCGTGAGGAAGAAATTTATGCATATATATGTATTTATATTATTAAAAATATATATAAGTATTTTAGTTTATTTAACGTTACATTTATTTGTATATAATTTCGTTATAATATTAGGATATATTCAAATACTCTTTTAAAATTTTTTGAAAACAGAGTAGCTCGAATTAAACAATTTCCACTTTCCTCGCTTGCACGGTATATATGAAGGAAACTATTTAAATAATAAAATGTATTTGTCATCTTAAGGAAGGCTACGATTTAAAAAAAAATATATATATGTATATTAGGGTGGGTCAAATTTATTGTTGAAAAGGCACATCCAGTTTCTGAATCTTTGGGTCATACTGAGTAATATTGCCCATGGGACAGGTCTGACTGATTAATTTCGAGCCTCCCTAATTTTGTTAGAAAATAGTTTTTTTTAGAAATTTTTATTATTATTTTCGTTAGAAAATAATTTTGGCTATTTAAAAATTGAATTTGCAATATGGAAAAGTAAAATATTCGTCGCTATAGGGCGCTTTCCTACTATTTTTCCAATTTTCTCGCTTCTTTTTGGGGAAAATCGACGAATTTGTTGCAAAAATCGATGAATATTTTACTTTTCCATATTGCAAATTCAATTTTTAAATAGCCCAAAATATTTTCTAACAAAAATAATAATAAAAATTTCTAAAAAAAAAATATTTTCCTATAAAATTAGGGAGGCTTGAAATTCATTTCAGACCTATGGTCTCATGGACCATATTACCGTATGACCCATAGATTCAGAAACTGGATGTGCACCTGAAGTTTTTTCCCCGTACAATTTGACCCGCTCTAATGTATATATGTATATATTCAGTAGAGAAATATTTTTACAAATACGAGATGCACCATTTTTCCAAAAGAACTTCAATGGCACTATCATTTTTACCATCGCTCAATTATACGGTTGGCTCATCTCATTAGTTAATTGATTTTTTTCATTTTCATGGCAAACGCAAAATATAACCAACATATTGACAATTATTTACTGCCGTGGTCGTAAAATTTAAAAAAAAATTTGGTTCATATCACTCTAAGTTATTTTTTTAGTGAATGCATCTAATTTAGGGCATTATTTTCCCACAACACACGAGAATTGGAAAGTTTTATGTCAAGGTCGTAGCCAGAATTTTTTTTCGGGCGGGGGTCCCACATTTTTAAAATGAAAAATTGCTTTGTTAAGTTTTTATTATAAATAATGGAATAAAAATTCATAGGTGTACAAATGCTAATTCATTTAAATGAAAATTATGCACAATAGGGTGGATCAAATATATTGTTGAAAAGGCACATCCAGTTTCTGAATCTATGGGTCATACTGAGTAATATTGCCCATAGGACAATAGGTTTGAAATGAATTTCGAGCCTCCCTAATTTTGTTATACAATTTTATATCCCAATCGAATAGCGGCTCTCACAAATAAAATACATGAAAATAAATGTCAAGTTCGGATTCGCATTGGGATATAAAATTTTCTAACAAACTTAGGGAGGCTCGAAATTCATTTCAGACCTATGGTCCCATGGACAATATTCCTCAGTATGACCCATAGATTCAGAAACTGGATGTGCACCTGAAGTTTTTTTGCCCATTTTTCCCCATACAATTTGACCCGCCCTAATACATAAATATAAACAAGTAATTTTTTTTAAAGAAACAACAAAAAGGTAAAATAATAATAATACGCGTCATACGAAACAAAGACATTGCTTAGTGTACATGTTGCAATTTCTTACTTATTATCCAAACATGTAAGGTAAGTAAGTTTATTAGAATTTCAATTTAATATTAAATTGAGGCATCTGGACCTTTTAGCTGCGAATTCGTTTATTACCTCGGCTGTTTCAATTTGAAACCAACAATGTGTACTCGTTATAGCTAAGCCATTAAGTCTTTGCTCTCCCGTTTTCGTAAACATAGTAGAAATAAAATTTATCTACCCAGCTGGTGGATCGACATTCACCATTTCGGATGATGACAGTTTTTGAGTTTTAAGTTTCAATGATGAGATTTAAAATTTTTTCCATCAATAATCTTCATTAGTGAGAAAATATATTGAAACATTAATATCTAATAAGGAAATTAGAAGGATCCGATTAAAAAAAAAAACTCTTGCCCAAACAAAATAGACAATCAGAGCACACTGTAATCAATATGGGCTTTGAGCACTATTTATAAAGAAAACGGAGAGCTCATATAAACAAAATATGCACTTCGAACATATAAAGAGGAAAGCGATCGTAAATAAACGATTTCCACACAGCTATGAATGCTACCAGAAAATATTTTGACGATTTTGATGACTTCTCGATTCGTTTCACTAATTTGTCAAATAAATGCATGCAAATGCGAATATTTTGCTTTATCCACTATAAAAAGTAATTAGTAGTACAAATTCACCCTTTACTGTACTACTGTCGTATTACACTTACGACGCTACCGAATTTTCATTCTTTCCAAAATTTAAAGAATATGGCAAACGAATGCTTTTTAAATTTTTTATTTTAATTTCGCCAACGAAATTTGGACCTGAGCTCGTATTTGCCCAAATTTTTCCGTAAAATTCGTGCGCCAAAAAAGTTCGAGAGCGAAGTTTCAGTTGAATCAAATCATTCGCCTCAAAATAGTTACATATAAAACTGCAAACGATTTTCTAAAAAATTTGCTGAAATGTTGCCTGTATATTCCATTCCCCTATTACTTTTTGTCTGCGGCTTGACTACATCACCGTAACCAACACCATCATCATTGCTTTAGTAGCGGGTGGAATTTGACAAACAATTTAATATCTTGTCAAAGCGTTGTCAATCCTAAATTCCCTTCGAGGCACTTTGACAGATAACTTATCAAATCTGTTATCGTACATAATGATCCGTACATATTTTCACTCAAGTGTAAATGACCATATTATCTATACCGTGAGCAAAAGTTGGTATTTTGTCTACAAAATTGTTTGTTTAAAACTAAAAATAAAACATATGTAATTACTCCAAATTCCACATTCGGTTACGCTAAATCTATGCACTCAACTGTTTGACTTCATTTATCATAAAAGATTCTGGAATTGCACGTTCAAAAACGTGTCAGTCACGTCAAAAACTCTAAAATAGCTAACAAATTAGTCAAATCCATACGAAATAATCAATCAATATGTCAACAAAACATTCCAGAACATGCGTTAATCCTATGCAATGCAAACACGCCATTAGTTACTCATACGCAATGGCATCTCAAAATGAGCCATGCCCTTCCTACATACAATGCACACATACTACACATGTACATAATTCGGCAACGGTGATTTATAACGAAAGTTATCAACAGAGTTGCTTGAAGCTTATTTCCTTATTATGTTAACATAAAAGTACACCGCCATTCATTTTCAACTAAGCACTAAGCAGTAAAATCTGTGTGGCAGCGCGCGTTGCCAACTACTTCTAGAAAAATGCTTTTTTATTCGTTATGTGTTTTTGGTTATTTTTAAATTAAGAATCTCAGTGTTGTGTGTTAAGAAAAATGCGGAAAATTTACATTTGTATGTTTGCATGTATGTATGTATGTGAAGAGTACCACCCATCTCCATATACGGCGGAAAGAGTTAAAACAACAACAACAATAAAAGCTTTTAGAGTAATATTGAAATATCAAATAACCTATGAGAACAGTGTGTTGGGAGCAGTAAGCAACTGAGCTTTTTCTCTCTGCTGATTTCTGTTTGTTTGTGCGCTTTGTTGAAAGATTATAGCTTGCGGTTATTTCTTTTTGTTTGAAAAGTAACACATTTTTTTAGTTAACCTAAAATTTAGCGACTGTTATTTGCCAGATTTTTTTTTGTTCGCGAAAAATGTTCCATCATTTTCATCTTAGTAGGAAAATGGGAAATATATAGGAAATAAATATGGCAGAATTTTTCCGAAGTGTATGGTCGGCACGTAAATTTTTTAAATGCAATTTCCGAATTTTTTTATTTTTGTTTATGCTGCCGCTCTTAGTTTCGAAAAAAATTTAGAATTTTGTACTAATAGCCACCTTTCTTCTAAAAATGTTCGGCCCAAAATGTAAGGTTTTTTCAATTTTATGTGAAAATTTTATAGAAATTTGTCGAATACTTTGATTGTTGAAAACAAATAACGGAAAATACTTTTATGACGCGCATAAAGCGATGTGATGTTATGCGTAAATAGAAAACTATCGAAATACTATAGGCTCATTCCATTTCAAGACACCCGGTCCGCGCAGGACATGATTTTTGATTTCGATTAAATTTTAATAATTTTTTTTCGGATTTATCGGCAATTGAATTCCATAAAATGCTGTCGGTATTTTATTCACCTATTTTTTCAACAGTCATAGCATATATTAAAAAAAATTGTTTGTTTAGTATTAAGTAAAAATGTATGCATTTTTTCAAAAATTTATTTCTCAAAAACGTTACTTTTTTTGTTTAAACTTTTTCTATATTGAGTGAACAGTTCATATTTCAACTTGGCTAAATGCCTATTAGCTGAAACTTGTTGTTTCGAGATATGAATTTTTGAATATTAAACATTATTTTCCCCCATTTATTGATGCAATGCATTACAGCATACAATAACTTTGTCGAAAATTAACCGATTCTCATGATTTTTTCTTTGAAATGTTTGTTATTACTTTTAATTTTATATAAATTTATAAACAATTGCATATAGTTACAAAAAAATTATATTTTAGTATTTAGTAAAAATTTATGACTTTTTTTCAAAAATTAATATTACAAAAAACCGTAATTTTTTTTTTTTTAAACATTTTCTATATCGAGTAAGCAGTTTATATTTCAACATGGGTTAATATCCCTTCGTCAAAACTCGTTGTTTTCGAAATATGAATTTTTGAATATTAAACTTTTTTTTTTCCATATATTGATGCAATACAAATGAGCATACAAGGCGATCAATGCCAAATGCTTAAAATTAATTAAAATATCACATTTATTATTGAAAACATTCATTTGTTATTATTTTTCTGAAATACAGTGATTTTTTAACAGGACATGGCAAAGGCTCTTGTGACGGTATTGGAGGTTTAGTGAAATATTTTGCCATATTCTGAAAAATAATAACAAATGAATGTTTTCAATAATAAATGTAATATCTTAATTAATGTTAAGCATTTGGCATTGATCGCCTTGTATGCTGTAATGCATTGCATCAATAAATGGGGGGAAAAGTGTTCAATATTCAAAAATTCATATCTCGAAAACAACAAGTTTCGGCTAATAGGCATTTAGCCAAGTTGAAATATGATCTGTTCACTCAATATAGAAAAAGTTTAAACAAAAAAAAAAAATTAAAACATTTTTTGAGAAATTAATTTTTGAAAAAAGTCATACATTTTTATTAATACAAAACAAAAATTTTTTTTAACTATAGGTATGCTATGGTTTATAAAGTTATATAAAAGTAAATATAATAACGAACATTTCATAGAAAAATCATGAGAATCGGTTAATTTTTGACAAAGTTATTGACAGTTGAAAAAAATAGGTGAATAAAATACCGACTGCATTTTATGGAATTCAATTGCCGATAAATCCGAAAAAAATTTTTTTTGAGGCAAAAAAAAAAAAATATACGTGTTTCATTATTTTGACCAAAGAACAACAAATTAAAATTTCATCGAAATCAAAAATCATGTTCTGCGCGGGCCGGGTGTCTTGAAATGGAATGAGCATATTGATATATTCCGATATATTGATGTTTGCTTACTTTCAATACTACGATCGATAATTCGTTGCCATGGATAATAGCCTCTTTAGTGTAAAGTATATTCACATATACACTAATTAATAATATGCTAAAATGTAGCATCACTATCCCGCATTATAAATATTTCAGAATTATTGGTGACACACTTTTTTTCAATTGCACGGCTTTTTCTTTGGCAGATATGCCAAATTTCAATAGTATCAAGTTATCGCAACTGCACATCAATAGTATCGGTACATATCGATAGGCAAAGCTATCGATGGTGATCAACCTCAATTGCTTTGTGCACTCTATCTTTGACGGTATATATTTTCGAAGTATTTTGATGCGGTGTATCGAAATCTGGCCTCAAAATTGCTCTATCAGCTCTGGTTTTTGCGATATCCCAACCTAAAAGTGCAAAAAGCACCGTTTTTGCACATATTTGAGGTTATGTAGCCTTGCAGATGTTTTCTTTCACCAAAATTAAGGGATGGTATCTTTAAATACTTTAAATAAAGATTTCGATTCGTCGCATCAAAATACTTCGAAAATATATAGTCCGGTTTCTGGGTCTGAGATGCTGTCGGCCTGTGTAATCAATGAAAAAATCAATTATTTGAATGTTTTTTTTTTTGAAAAATAAAATAATCAAAATTATGTATAGAAATAATTTCTTTAAATAAATGAGTTAAATTAATAAATTGAAATAAAATGTCTTCACATTACATTATGGAGTATCAAACAGTTTGCTCGCATACACTATAAAAGATGCTTCCATATGAAAATATACTTGACACAGAGCTAGCCACAATTTATTGTTGTTGGCCGCCTGCCATACAATTTCATTCTCTCTGTACACATATGCTCATGACCTCGACGTAGAGAAAGTGGAGCACATAACAACAGCGCTACAAGCAAATGGCAAAATTTTCATATGCTCTCCCACCACACACAAATATACGCACACACACTACACATCAATGTTTGAGTAGAATAGCAATAGGGCAGCGGGCGTATGCTCTGTTAATTCTATTACATACGATCACAGTGGGGTCGATGGGTTGATGGTTGACGGTCATGAATTGTATTGTGCTGCAACTGGCAAGACAAGTGGAAATTTTTGAAAGAGAGACAAACAAAGAAATAAAAAATAAAAATTAGAAAGAGAGAAAGTACACTTTTGCAACGCGCACTATGCGATTGGGTGGAAGTGTGGCGCTGTTATGAGGGTATTCATATGCACAAACAAGCAAACACAACTTAATGTAGTAGGGGGTGTATGAAGCTTGACTCACTTAAGATATGTGGAGATCACAGAGAGTGCAAATACTGTACTCACTGATCATATGGAACACGGGGAGGAGTAGTACCTAATTGTTATAATAAATATATGATGATCAAACTTTAAATATATGTTTGTATGCGTGTAACGTATCTACTACTACTATCTCTCGTACATGCCACATTAGAGAAACGGCAATAGAAGTGGAAGCAGCAGCAGCATTAGCTATAACTATGGTTAGAACTAGTAAGTGCAGCGAAATTAAATCAACCTAGCAATGTGGAAGTGAATGATGCCGCATAATTAAATTCGTAGAGTCATACTACAATTAGGCATATACAGCGATTTTAAGTGGATTAAAAAGAAAATGCGATTGATATAATAAATAAAATTAAAGGAAAAATTAAACTCTGTTTTTGTTTAATGCAAGTTAAACGAAATTTTAGTGTTTGAATTGAGAAGAAAATAAAGAAAAAACAATGAAGTTTGGTATATATGCAAAAGTTGTGTGTAGTGAAATATACGCAAAAATATATTCACATATGTAGAGAAGTTCAGCACAGCTCTCTGAATGCCGGCGCCGGTTATTGGTATTGGATAAATTGACGTAATATTGACGCAAACTCATTTGCAAACGGAAGCACACAAATCGTATAAGCAAATATAAAATTAAAATCAAACAGTTTTGAAATCACGCGAACTTTTATTGTAAAAAATCTATCAGTGGCAAAATCATTTAGACTGAGCAAAATCAAATTTTTTAGTTGGAAATAAGCGCCTAAAAACTACTGAATTGGACTCTCGTGAAAAAAGGGAAAACGATTAATGATTACAAAACTTAAAGAGCAAAAAATTGCAAAACTTTTATTATAAAAAAAAAAAAACAAGCAACAAATTAACAAATTCGCATTACTTGAAAAGTCTATGCTGCACTAAAAAAACTGAATTGGCGGAAAAAGTGATAAGTTTTAAAAATGTATTTTGTGATAGAATACAAAAAAACAATGTGATAACACAAACTAACAAAGCAAATAAAAAAAAAAATGCCGCACAAACAGAATCATTAAAGAAATAACAACTTATGTAAACAAGTCAAAGTACACGAAAACCTATGTCATTGACGGCAAAGACATTTGAAGACAATAACAAGTGTGCAAATAATTAGGAATTGATAACAAATGTCTACATAATTAACAAGTATACAGCTATAACGGTATCACAGTGTAACACAATAAATCAGATTTTATAAAAATGCCAAGACCTAGTTTACATATAACAAGATTACATTCATTTTTTTTCTTAACTCCTAATCGCTAATTAAACCACTTAATTTCCCATATAAATTTTTTGCTCCGATTATCGGTAATAACGCACTAATTTTAAGGGTGACTTATAACCTTAAAACCATAACCAGATAAAACATCAGATCGAACGTACCTTAAGCGCCAAATACACGACACGAACATTTCCGCGAACATTCCCGTTATGTCATGTTTCTGCGACCTTTTCTGTCGTGTATGGTGGTGTTTACCAGTTCGCGCAAATGTTCGCCAGAAATCAAAATATTTTAATTTTTGGCGAACATTTGCGCGAACTGTTCGTGCGTGTATGGCGAAATAGCACATAATCGTAGTAATTTCTGAACGGAACATATGTGCGCGGAAAAGTAAAATGGACAATAAAAAATTTCTGAGTGAATTTATTGAAATGTATAAATCAAGAACTGCTCGTTTTTTAAACCATTCTTTGCACCAAATTCTTTTTTTGCGATCTTCTCTTTTATTTTACGCTTAATTGCCACAGCGAGCAATATTGCTGCAGCACAATTGTTGTCCGTATTCATCGCTGTCTGAAAGAGAACTAATGTTCGGCCAAAAGTTCGTATGGTGTATCGCCAAAGCTGCGAACAAGATTGCGGAATGTTCGCGGAAATGTTCGTGTCGTGTATTTGGCGCTTTAGGGAAATCAATGTAATCGATTAATGGTGCCATACCATAACGCTAACGCCATGATCATACAATAGGCAACCAATTGGTTTTTTGTTTCTCGCCATATCCATAAATCCATAAATAAAAATATTTGAGTTGGTGAATTTAATAATTTTTGTTGATTTTATTCATTGTTTTGGATACGTTATGACTAAAAGACTTATTTTTTGTGGAATATGTTTGTAATTTTTTGTGCTTTCTTCATTTTTCGCCATGTAAAGCTTCGCCTTGCAGATGTCGTTCGGAGTCGGCGTAAAACATGTTGGATCTACATTGGCCAATTGGAAGAGAAGCCTTAAATATTTTCGGAGGTTATCGTACCTTTATTTTTAAAAGTGCATGTGTAATCGTGGTCGTTGTAAATGTTAGGTTATGACTTCACAAAAGTTTCACATTTTATTATAGATGGTTTAAGTCTGGAACCACTTGTCATAAAAAGTTTCTACGATTAGTCAAGTAGTAACTTTCGCATTGATTCAAAATCGAAAAGCTTATATTCGATTTCAATGTAGAATGAGATGGACTAATTGTCATTATTCGAATACTGATGGTTTCATAAATTCAAATTAGTTTTCGGAAACTAGTCAAACAGTGACAATTGATTATTTTATTGGGCAACAATTGCTGATCGATTATTCTAATAGTCGATAATCAAGAGTTCTACCCCTTCAAAAAACGCGAGTACTCTATAAGTAATGTAAGGAGTACTCCTTTGGGAGTATAGGACTGCTCCCAATCTGATCTGTATTCATACAAAAAATGTGCTCCAATTAACATTGCGATGTCCTAGGAGAGGAGTAGGTGATCCCACTCTCGCTTTGTTTGTGAGTATTCCATAGAGTAGATACGTGGGAGTACATTCCAAAGTACTTTCACTGTAGTACTCCATGGAGCACCCACAGAGGATCATATGCCAAAGCACTAAAGAGGAATTGTGTTGTCGGAAAGAATTATCGGAGTGAATTTAATTTAAAATGAAAGTAAATGAAGAGGGGCAATACAACTTTTATATTTTATACTACGAATATTCTTATGTTATTTAGCAATTGCGTGAATAAAGGAACTAATATTTCTCTATACTATAGTATGTATACATAAAACCAGTGCGCTGTTGCATTTTATCAGAGTTGCCATAGTAAAATTTTATCATCACTTATTTGTATGCAATATTTTACTTTTGGCAACTCTGTTCGATCGTCATCGTGTTGTGATCACGGTCGTTAAAAAACGAGCAATGATCGGCTGATGGTGGTCCGTAAACGCGTTGCAAAGGAGTATTGTTAGAGTACTCCAACATGAAGAAAATGGAACACGTAATCGAACAATTTTTGCAGGTACCTCTTACCACCAAATTATTATAGGGGAAATGAAAACAATCCAAGGCGCCGTCATTTATTTGGCCACTACGGTACACATATGTACGATATATCAGTGAATGTCGCCGAAGACTAGATTCTAGAAATTTCAACTCAACATCAGTATAAACCTTTTATGAGTACCTGGACGCGGGAGTATTACAAACATTGTGTGTTTGCAGAGGAGTTTCTTCCAGATTTCGATAAATTTCCGAAAAAAATTAGAGAGATAATTAATTGTGTTTAGAGTAATTTAAGATATGGTTAAAAGTACAATACCACCGAATAATGCATGCCGATAGTGAGATCGAATGAAAAGCTTTACAAGTACCAAGGATGCATCGTAACGTTAGCCATCATCCAATGATTTTTCTAGCTCTATATTTTTCTAGCTCTAAAATTTTGTAAAATAATAAATGGTATTATCTGGTTTATTGCGCTATATTGTGTAACGGTATTAATATTAAGACAGTGGCTATTCGTTCGGAAAGAACTAATTTTTATTGTCCAGAATGAAGTAAATTTAAGAAAAACTGCAAAAAAATATCAAACAAAAAAAAAACATTGGGATATTTAATTACTGAGTTTTCCGGACGAATAGGGACAGCCTGATATCAAATCGAAACAAAATAAATCTAAAACGAAAGTATCTCATTTTAAAACTAAAAATTAGAACACTAAAGCCACAAATGGAGTAGTGAATCACTGGATTTTTATAAACAGAATATTACTAATATTTGCCTTAAATTTTTGGTGTATACAAAATTAGCCAAAAAAAGAAGAAAAACAACTGAACAGCTTGCACTCTCATTATGATTCAGAGAACATTGTGCGATCAAAACAAAGCAAATATTAATGCATGGCAAATAGTGAATTACAATAAAAAGAAAGCGCAAGCAAAAATTATCAGCAAACCAAAAGGAGGAGGAAGTATTGGTTTGAGCGGTAACACAGACCTAATAAATACACAAAATAAAACTACTAAAGCCTCCAATAAATCAACAAAACAACAACAACAAACTATAACTGTGAATAGTCCAAAAAGCTCAAGGACAAAAACTTCAATAAAAGCAAAGCAATTGATTTTGGCACACTGTGCCAGCAGTGCAGTTAAGAAACTAACGCCGACGCCGCGTACACCCACTACCGGTGACCAAATAAAAACAAAAACAGCGATAGTTGGCAATTTACCAAATCAGTGGCAGCAGCCAAAACCAAAACATACACAACACAATCAACAACAACAAACAGCCAGTGCTTCCGTGCATTTTCGGCGGCGACGAGTTCATCAAGAAATTCGGCAAATTAAACGCGCTTACCGCCATCTGCTGACAAGTGGTGGTTGCGATTGGCAACAGCACCATCAAGTGGCCACTAGCGCACCAAACGCATGTCAAGCGAAGCTAAACGTCAAGTGTCAAACGAAAGTGTCAAATACTAGCTGCACAGCTGTGAAAAGAAAGAAAAATCAGAGAACTCAGCAACAACAGCAGCGAAAATCGCAAAATTCTTGTGTAAAAAATGCCCACAGTGGCGGTGGTGCAGGTAACAATAGCAGTGGCCGTGGCCACAACAGAAAACTTAATCAGCACAAAGGTAAATCACAACAGCAAAAGTGTAGAGAAAGTATAGCAACCAACAAGGCACGAGTAGCTTATGCAGAATCAATTATTTCATCGCGTTGGGATTCCATTGAGGAGCAATTGAATTATTTGGATAAATTACTTTATTACTGCGATGATGATGAGGAGAATTTGTGTTGTGTTTGGAATTGTTGTAATATAAACAAAGTAGTTTACGGCCGCAGCAGCAGCAACGGTGGCAATATAAGTGCCACTGATACAACAGAAATATACAACAGAATCGACGACGACGACGACGACGCTGATTACGAAAGTGATTGGAGTATGCAGACAGACATGTCTGCGCCAGGTAATAAAAACGAAGTAAATATGGATGCACAATCCACTACAAGTGGCGCTGAATCTGCATCCACCACAACAAAATCGCCCATTGCAACTACCTCGCTAAAACGACGTGGTCATCAGCATCATCCACGTTTGGCTGGTGCACGCCGTTCTAACATACCAAATGTACAGGAAATACTCGCCGCCCTTTATCGTGGAGATTCACAAAGTGTACTCACCAATTTGCGACAAGCTGTACACGGACAAGAAGAAGAGGATAACAGCAGTTCAACAGGTTTAGCTGGTAGTATATGTAGTGATTTAGAAACAATTGCCTCATCTACAATAGATGACAGCCCAGCCTTTGCAACTGATGTAGCAGCATGTGATGAAGAAGTAGACTTGCATTTGAGAAAAGCATCAATACTGCACTTGCCACTCACCGATTCGGTAACCACGTCAATGGGTAGCAACAGTCCAACGCCTACAGACGATAGTAGTATGGTTGATGAAGGTGTAGTAAGTGCACAAACACCCACGATAACGACGACGACAGAAACCACAAACACAACCACAGAGAATGTAATGCCACCAAAATCACGTAATAAAACTAAATCGAAAAGTAGCAAAAAGGATGAACAACGTTCAGCAGAAAAGAAAAATAAAAAAATAAAAAAGGATAAAAGCAAACGTGCATCTGCTTGTTTAGACTCAGCATATGTTGGCTACGTTGAGTGTAGTAGTAGTAGCACAGGTGCTGATGTTGGTAATGCCACCAATCTGGCGACATCCATTGATGAAGGTATTGCTATCGATGATGATGATGCACAAGCTGCCGAATGGGCGAAGCTAAGGTGTACAAGTGAGGCTGCCGAAATTGTTGCAGCACGTGAAGCGCGGCGTAATAAGAATCGTTGTGCTGATTATCCTGGTTTGGCATTTGGTCGCTCGATCTTCAGTTCAGATACTATGATGAAGTTCAACATTATACGCAATGAGTTGCATAATATTATGAAAACGCAATTGAAAAGGGTAATTACATACATACTGAAATATGAAAAAGGTAGCCTGCGTCGCAAGGTCAGCGATTGCAAAAGATTATATATTTTTATATTTATATATTTATATTTATATATTTTTATTTTATACTTTTTATGAGCATTATATGGTTTTACGAACTTTGTTCAAGTTTTGTATATACATATGTAGAATACGCCCGGTAAGAAGTACTTTGAAATGAACGACTGGGCCATCTCAGATGATTAAACAATGTGGAAGTCTACATAAGTTATTATCACCGTCCGTCTGCTTGAACGCAAGCTTCTAGCAAATATTTTTGAGCTATCTATCTACATTGTATGCAACTCCATGAGTCATGATCATGCGGCTCTATTTTAGGAGTTTTTTAATTACATTTGTTATTCTGTCAACAAGTGACTATTTGTTAGCATATTCTGCTGAGTAGAAGCTTGCCCTGTTTCAAAATTTGGCTTAAGAACGTTCTAAAACAAAATTTGTTTCAAATATAGCTGGCAGAGAGCTGAAAAATTATAAACCACATACTGAAAGAAAAACTTCTTTTTCAAACCGGCTTTTTCGCTCCCTGTTGAATGCGCATTCGTTCCATCGACTTGAGGATAAAAGCACCCGAATGATCAAGCTTCATATTTGGCGAAAGCCTAACAGATAACACTATAAAATCTTGAAAAATCCAGTGTGTAGTATAGTCTACACTACACCTTTTCCAGTTTAAGTTCAGAAAATTACAATTCAAGTTGAGAATTTCCCATTTGAATTCAGAATTTTACAATTTCAAGTTCAGAAATTTAAAATCAAAGTTCAGAAATTCCAATTTAAATTCAGAAATTTAAAATTCAAATTCAGAAAATTACAATTCAAGTTCAGAAATTCCAATTTAAATTCAGAAATTTCCAATTCAAGTTCAGAAAATTTGTCGGGTATTTTTTTTTTTTTTGTTTTTTATCCAATGTAAATAAATGTATGTAAGATGGTATTTATGTGTTAAGGCAGCATTGGACATCTTAACTCGTTTAAGTCAATTTTGCGAGATAGCGAAGAAAAAACTCTCGCTCATAAGAAACATTTGCAATGCCATCCAGCTATATTCTTAGCGTCACAGCCATTGATCTGCACTGAGTATGACAGCAGTGATGACGAAGATATGACCACTTAAACAGTGAACGGAGCGTCCACACCCCCGGAAGCAACGTATAGGTACTGTCTGCATAGATCTTGGCGCCATATGTCAAAATATCTCAACTTATCCGCCATTATCATCATTCATCATAACTGGCACTTAATCGCGATTTTAGAAGTTTCATAACAAATCGTGCCAGCTTTCCCTGTTTCGCGGTAACTGACGGCGATTGGGAGCACCATGAGAGGTCAAGTCTTCCTCCACCTTCGCAACTCTGTGGAGGTCTCTCCCTTCCACTCCTTCCAAACTGCTGTTTCGACTGAAGTACTTTCTTGGCCGTAGCGTCATCATGCACTTGTTGGAAAGAATTATTCTCCATTTGTTTTCAAGGTTCGGGATGTACACACCTTGAAGAAAACTTGGGGTACACTATACCCAAGCCACTATTTTGGCAACATGGTCAACGAAGCATCAACAGTTCCGCAAGTAACATATAAGTTTAAAATTAATTAATTAAAATAACTTTTGATAATGAACACCCTACTTATAAATTTCTGAATTCGAACTGGAATTGTCTGAACTTGAAATGTAATTTTCTGAACTTGAATTGTAATTTTCTGAACTTGAAATGAAAATTCTGAACTTGAATTGTAATTTTCAGAAATAGAATTGCAATTTTCTGAATTTAAATTGGAATTTCTGAACTTGAATTGTAATTTTCTGAACTTGAATTGGAAAATGTGAACTTGAATTGTAAATTTCGAACTTGAATAGTAAATTTCTGAATTTAAATTTGAAATTCTGAACTTGAATTGTAATTTTCTGAACTTGAATTGTAATTGTCTGGACTTGAATTGTAAATTTCTGAACTTAAACTGGCAAAGGTGTAGAATCGTTAACAAAGGGCTGCAGCCGGAATTACATTCCTTCACAATACACGATCAATTCAGTGTTTAGAAGCGATTGGAATCAGCGTTCAATCAGCAGTTTGTTTGGTGCTATGAGTAACCGTAGAAACTTTATCCACGTTCTCTAGGTGGAGGCAGTTTAGTTTTCTAAAGTGCAAGCAATGCCTTAAAGAAAATCGGGCCATTAAAAGGAGTGTTTGGAAGTGAGAGGACAAATAATTCAATTAGGTTTGATCTAATTCGCATGCTCATGAAATGTATGGGAATTTCGGCATAGCCGAAGGCAAAGAAAGTTTTCTTCAATCTGAAATATTTAACGTATATTTTATTTATTCAATATTGTATAACTAATTCACACATTTTATATGCTCGCGTCAAAAATATGTGCAAATATTATCTATATACAAGCAATCTAAGAAACAGTATGGATAGTATATATAAGAATTTTATTTTTAACGTTCTAACATGCGCCTTTCTCTTCAGATATGAACTTTGTTGCTTCCTTTTCTTAGAGAAAATTTCTTGAGTGCAACGCCTCAATTGGCTTATCTCTTCTATATGGGTGTATCAATAAATTTGCAGTACTTTACTTTTTTTATTGTTTTGTTAATAACAATGGATTTGCTTCTTTCCTCCCGCCAACGCTATGAAAAAGTTTGTGATAACATTATGACAACACCACCTTTGATAAATACAACTGTATAGCGATATTTTATAATAATTTCAATATATTTTTGTATATATGTATACCAACCAACGAGTGGAGCTCGCAAGGTGCTTCATTACGCATTCCCTTGCAATGTGCTCACTATCTTAGAGGAACTCTGAAAAAAATCCCATATGAGCACATCCAACAGGGAAAGCTTTCCTTAAGGACTCCTTAAATGCATGTTTTAGTATTCGTCAAGGAAACTCTTTCAGATATTCTCATCTGTCCATATGTGTATTTATATCGCGAGTAACATTTAGATCTAATTTTTGTAAGCATTCAGAAATCAAACTAAATGTTTGTATGCAAGTTTTTCTTTTCCTTACAAATTTCTTTACTTTTTCTGCTTTTAGATAATGGCCTAGTTGTGTTAGTCACACTTTGTCTTTACTTAGGCTAAGAATTTCTTTCGCCGTACATGAAGTGTATTATGTGCATTGAAATTTGTATAAACAAACATACATACATATACATATGTGTATCAGTGTAGATAGCAAGACTATGATGACCTTATTGGCAGTCGTAGTTATTTGGGGACTGAGCTCATTCTTTGTTTATAAGTAAATTGTTCAGCAAAAAAAGTCGACAAAAATTTATTAAAATCTTTTTAATTCTTTCATCAGAACCATGCCCTTGTGTAGTACACGGGCGGCTCTAGGATCCGAGCGAGAATACTATTACTTGCGAGATTTTTTTTTTTTGATATTTTGTAAACCATTTCGAGATTTTTTATTGTTGTCGGGATCCCAAAAAAATGCGGTTCTAAACAATTAACCATATCTTAAACTAGATCGGTTTCAAAAGGATCGGGTTCTAAGAATGTAAAATGTTCCAAAAAAAGTATTTGGTATCCGAAAAATCAGATCTAAAAACCGGTTTGAAAAAAATGAAGAGTTACAAAATACGGTTCTAAAAAAGTACCTGGAACTAAACCAGCAACCGGTTTCAAAACAGCAACCAATTGCCAACTAATTCGTACTAAAAATTCATCGGACCCCGCTTGAAACCAAATTCAGTTCCACAGATTGTCTGTTTACTCAACCACCAAAAAGTATCTGATTCTAAAGAGATAAGGGTAAAAGTATAGTTGAGGGGTCGACTGGTAATACGCTACCAAAAATACCAAGAGGGGTGTCAAACGACGCGTCTTGACATCAGTATTAATAATCCGAAGGCCGAAAATGAAAATTTTAATTCGTTCAAAAGATATTAACGAAAAACCGAAAAATTACCCGCGGGTCCCTCCGCAACAGGGGTTGGTATCCATGGTATTTTTGCGCAGAACATCTTTCTGTCCAACACCGGTTTCGAGACCGAAACTATATCCGCGCAAAACACTTATGTTCACAATTTTTTTGTGGGTACAACAACATTACAACAACCACATGAAAATCGCCAACTTCAACTGCAAATATCTCGAGACAGAGATACAATTTTTCTTTTCCGCCTTCGGATTATTGTTCTCGAGGTAAATACGCGTCTTTTAACACACCTCTCGATATTTTTAGTAGGGTATTAGCAGTCGACCCCTCAACTAGACTTTTACCGAAACGTCTTCATGTTATATGAGCCTATATGGAGAATATTTCCCCAACCATTTCAGCATTGGTTCCCGTGATCAATTTACTTCACCATCATTTTTGAATGTTATCGGGATCGTTTCCTTTGCGAGACTTTGTTTTTGATATTTTCTAAACCATTTGAAGATTTTTTATTGTTGTCGGGATCCTAAAAAATATGCGGTTCTAAACAAATAACCATATCTTAAACTATATCGGTTCCAAAAGGATCGGGTTCTAAGAATGTACCGTTTCCAAAAAAAGTATTTGTTTCCCAAAAAAAAAAAAAAAACAGATCTAAAAACAGGTTTCAAAAAAGTGACGAGTTTCAAAAAACGGTTCCAAAAAAAGTACCTGGAACTAAACCAGCAACCGGTTTCAAAACAGCAACCAATTGCCAATTAATTGTTACTAAAAATTCCTCGGTTCCCGCTTGAAACTAAATTCAGTTCCACCGATTGTCTGTTAACTCAACCACCAAAAAGTATATGATTCTAAAGAGATAAGTTCCAAAAACGTTGGCGGTTCTAAAAAGGACAGATTAAAAAAAAAAAAGTAGTCAGTTCTAAAAAGGGATCTGTTCCAAAACAATATTCGAATCTAAAAAAGTAACCGATTCGAAAGAAAAATCGGTTCAACCGTCTGTCCATTAACTTTGCTTCCAAAAAGTAATATGCATAGGCCTAAAACGATATCGGTTCCAAAAAAGTATTCGGTTCTCAAAGAGTAACCGCTTCCAGAGAGAAACCGGAGCCAAAAAAGTAACGGATTCCAGAAAGCAGACCGGTACAATTTACACAACCTGTATAAAGCAGAGCTGCCATTTTCAATAAATTTCAATAGAAGTCATTTTCAATAAATTTCAATAGCAGTAAAAATGTAGTACACTCTGCCCTGCTGTAATTTAAATAAAATATGTAACTTCTCCCTTATCAAGCTACACTTTTAGTAGTAGTAGTAGTAGAGTTTATTTATTTAGCAATTTAGCTACTTTTTAAATTATAAATTATAGATTAAATGTAGTAATTCATTTAATTCTGAGTCATTGAAAAAAGCTTAAGACTAAAACACTACGAATCATGTATTTCGTACAAAATTTCGCATACGTTCTTAACCTCCTTCTGTCATTACCGATTTGTTTCCACAACATAATTGTTAATGTTTAAAATTGTTGTATGCACCTTTTATGGTTACAAATTGATTGAGTCAACTAAGTTGTGTTGTTTGACATTCAATACCCCTGACCCCAACCACTGGCTCCTCTTAACTGGGTTCCCATTTCAACAAGCAATTCTTGCTATTTTTTGACCAAAAACGATTTGTTGTAGTGAACGTTTTTGGGAAAATGTCAACAAAAAATACTAGTTGTTATCGTGCTTTCATAATTGTTGTTAAGTATATTTAGCTACTTGAGAAATCGAACTCTCACGTTTCTCGTGCCCTCTTCGCAAACGATATAATAAGTATTTGTGGAATCAACGACCTTAGGACGACTGGCGTCAGTCATTGTAGTGACAATTCAAAAAAACATCGTTAGTTACGTTTTAATCCGAATTTGGCAAATGTGGGAAGGTCTAAAAATTGGCAAAAAAAATTACTTTTAATTTCTTTTCACTGTCAATGAACGATGACTATTATTTATTATGCACAATGCGTGCTCGTCGCATTCGTCACTAAAATGGAAACCTTATTCACAATATATTGGCTTATACAGAAACATTTTTTTTTTCTTTTTACTTCTACTGAATTCAAACCCATAATAAAGCGTTACTGGACTGCACTTTTAACAAATCATATAAGTAATTTTTCATAATTTATTACTAACGACATTGAACTCTTGACTTTGCTACCTTGTCGTAAGAGGACGTTGTGTGTATCTTATGATTTTATTACCTTTTATCTTTTGAGTTCCTAGAAGATATTTTTAAACCAGTAAAAAAAATTTGAAGTTCTGTATCACTATTCTCCAAACTGTTTTCTGTTCAAAATAAGACTTTCAAATCGATTCATTTTGTTTGGTTTATTTTCTGAATGTGTGGATAGCTAATGTAATTTTTAACGATTTTGCGTGAGCTCTTTTAAAATTTGGAAGTATATATAGTTCATTCCACCGTTGTGATATGTGGGCAGTGTGGTTCGATACCATACCGTTGTTTCCAAATTCATATTTATGTACAAATAACATCACATGTCAATGCTTACGATAGGTTTTTCAAAACTGTGGATTGGCATACCCCCAAAAATCCCATTTTTTCGTTGTTTTTTTAATTCATTGAATCTGGTTACCTTATTTTTTAGGTACGAGAGAGAGAGAGAGTGAGTGAGAGAAAGCCGGTGAATCAGATACTGTGTTGCCAGAAGAAGAAAACCATAGGTTCTTTTACAAGTCCGTTTTATGATCAGTGACAAACTATTTCCAAAAATTAGAATAATTTTATGATGTGTTAAGCGCCAATTAATGGTGACATAACCATTTACCATAACCAGATAAAACAGCTGATCGAACCTACCTTATGGAAATCAATGTAATCGATTAATGGTGCCATACCACAATCACAGACAGAAGATTGTGCATTCATGAGTTCAAAATTGCTTCGTTCTGCGCATCTACGTCACACTTGACTGCTTCAGCGAATGAAAATTGCCCATAAAAAGCAGCTGAACTAATGTTTACATGCGCAATGCACCACCTTCTATATTTCCATCATGGTGCCATACCATAACGCTAACGCCATAACCATACCATAGCCAACCTAATGGTTTTTGGTTTCTCGCCATATCCATAACCTTAAAATTTGAGTTTGTCAATTTAATAACTTTTTGTAGATTTTATTCATTGTTTTTGGATACGTTATGACTAAGAGACTTATTGTTTGAGGAATATGTTTGCATTTTTTTTGCATATTCTTCATTTTTATGAAATTTTACGATTTTTAGGTTAAGGCACCATTAATCGATCACATTGACGATCGTTATGGATATGATTACGACTATGGCGTTAGGGTTAAGGAAGTTTAATTAGCCCTTTAATTCTAAACCATAGGTGGGCTGCCCAGAGTAATTTTTCAGAAGCACGACCGAATACATGAAGGTGTTCTGCCCAAAAATTCTATGAAACCCACCCTCGGTTTCGAAGTGGCCCGGCATAATTTTTCGTCATTATATTTTGATAGACGCAACATTTTTTTATTCCGCTTTCGAATTCGAAGTCAAACGCGTTTTTGACACCTCTTCCGGTAGTTTTTGACGCTTATTAACAGTTTGCCGGTGTTCTAGACATTAATCAAATAAAGTGCCAGTAAGGGCTTATTGGAGATGGTAAAACATTAAATTGTAACATGTTGAATACAAATTAAGAAATTAAAAAAGCAACATCTGGCAATATCGAACACAATCCGTCTTTAATAATGCTTAAGTGCGATTTCGCTATGCTATATATTGAACAAATCACATTTTAATTTATTAAAATTTAAGTTTTATATAATAGATTTTTGAAATGAAATAAAACTAACATTTAATTATTAGTTAAAAAATATTTAGAAATACTCAAGTATATTTTACCGGCTTCCAGAACACTTCAGCAGTGAACATAGTATTTATCTCGTTTGCGCAACAGCATTCCGAAACCAATTTCGATAACCAATTAAAGCAGTAGTTGGCCTTGTTCAATGCCGTTTTGAGTCATTCATAAAATTAAGGCGAGGCTTGTGAGAGTAGTATATTTGGTTGTTCGCTCTCATTCGGTACGGCAACGTTCATTTTCCAGTGACAGCAACAACATGCATATTTGTCAACGTAATCTTCTTCTGGCCAGTCGCCGCTTCCAAAGAATTCGAATTTTTTCAACGATTTCATTTTGCGATACGAATTCACTGTGCGCTGAGCTCATACATTTTTCCGCTGCGGCATTAGAAAATCTAGACGTGGTATTTTATATAGTAGCAGATATATTTCAATAATATATTTGTGCAATTAGATCGGTTATTAATTTGGTGCTTAGATAAAAGAAACAAAGTGCAATTAGCGCAATATCAAATTTATTAAATTAAGAGCTGCTTTTTGGAAGGGAAAAGTGAAAGAAGCAAAGTGGTAGAAAAAAAGATAGAAAAAGGAGACAGGCATAGCTGCAGAAAACCGGTGGTGCCAAATTGTTCGTGTTTTAGCGTGTTTCGTTTCGTTGTGTTCCGCATTCATCAGCATATCTTCTATTTCTTTTCTCCACCTTTTGTGTCGTAATTTTGTTGTTTTTGTTGGAACTGTCATCACAATCGTGTTCATTTTGTTGAGAGCTAAAAATAAGGAAGAGATAAATTAATTTTTTTTAACTTAACGTGTTTTGTGCTGCAAAAAGAAATACGAAAATTATTTAATAATCAAAAAGTGTACAGCACTTGTAGTGTTGTTGCAATTTCCTCTTAGATAAAGAAGAAACTGCACAAGAGTGACACAAAAATTCGTTTATCTCTATTTTAGTTTCAAGCAATACGACGTGTGTTTGTGTGCGTATCGTGGTGTCAGTAAAAAAAAAACCACAACCGAATAACGATTGTGCAAAAATTTAGTGTAATTAACAAAAAAGAGAAAAAAGTATCAGAAATTAAAAAATTGCAAGCCGCAGTGTTTGTAAAGCAACCTCAACCCCACCTCTTCATCATATATATAAAAGCCTGTTAAATATGACGACCAACATTCCACAAGGCACTCTCTTGGATGTGCTAAAGAAGAAAATGCGCCAGACCAAAGAAGAAATGGAAAAGTATAAAGATGAATGTGAAGAATATCACAAGCGTTTGCAACTTGAGGTGGTTCGGCGTGAAGAAGTAAGTTTTTCTTTTATTTCATTCAACCTTTGGTCTTAGGTCGAGGTTGGTTGGTTCTTGTACAGGTGCTGTTTGTTGTAGCTGTCACCGCGAATTTGGATTTCTATATTATAATAAATTTATGTATTTTATATCGGTTTCTCTTTGAGGTTTGACAAACAAAGGATTTTTTGGATAATATCCTTAAATTGTCCTGCCATTATTTATTTTTTCATGCAATCTTCAGTGGAATTTTGCAATGACAACTACGTGTGTATGACAAGGACAACGCATTTTATAATGCAGCTCTTTGTTTTATAAAAAATTGCTGAATTTATCAATATATTGTCAAAATATTTAGCTTTTTACTATTTTAAGGGGTTTGTTCAGTGAGGAGTTTTTGGCCAGAAGGGTATATATTGCAGGCTGTAGATGGCAAACTCGGCACCAGCTCTTAACCTCCCAAACATTTAACAAACAAGAAGATGTGTCCAAAATATCTTGTTCCAAGATCGCGAATCAAAAAGGATGTTATTTATTATCGATTTAACGATAATGCTGTACGACAGCATGCCACTCCTAATACACGTCCAAAAATATCAAGAGGGGTATCAAAAGACTCGTTTTGGATCCAGGATCGTATAGAATTATCGGTAAAAGTCTAGAGAGGAGACGCGTATTGACCTCAACAAAAATAATACGAAGGCAGAAAAGAAAAATTTTATCGCTGTCTGGAGATATTCGCAGTTGAAGTTGGCGATTTGCATGTGGTTGTTGTAATGTTGTGCCCACAAAAAAAATTGTGAACATAAAAGTTTTGCGCGGATATAGTTTTGGTCCCCACATCGGTGTTGGACCCACCCAGGGTAATTTTTTTAAGCGCGACCGAAGGCCGCCAACGCAGAAAGGTGTTCTGCGCAAAAATACTATGCATACCACCCCCGGTTTCGGAGCGACCCCTGGTAATTTTTCGGTTTCTCGCAAATATCCTTTGAACGAGTTAATTAATTTATTTTCCACCTTCGGATTATTAATACTGATGTTAAGACGCTTCGTTTGACATCTCTCTCGATATTTTTGGTAATGTATTGGCAGTCGACCCCTCAACTAGACTTGCCGAATTACCAATTTAACAATATTTTCTAACTACACATAATTGTAAATATAGAGCCGACAGCCCTGGCAGCTAGTGCTAACTAATTAAGTTAATTAATTGATTTAATAATGTTAATAATGCTCGGTTTTTCAGTACGAGTTTAAACTACAGTTAAAGTTGAGTAGAGTTTAACCTTGCCACTTTCGATAACATAAAACTGGCCGGTCTGTGAGGACATCACATAGACTCAATATATAGTCGGGAATTATTAATATGACCACATTAAACCTTCTAGTCCAACGTCATATTGTGATTATTGTTGTTGCTGTTGTTGCATGTGGACAGTCTTTTACTAAATAGGAATACGTGATCCCCCAATACCTGTACCTGCTACTACTCCGACAGGCACGATTTTTCTTGAATATTCTAAGATCCTTAACCCGATGGGCCAACGCACCCGGAGTAAGAATCCATTCCAAGATAGGCGAAGGTAGTGTACGATGGCTAACTAGCATGTTGTTGTTGTTGTAGCGATACCAATCCCACCCATCTCGGAAACGATTTGTTATGACCACATGCGACCTTCTTGGCCATCTTGCCCTCCCACCGCCTATATCCATGAGATGTTCGGGGTCGCCAGAGCCTCGGCTGTTAATGAAACAGGATTCGCCACGTATAGGTGAGGTGGATAATTGGGTTTGGAGAAGCTGTATTGCGCTGGCAACCTGAAAGGGTTGCGCTACACAACCCCTTTAATCTGGTATTTTTGTCGCCTCTTACGACAGGCATATCTACCACGGGTGTATTCTGACCCCCTAACCCGCTGGGGGAGGTTAACTAGCACTATCCCGACTGCCATATTTTCTGCTTTTATCTTTCATTAACTTACAATTCGCTATAAAGGTCATGCTCAAATTTATTTATACAACCTATGGATAGTAACGAGGTTTAGTCTTCATAGCTAAAAAAAAAGCTACCTTCACCCATTTTTAATTCTTCAGCATGTTCAAGGCGATTTGTTGTTTTAAATTAAATATAACCATCCACTGTGAAATACTGAAGAGCATATGGAAATTGAATTGATCGTAAAAAGAAAAAAATAACCACAATAAAAAAAAAGTAATAATTCGGCAGTTTTAATTTAAATTCGGTAGATACATACATAGGTAACAGGTTGGGAACATACCTACCTATTGTTGATATTCCATTGGCGCTTATTGAGTTTTTTTTTTATTCAGTAGAATTTACTGATTTTCACAAACATTTTCTATCCTCTTTTTCAAATTCTCATTTGAATATTTGAAATTTTTCCGCAAATTTGTTATCTTACATCGAAGTTTTGTAGCTACACGTGCATTTAGGTTCGTTTTTGTTTTTCTTTGCATTCCAGTTTAAAACTACGTGAAATGAATTAAAAATAACTCATTTTTTACGGACATTTATAATATCGTGCATAATATCTACTTGGTTTTATACATGTACACATCATAGTTATCTACATACGAGAAAAATTTTCTGTGGCTGAGCGGCGCACCGTGGGGAGTTTTGAGAAATAATTGTACGAAAATTTAGTTTTCCAGCAGTAGATTGCACTAGAGCTGTAAACTTTCGAACTTTCGTGGATGTCGATTTTAGTCGCCTCTTATGACAAGCATGCCTTACAGTTAGTTAGTTAGTTATTTTATTTATTACAGTCTTTAGACTTAGATTAAATCTATGAGATCACATTTATACATTATACAGTCTTTGGATTATGCATAATTAATTTTGAGTTATAAAATGTATTTCTTTTTTACCTAATCGGTACTCCTTTACAATATTCGTATAATACCCTCTTGAACTCTTACATATTTTCACAATCTTTTAAGTCCCTAGGAAGTTCATTGTATTCTCTTAATACCTCTAACTGCTTACGCTACTGGGGGTTTTCATTTTAGCTAGCGATACTACTAAACGGAGATACACATTTCATTTAATAGAAAAAACGATGAAAATTAAAACATTTTTTATTATAATGTTTCCAGAGGAATGATGTAGCGATGAACACACTCCCCGAAGGTTTTGGGGAGTGTTATGTTGTTTTTGTTGTAGCGATAAGGTTGCTCCCCGAGGGCTTTGGGGAGTGTTATCGATGTGATGGTCCTTTGTCGGATACAGATCCGGTACGCTCCGGTAACAGCACCATTAAGGTGCTAGCCCGAACATCTCGGGAACGATTTACATATATGGCCACATTAAACCTTCAGGCCATCCCTACCTCCCCACCCCAAGTTCAATGAGCAGCTTGGATACGCCAGAGCCTCGAAGGTGGGGTTGACAATTGGGTTTGGATAAGCTGTATATTGCTCTGGCAACCTGAAAAGGTTGCGCTACACAACCACTTGAATCTGGTAATTTAGTTACTACAGGCATACCTACCGCGGGTATATTCTAACCCCCTAACGCGCTGCGGTGCGGTTATCTTTTGCAGGATTTGTTTTTCGATTTGGTCTTGCCAGGATTTGGTCATGCCTGAATGCTAAGGTGACAATAAAAAAAATAAATACAAGTTCACGACTTACAAACAAAACTTAGCGTAGAGTATTATGCTCTATTCCTTGGTGTTTCAATTGATTTTAACACGAACATTTCTTTTAAAAGTCCCACTGTGCGTTGTAAATAGAACAGATGGGGTAGAGAAAAACACTAAAGTGATAGAGTAAACTCTTAATTATTCAACAGAATACACTTATGTAGGGAATTGACCTCCCATATTTGTTAGATTCAATAGGCCGGCTCTCAGTTGTGCTAATTCGTGCTTGAATGTGAGCGTCATTCACACATTGTGCTACCTTTTCCGTTTTTTTCTTTTTGTTCTTTTGAATACTTTTGTTTGCGGAATAAGTTCCCCAATTTGTGTACGCGCTAGCTTTATGATGGAAAAATATTTTGCTTTTATATTTGGGCTATCCATTGCGATATTTCTGTAATTGGCTATTGTTTACTGTTACATATTTCAGTGTAGGTGCTCTGTGGTTGGTTGTAATTGCTCAAACTGATGTCATGAAAATTTTTATTGATTGATGTTTCTATGTGCTTTTTTCTCGTCTTGTTTTTATCACTTTAGATTTAGTTCGTATAATGAAATTGGCATTAACCTTTTGTATAATACAATAATAATATAAAAATGTTTGTTTGTTTGTTTAATGGTGTGTTTAATTCAAACCTGTTAAAGAATGATTACTAATGGTAATGATTAGCCGTTCCATTGATTATTTTCATTAAACGCTATTTAATGATTTATTTAATAATTTGGGAAAAATTTAAACAACGTGACATCAGAACGGACAAGGCGACAGCTGTTTCGATTATACCTTGTAAATCTCTTCAAAGCCTTTTCTCCCGGGAGTGGGAGTCGAACTCGCACTCCTACGATAGTTGAAATGGTTATAAACGCATTCAGCCACGTCATGCCTTAGTTGTTGTAAAGTTTTTCCCAATTGCCTTCTTTTTGCATATTTTAATCTTTTACACATTGCATACTATTTAATGATACTTGCCATTATTTTATATTTTTAATGATTACTTTTCAATTGACTAAAACAATAATCAAAAAAAAAAAACCAAGATTTTTTACGGTTATTGAAAAAAATCGAAAACAAAAAATCAAAAGTAATCATAAATCAAAAAAAAAAAAAAAAAAAAATTAAAAAATAATCAAAAGTAATCATAAATCAAAAAAAAAAAAAAAAAAATAAAAAATAATCAAATGTAATTGAAATTTTTGATTTTTTTTAAATTTTTTTTTGATTATTTTTGATTATTTTTCCGCTTTGTTGAAAGAAAAGTTCTCATTTGTTGCATGCACGGGATAATTTCTACATACAAGTACATTTAGGATGCAATAGTAAATCGTAAGCGCTTATCGAGGGCGAATGGTTGTTGTTGTTGTAGCGATAAGGTTTCTCCCGAAGGCTTTGGGGCGTGTTATTAATGTGATGGTCCTTTGCCGGATACAGATCCGGTACGCTACGGTACCACAGCACCATTAAGGTGCTAGCCAGACCATCTCGGGAACGATTTATGTGGCCACATTAAACCTTCAGGCCATTGCCTCCCTCCCCACCTCCAAGTTCCATGAGGAGCTTGGGGTCGCCAGAGCCTCGTCTGTTAGTGAAACAGGTATCGCCGCGGATAGGTGAGGTAGAAAATTTGGTTGGAGAAGCTACATATTGCTCTGGCAACCCCTTGAAAGGGTTGCGCTATACAACCCCTTGAATTTATTTGGTATTTCAATCGCCTCTTACTACAGGCATAGCTACCGCAGGTATATTCTAACACTCAAACCCGCTGGGGGGGATCGTATCATCTCCACCTACATAGTTTACACAATGAAATTATGAATCACAATATCACATTACAAATTAAGTACTGCATTTCCCGATCAAACAAACAAAGAAAAAAAGTTGGCTTATTGCCAAACAAAGAAGTTTTACTATTTTTTATACGAGATTTGCAACACAAAAAAAAAAAACGCATAATATAAGTAGCAAATTTGAATGGCTTCTATGACATTTGTTATTATCGAGTGTTTTGATTGCGTGACATTACCTATACTTTTGATGTATGCGTACATTCACCATTTCTTTTTTTCAAAATACAGTTAATCTTTCAAGGCAGTTATGCTTTTTGTATGTATGTCTGAATGCGCTTAGTTTCTTTGCTCTTATATAGAGAGTAAAATATATGGGAAAACGGAATCTGTTATATTTTACGCCACGTTGTTGCCATGTTATATTTGTTGCTCTTTGTAGAAATTTATCAATCACATGTGGCTGATATAGATAGATAGATAGATAGATTATTGTGGGTATGCACTGCGTCTTATAGGTTGTTGTTGTAGCGAAGGCGATAGCGTCCTGTAGGTCTATTGTACCTTCATCACAGCACTTCATTCAAGCCAAGCACCATTACGAAATCAAGGATGGTGTACGGCTTTAAAGAGTGTATGTGCTTACTCTCTAGCTTTAGCGATCCGTCTCGCGACGGGATCACATTCGAGAAAGATGTGTTCTACCTTCGCATCCTCGCTATTGCAGAACCGACAGGTTATTTACCATATGCCTAGTTTGCGCATGTGGCTATTTAGTCTGCAGTGATCTGTGAGTATGCCTGCCAAAGTTTTAAGGCTGCTTTTTGGGAGGTTAAACATGGCTTTATGTCGTTTTGCGTTATATCTTTCTATCCCTGGAACTCCACACCAATGCCGTACTCTGTGGCATGCCTCCTCCTGCCCTGAATTCTTACCTTATTGTGTAAGACCCTATCGCCACGATGGGATCGGGCGTCATAGGTCTTTCGGCCGCAGCCTTCCTGGTCAGCCCGTCCGTTTGTGGCCCAGTGCCAAACTGATGGTGTTAGCAGCCTCTAAACGACTCAAACTCTCCACACACGCACTCAAGGATTGCTGATCTAATTTCAACTGACGGTATTGCCTTGGTCGCGGCTTGACTTTAGCTGAGTATAACGATTATCTCATTTGTATAGCCTCATTTCAGGTTGATTTCCGCTGGATAATGTCCGAATGGTATGGACATGTTATTTATGCGACAATAGAACCCCACTCCGATGCCCTCTGGTGTCTTCTAACCATTGGTCTACCAAATGTGAGTGTGCTTTCGGTGAAGCGCTTCTAGTTTGAAAGTGTCCCACCTAACTTTGTTTCCCAGCTCTATAGTAAAACGCTTTTCACACCTAATATGTTGACTGGTGTCATCTCTGGTAAGCTGAATGAGCGGGATTTGTTCTTTCATTATCTCTATATTCCGGGACTGTATCAATTTGCCTCTGCCAGCTCCCTGCTTAGCAATGTTTACCAGCGCGCGTCAATCACTATGTGTAGCGGAGTTAGCTCGAGCAGCACCTCCATTGCTGCCGTTAGGCATGTGCGCATGGCTCCCGCAAATACAGACACACGCCAGGCGTTATAGATCTAGGTATTGGCAACCACTGGTCTAGCTAAACATTTGCGTTTCGAGTGCTTCCGAGAGATGCTCAAATTATGCAAATGTTATATCACTTTGTTGAAAATGCTTTTAACTTAAGTCAAACATTTTTTTATGTTAATATGCTTTTATTACTATTTTATATCTCCCGCCTTTTGCGCCTCTTTATTTGGTTGTGTTAGGTTATTGCTTATGGTTGGGTTTGTTGGAATTTTGTTGTATACAGTATTGTTTAAAACAAAAGCAGTAAAAAAAAAACAAATTAACTTCGTATTTTGTTGTTATGTTTAAGTTGTATTTATACCACTCTCAACTTCTCCTTTGTGCTTAATAGTAAAAGATATGTAAATTTGCCACTTCCATTTAGATTAGGTAGATTGAACGTGGTCTTTTCTTCAAGATAAAAACAACGTCCTTATTTTCGTTTTATTAGATCTATTAGCAGTCGTAGTAGACGTTATCTTCGCCGAACTTTTACTTGAAAATTGAGATACATCTGTTCCGCCTTTGCATTAGCCCAGCGCCCAAAACAGTGGCTGCTTTTTGTAACAATGCTTAGTCCCGCTCAATAGTTTTGATCACAGCTCTTTATCAAAAATCCAAGGAAACTTGCACTTTCAACAGAGTTCTACTACAGAGAAGTTGCTGTGGTGGTGTTGATTCCATATTAAAGTTAGGTGGATGGTTTGTCACAATTGAGAAATCTGCTGGATTATAAGCTGTAAGAAAATTAATTTGCAATGTGGTCTATGTTGGGTCAAGAAATCAGTAAGTAAAAGCGCTCAGAATGGTTTTTTTTCTTTGTTCCACTTCCCGGATAAAAGGTATATACATACATAGCTACCAAATAAATCAATAAAACAAATTTTTTCAAAAAGGTTCGACCTGGCTCACTTCTAAGAATTGATTGATAACAAGTAAAAGTGTCTAAGTTCGGGTGTAACCGAACATTATATACTCAGCGTGAGCTTCAATTGTGCATTTCATTTCAGTTAAATTACTTTTCTATATAAGACGTGGCAGAGCCCGTTTAAAAAAAAATATCTTCCCATTTCCTCTTACAATAAAACTTGAAAAGTGAAATATTATTTGAAAACTATTTTTTGCTAAGTTATAGCTTATTATTTTCGTCTACGACCCTTTTAAAAATCTTTTATATCTGCCGAATTTTGTTACGATTTTTGATTTATGAGTAATAATATTTGTAAAATTGATTTTATCACAAATGGGCGTATCACGCCCATTTAAGAAAAATTTCCAAATTTTTGTCAAGAGTCTCAGTATCAGTCCACATGTCGAATTTCATCATTATAGGTGTATTATTTACTAAATTATCTGGTTTTCCGATTTCGCTCATTTTCAATACCAATCTATTCTGGGTCCAGATAAGCTAGTGTACCAAATTTGGTGAAGATATCTCAATATTTACTCAAGTTATAGTGCTAACGGACGGACATGGCTCAATCAAATTTTTTTCAATACTGATGATTTTGATATATGGAAGTCTGTACCTATCTCGATTCCTTTATACCTGTACAACCAACCGTTATCCAATCATAATACTCTGTGTGCAAAGCATAAATATGCCTATAACCTGCATAGGGCAAAAATATTAGAGCGTATTTTTTCATCAACAAGTTTTTATAGGTTTTTTTGTCGACAAATTTTTTTACACGTCTTTTTTCGTCAAAAATATTTTAATACAACTTTTGTGGATGAAATATTTTTTTGCCGCTTATTTTATTTTGTGCGTCTCTTGTTGTCTGTAGGATATCTGCTTTTGTTTCGAAATTTTGTGAGTCAGCTTGCTTAAGGGTTTACTAAGTGGGTCCCTTCGAAAATAAGCTATATTCTAAGGCTAAGGCTGAAGCCCTTCAACTAAAACTTCACCTTACTTTCCCCAAACTCTTTGCACCAAGACCGTACATAAACCGTGAAAGGAACTTGTCTATCAAATTCAAATGATAATTCGTTTTCAAGGGTTCGAGTTCTGTATTTCGCATGAAGTACGTATTAGTAGAAAACTTAACAAAAAACTTTCAATAAACTTTCAAATGGCAATATTATTTTATTCATTGCTGCCTGAAATCTGCTTTCCCTACATTTAAAAAGCGAGCCCCACTGCCTCTTTTCACTTTCTATGCCATTCTGTTCTACTTTATTTGTTCTTGTTCTTCACCATACCTTATTCCATTAAGCTGCCTCCCAATCCCAATCTCACTCCCACCCCCAGTGCGTTGATCGCTCTCTATTCCATTCCCTTGTAATTTATCTTCAAATTTTCTCCTTTTTTTCTCCATATCTTCCATTTATACCTCCCACACTCTCTACCTATCCCACCTCGATTCCGTCGTTTATGGAATATCTATACCAAATATTGAATACCTGTTTCAAAGAAATTTCTGTATAGATTAATATACAGTGTACATATTGTAACGAATTTCGGGAAATTCCGCTTATTCCAAACCTTCTGCTAACGTTCGAATCGCTAAACTGTTGAATAAATAACTCCAATATTCAATAATGCAAAATGGTCTTTATGAGACTACTTTGAAAGTACACTTATACTTCACAACCAATAGCGTGATTAAATCAAAACTGATTACTGACTACTCAGCTTGCGCTGCTTTTATACTCCATTGCTTCATTCGCATATTTCTACAGTCTAGACGTTTCGCTTTCTAGAACTGCTTCTCCTGCTTGTTAATTGAGCTTCATTTATGTATACCTATTTGTAGTTTATAATGTTTCTCCATATGCGTGTGTATGGCTGAGTAACACTTCGGCTGATGACTACATCTGTGTGTGAATTATCTCTTCGTTGCCTTGTATGTATGTGGGTAAATGATGATTGATTTGATGTACACAAGAGTGACAGGCTTGCTTTATTGTTGTTGTGCCTTTATTTAATAACCGATTAGTGATGTGAGTATCACTTAGTGATGCTAATATTCGTCACAATATGTACATCAGATAGCAATAGATTGAGCCTAATAGGCTCGAATTTTTGGCAAGATGAAGTTTATATTGCCTGGGCGTGGCCTCGCCCAAATTTTCCAAACTTTTTTTTTTTAATTTTACCAGTTAAAGTCGAATACTCATTTCATAAAAAGCGAAAATACTATAATTTACACAAATAAGCTACAATTTTCTAAGAGTGACGGGTCGGTCTACGAAATGACTGGCCTATGCAAGTGAATGAGTTCAGTTTCCAATTTCAGAGAAACTCTAAACATTTTTGTAAAAATTGGCGCTAGTATGTTTTAATGATAATCTAACATCCAATTTGTACATTAACTAGGCTTGTCTTATATCTAACAACGAAAATATAGAAGCTCAATTTAGCTTGTGACGGGTTGGACCAGTTTCATTGGAATGGAATAAATTTCGCATTGAAAATCTTCATTCATCACAACAAATGGATACAACTCCTTAAAAGATAATCATGAAATTACAGTTTTTTTTTATCTGTGGTGACTTTTGTGGCGGAATGACCCTGCTACTATTTTTCTAAACGCCAATGTATGACGCATATGTTTCACTGCTGTGATTAACGATGGCGTAATTTTACCTTCGTTCAAATTCATATCACAATTTGTACATGAAGTATGTTGCTGTGTTATATTTTCTTATGTTTTTTTTTTTTTTTTGGTAGTTTTTGTATTTATCGCTTTAGTGCCCATCCATGCATATATTCTAAAATTTTCTGGATTTTCCCTTTATTTTTTTTTTTTTTTTTTTTTTATTGGCAAATATTTTATTTCTATGCAAGTAATTTTCAATTTGTTAGTGGTTAGTTAGCCAGCTAACTTAACTTGGATTTTCTTGCTCAACTTGTTGTGGCATTTTTGGTGGTGGAAAAGCCACAGCTAACTCTGCTACTGGTCAATGGAGCACGACCTTTTTTGTAAGATTTGTGTGCATTTTTTGGTTTGATCGTGCACTAAAACAGTTTTATTTATTTCTGGTTTTGTCATGCAAAGCTTTTTATTTTGTTACTTCACTCTTTACTTATAAAAAATGTTTACAAAATGTTGGCATAATGGAAAGTGTATCACTTGAATGAACATAACTGTGTTTTTACCTTCAAAGTTTAAATATTAAAATTTCAAATATGTAATTACTGTACTTCCTTTTTTGTTTAACGGTTTGCCGTGTGTTTTTATTGCGTATTGTAATGTTGCTAAGGGCATTACAACCGATTTTTTAACATTTCCAATAGTTCACTGTAGGTAGGAAATACGTCATGTTTAGCTGCGTCTCGTGCCCAATGATGTCATTCAACTTTAATTGGTTTAAAATTTGTTTGTATTTTTTGTTGTTGTTATTTTCACTACGAGTAACAATGCGAAGATAAAGGCGCTTAATGTAGAAAATTGATACACAATTAGCTTTTAAAGGTCGTTTGACGAAATTTGAAATTTAATACAGCGGTGGCTAAATATTTGAGAATATTTTAGGTGCAGAAGAGTGATTAAACAATAGGCCGTATTTCCATATGAAATGTCTATGAAAATACGAGGTTTTTTTTTAATCACTTCTCCTAATTTGTCTTTTTGGTTTGTTGTTAGGAAAAATGTGTTTTAAATTGGTATTACTATTTCTTAAAAAACCAAGAAAGAAAGAGAACTAAAAATATAATTAAAGAAAAAAATGTAATTAAATAACTAAAAGAAACTTACTAAGGCAGTAGAGTAGTGAAAATTAGCATTGCTGTTGAAAACTGTAATCAAAAACAATTAAAAAACTTAATTAGACACAGTAAAATAAAATATAATGATCAAAATTTTTATGTTAAAAAATTATATATAAAAGAAAAAAAGGTATAAATAAAAAAATAAATAAATAAATCTAAGGCGCGATAACCTCCGAAGAGATCTAAGGCCGAGCTTCTCTTAGAAAGAATTTTAAATAAAAAAAAATTATAAAAATGAAATATTAATAAGATTAAACCAAATGTAATTAACATAAATATATACAAAAAAAAAAAAAAAAAGTTGAAAAAAATGAAAAAGATAAACGAACACAAACCAACAGCTAAAATATGCATAAATAAAAATAATGTTTAAGAAAGAAAAACGTAAAAATAAAAGGAAAAAACCAAGTTTTATGATCGTTTTATCTAAATACTAAAAATGAAATAAAAAAATGGAAAACAAAATCAAATAAAAATAAAATTAGAATAGGAAATATAGCTAAAATAAAAATTTTATACAAAAATAAAAAAAAAAATTGTAAAGGTAGAAAAATTAAAAAAAAAATTATATGATTGAATAAAAAAATGCAAAAGATTTTCAACAAAATTCAAAAAATTATCAGAAGTAGAAACAATAGTTTAATAAATTAGGAATTCACTTTGTCAAATTAGCCTTACTTACTTACTTAATTGGCGCTTAAATAAATGTAAGGCGCGATAACCTCCGAAGAGATCTAAGGCCGAGCTTCTCTTCCAATTTGCGTCGTGCTCCTCTTGATTTTCCCTACAAATTGGCCGGACGGGACCTACATGTTTTATGCCGACTCCGAACGGCATCTGCAAGGCAGATGAGTTTTCACTGAGAGCTTTTCATGGCAGAAATACACCCGGAGCGCTTGCCAAACACTGCCGAGGGGCGACCCCGCTTAGAAAAATTTTCTTCTAATTGAAAAACCTTATTTCTAAAATTTTTGATGTTGCTTTGCCCGGGAGTTGAACCCAGGGCATACGGTGTGATAGGCGGAGCACGCTACCAACACACCACGGTGGCCGCCAGTTAGCCAGTTTATTTAATATTGCCAATTTTAAAAGTACGACAATTTGTTTTTTTGCTTTTGTAGTAAAAAATACAAAAAGTAAATAAAAAAAAGTAGAATGAAAAAAGCTGTAAAAAAATCAATTACTTAAGAAGTAGATATTAACATGAAGCAAAATTAAAAATATATAAAAGAGAAAATATAATATTATCAAAAAATGAAAAAAAGTGACTAAAAAATAAAAAAAAATAAAAAAAAAGGAAAACAATATATAATAATAATACAAAGAAAAAAATTAAATGAAAGTAAAAAAATAAAAAAGTAATAGAATTAAAAAAATAAAAATTAAAAAAAAAATTAATAAAAAATGAAAAACAGAAAAATATTGAATAATATAAAAATAAAAAAAAATGTATGAAAATGAGCAAATGAAGTTAAAAAATAAATAGGTAAAAATAAAAAACAAAAACATACCAATGTGCCACAGCCGGCTGGGTATTGGACCAAACCAACTTTTTTGTAGAGATTGAGGCTTAAGTAGACAAAGTACTATCTCCGTTTTGCGAAGTTAGCCTCCAGAAAATAGATATCGGCTTTCGAAGTTCGAAATTCTACATTTCGAAATTTTATTTATTTTTTGTTAACGCGTTCAGCAAATTAAAAAAGAAAAATGTAGTCGTGGTCCGCCTTTTTCTTTTATTTGAATGGCTGAATTCTTTTTTGGAAAAATTAGAGTACGAGCAATTCCAGTGTAGAGTATGTGCCGACATGGAAGTAGTAGCCACTATTATGGGACTATCTGACTTTTCACCTGGTATAACCGCTGTTAAACTAAATTTCTCAAAAAAAGAATTCAGCCCTTCAAATAAGGGAAAAGAGCGGACCACGACCACATTTTTACTTTTTTAATTTGCTGAACGCGTCAACATAATAATTAAAAAGAAGTAAAATGAAATAAATAAATAAATGAAATCGTATGATTGAATCTTAAAATGAAAAAATTAAAACTCTAAAAAAAACTATAGTGTTCAATAAATTTGAAAAGCGTAAGCCAAAACTAAAATGCATAGGATTTTAATAAAAAAAAAAGTACGAAAATCCAACAAAATTACCAATAAAGGAAACAAAAAAATTAAATTTAATAACTTGGAATAATTGAAAAAATGTTATTAAAAAATAACTAAAAAAATAAAAAAAAATAAAAATAAAATAACTAATATAAAAAAAAACATCAAAAAAAAATTTAAATAACTTGCTTTTGACGCAAAAAGACTTTAATAATATATCAGAACTCAAAAATATTAAACGCACTGCGTCGTTCTTGTTCAGTTTACCACCGCCATACTTATTTTGAGATCATACCTACAAATAAATTAAAAAAACTTTGGTATTTGCACATATTTTTGAACGTGACGCGCAATTGAATATTTTTACAGGTCAACATACAGATGCGCCACCAAAACAACAGCTGATTCGATAAAAGCATAATTTTTAAATATAAAAAGAGAGCTAACCCACAAAGAATAGAGATTTTCTTTTAATTTAGAAGAATTTTTTTTTAAAGAAAATAGTAGGAATACTCTTGGTTGTGAAAATTTGTTTTAAAGGGAGATATGTTTTTTGTTGACTCAGAGAAACCGATATTTCTAATGATTTTTATAAGAGTATTTGAGTATATCTTATCTTAAGTTATGTTTATTTATTTTAAGGTATTTGTCAAAAGTTATTTTTTTACATATTTTTAAGCATTATTTAGAATTAAGTTATACACAAATTTATTAGATTTATTTTAAGTAAAAAATTGTATTTGAACAAAAATTCTATTCCCAAATGTTTCGTTTGCAACTTAAAATTTCAGGCCGAATCTGAGGTAGCTGCATTGAACCGTCGCATTCAGTTGCTCGAAGAAGACTTGGAACGTTCGGAAGAACGTTTGGGATCCGCCACAGCCAAGCTTTCAGAAGCTTCTCAAGCTGCTGATGAGAGTGAACGGTTAGTATGCCTTTGCTTGCGAATTGTAACAAAGGATTTTTTTATAATATATTATTCATTAACTTATTTATTATAAAACAATATTAAATTATATTTAAATATTTTTTACAAATGTATTTAGCTGATTTATTTTACAAGATATTTTACGCCTTATGAGTATTTCATGTATGGTTAAATGTTTAAGATTTGTATATATATTTTTAACCCTTGTGAATTCCCTATATATATACGCAGGATACGAAAAGCTCTCGAAAATCGTACAAATATGGAAGATGACAGAGTAGCTATTTTGGAAACTCAATTAGCGCAGGCAAAATTAATTGCAGAAGAAGCCGATAAAAAATATGAAGAGGTATCATTTTCAGTTACTACAAACTACAAAAAAGAGTTACGCAAAATGATGATGCGTACTAGTAGTTAGGGTACTAGGGTTTGTAGGACTTATTTGATTTTAGAGAACTACTGACAAAGTGGTTTTAAATATTCAATGTTTCCTGTGAGGGTGACAAATTTTATTTTTAATTTTTTTTTGTGGGTAATGCTCTCTTTTTCTACAAAGCAAGGTGAATATTTTTTTTTTTAGTTTTAAGTTTAACTTTTATTATCATTTAGTACCAAATATGGAAAGTTGCTGTCGCTTGGACTATGATGCGCCGACTGGATTGCTGGAAACTGTTGATGTATATCTAATTATTTTTTTTTTTGTATATTTTAAGTTCTTTAATATAGTTGTTATTATGTTATTAGGAACGTATGCTGTAAGCTATTCAATATTTAGTTTGTAATTTTTAAGAAAGGTATATTAAAATTAGTTTAAAAACTTATGATAATTTAGTTATTTAGGAATCTATTAAGTATTACATATTGTTTCAGTTCAATTACTTCCACAGTTTGCATATTTTGCAAATATTTTAAACTTTTTTACACTGAAAGAAATGAAGCTAGTAAAATCAACAAATCAGGTTTTTCAATGTTCAATTAACGAAATGGTTAGTTAAAACGTTTTTGAAATGGTTTATTGTCAAGAGAATAAATTTATTTAGTCATTGCAATAGAGGAGAAACTGTTGGTCTCAAGCCAACAGTATTCTTACAGATTCTCGATCAATATGAGTTAAAAGAACTGATTTCATTGGTCATATCAACAGCGGACAAATGTAAATGTTATGCAAATGCATCAGCTATTTTTAAAGAGCAACACAGCGCTCACTACTTTGTACTTATACTAACGCGTCACAGGAATCTCTTTTATATCAACAGCCACTATTATTCTAGTGTTGGCGGAAATCTGTTATATTAACAGTTTTCATTGGTGTTCTTAGGGTGACATTAATAATCGTTTGTTAACAGAGCAGAGCTATGTAGGTGGCCACTGTGTTGTGATGGTAGCGTTCTAACCCTACCACACCGAAAATCCTGTGATCAAGGCCTGGGAAAGGCAAGATCAAAATTGTTAGAAAATATTTTTTTTCAGTTAGAAAAAATGTCTGAGCAAGGTCGTCCGCAAATATTGTATTTTTATTTTTAACAAAACTGTGTCTTGCATTTGATGAACTTTTTTTGTTGATTTAACTAGTGAAACACGCAATTCAGAATCAACAATTTGTGCGTAGTTGAATCGACAACTTTTTCAATGGATAAAAATTGACAGAAATATCGGTTGAACTGACCCATAATTTGATTGGTTTTATCTGTTTTTTTCTTTTAGTGCATTAGCTAACTAGTTCCACCAGCTTTTTACACAAATATTATTTTTTATAGTTTTTGCTTTAGATAGTTCAGCAACTATGGAGAAAATTTATCAGAATTGAAAATAAATTTCGATAAAAAGTTAACATTTTCAAATTCTGTTAAAAAATAATGCAATTTTTCGCTACGTGTCATTTTTGACACGCTCAAATTTATTTGTTTACTTCAATCAAAAACAAAACGAAAAATAGTTGCTATTTATTTAGATCATTTTTAAATAAAATTTATAATTTTTTTTATTTTTCGGCCATTTTTGATCCGTTAATTTTGTTTATAATTCAGTTAAATCATTAATTAATTAAATGTGAATACTAATAAAGCTAATCACTAAGATTATTTTGAAATCAAGTTTGTAATTTTTTTATAACTTTCATGCCTTTGGGTATTTTTTGACACGCTGAATTTTTTATATACTGCATTCAAAAAAAAAAAACTTCAAGCCATCGGGAAGTTTTTGACCCGTTTAAATTTGTTGATTTAATTGAATCAAAACTAAAACGAATAATTATGTGATTGCTAAGATTATGTTAAAGTAAAATTTATTTTGACATATTCGAATTTTTTGACTAAAACAATATGCGGATATGCAAACTAGTGAAATCATTGAACCCATATTAATTAAACAAAATATTACTAGCTCAGAAAAGCTGAACTGTAACTTAAAAAACCTTTCTTATTTATTTCTTACTAAATCTATATAAAATCGATTATCAAATATGACAAATGCTGAAAATGCTATACATACATCGATATGATTTATGGATGCTGACGACGCCACTATATTATCTATATAATTATTGCAACAACAAAAAACCATCAACAAAAATACAATATTAATTCTTCTATGTATACCAACAAATCATAATTATTGTTACTGTAAATTTTTAAAACAACAACAAATACAACCAACGAATCCTTGTGTTTTATGTCGCCATCCAATGTATCAACCACTGTTTGTGTTGTTTAATCAACGTCTATCTACCATCAACCAACGTTCTTCCAATGTCCCCCCATCATAAAATGGCCGCCGACACATCGATGGAAACGCCTGTAATGGCTGTTATGCGCCCTCGCCGTTATTTTTTGCGTCTTGCGACTACGCCGTCGTTCGATCGTCAATTACATAATTGTACGGTCTCCTATGGGCATTGAAATTGATGTGGATAATAATGTGTATTGTGAAAATAACAACAGCGCACGTAAGATCCTTGAGAATCGCGCCCTTGCCGATGAAGAACGCATGGACGCACTTGAGAATCAATTGAAAGAAGCACGTTTCCTTGCTGAGGAGGCTGACAAGAAATACGATGAGGTGCAACATGATAAACCAATTATTGATTTATTAGCTAAGCTTAGTTGTTCTATCGCTGAGTCGTCCTCATTTTTAAGAAATACTATATTACCCACTATCAACACTAATCCAAACAATATTGATAACGACAACAACATCACATCATCATCATCAGCATTAGCAAATGCAATTAATAATATTACTAACATAAATAGTGATAATTTAAATGTAGTTGTAGACAATACTGACACTGAGACGACGACGGTAAAGACAACGGACACCACCACAACGAACACCACCACAACGGACTTGATGAATGCGAATGAGCATGTAAATGTGATTGACAATGACGTTGCTGACGTCGCCGCCATTGCTGATAATGAAATCAATGTGGCGGCGCCGCCAACACCCACGCGAATAACCTGATTTTTTAATTGACGATAAGTGAAAACAATTTAAAAATCTATAACAAGAAAAAACACGAAAATGCATTATTCTTGTACTGTTTAATTCAAGAATTGATTGAAGAAAATATAGACGTGAAAAGGATAAAAAGGAAGAGGTAGGAAAATCAAATACGAACCTGACGTTGATGATTAAGCAATAGTCAAAGCAAACTTGATATGGTGTGGTGTCTGTCCGCATTGAACCCACCACGCGTTCTACATGATTAAGCCGTATGTTTAAAAAACAATGCGCACCTCCAATTATTTTGTTTGTTACAATTTACTCGTGTGAGTTTTACACGCGATACTTAGTGAATGTATAGTCAGTCATAGGCGAAATGGGATAGTAATTAAATTTTTTTCCTTCCATTTTTCTTTTAAACATTTCCTTGATCACTCACTTTATTTTCGAAATAATATATGTACTGTTTTTGTTTTTTTGTACGAAAATACAGTTATTTATAAATGAAATTTCAAATTAAAAAAATTTGTTTTTTTGTCACAAATTCAAAATTTAAAGTAAATTTTTATTTATAAATTTACTGATAGCAAATAAAATATCAGAACTAAGAAACATTATTTTTTCTTTACGAATTTTAAAAATGTATGACTTTTTTTGATCGAAATGTTGAAGAACATTTTTTTTTTATAAATTTTTAAAAATTAATTTATAAAAAATTTTTCAAGCAATTTTTTTTTATCTTTGAAAGAAATGAGTTAATTAGTACTTAAAAATACTTTTGAAATTTAAATATTTCTTTTTTAAAATTTTAGAGTTTTTTTAATATCTTATTTATTTCGTTATGGCCATTAGTATATATAATTGTTCTAATTTACTGAGGTCAAAGGCCAGTTTTAAAATAAAACACTTCATTAAGTGTTTATTTGTTTTATTTTTATTTTTATTTCTATTTTTTTAATATTTTGACTTCACCCTAACTTCAGACATTTGGAATTTTAAGCTATAATAAATAAAATAAAAGCCATTTTTTTAAAGAACTGAATAATTAGAATAAATATATTTTCCAAAAATATAATATTGAAATATCAAATAGTATATAGAGAACTGAAAAAAAATTCTAAAAGAAATTTGATTAAACCAAATCAGAATCTTAGAAATTTTAGTGGGTTCCTGCTCGGGCGCCAGCTTACGAAGCCATTGAACTGTGGCTTCACCCATGGTGCCAAGCGATTCGGCTGCTAAAATATTTGATGAAAATCACTGGTTAAAGATTTCGCTTGTATTTGTCATCACGATATCTAATAAGATCGTTGAAAATTTTTGAAAATTTGTAAAAATGTTTAGCTTCGTTTATAGAAAAAACTGCATTTTTATAAAAATACAAAACTCAAACATAAAGTATTTTAAAAAAAATAGTTCCACCTTGACTGTAACTGGCTGTATGCACATAATATTCACAAACATAAATAGTCACAGAACAGTGGTGGGTAATGCGGCGCTTTCTTCTCTATGAACTTGCAACGCCTGAACGGAAGCGGATATGCCTACTGTTAACTGATATGACGGATATAAAGGAATTGAAACTAAAGATAAAAAACAACAATAATTGTATACATAAATATTTACACTAACAAATTGTCATATCTATGAAGCTTGTGCTGCTACTAAGTTGTATATTTACATAAAATAAAAAAAAAAAAAAACAAAGAAAAAAAATATTTAATTCTTATTCTCAAAATGTATAAATATGTATTTTATGTACATACACTAATGAGCAAAAAGTATGTTAAAGTAATATTCGCAAACCCAATCATAAAAATTAAAAAGGAAAGTGTAAAAATTTTATTTAAAAATATAAGAAAAACGTAGCGCTACGAAATTAGTTTATAGTTTGTCTACATTAAAAAGTTATAAAAATAATTTAAAAAAATCTTAAAAATAGAGCAATGAAAAAGAAACGAACAAAGCTGGAAGTTGTCAATACTTCCTTTAAAGCTTCCTCTAAGATATTTAAAAATAAATACTATTGTTAAATAAATAGTTTTTTTGGCGCATTTTATAAACATATTTTAAAAACACACTTGCAAAGCAGAGTGAGATTTACTGTAATCAAAAAATTAAAAATGCAATATTTGAAATAATAATATTAATTTTATAACGTAATTATTAAAGTGCAATTATAAATACTTAACAGTGCCTAGCCTTGCCTTTTCTACATACAGTTAATATAAAAATTTGAAACTATAAACTTAAAAAAAAAAATGTTTTTTAGATGTTCTACAATACCGTGAAAAATTTTAATTTCTGCCAGCGCAATTGAATCTTGTATATTTTTTTTTTTGTTTCATCGTTTGTTTTTGTTTGAATTATGATTCCAAAGTAATTGACTCAATAAAAAACATTTGATATTTTATTCAAAAAATTGTTTTGGATAGGTATTGGTATGGGAAATTAATTAAAAAAAAAAAAACAAAGATTATTAAAAACATTTTTGAAAAAAATTATTTAAATAAAAAAAAATTATTGAAAAAAATTATTGAAAAAAATTATTAATATTTTAAAGATAAATATGTTTTTTTAAAGCGCAATTATATATTTTCAGCACATGCACTTACAATATTTATAGTTTCTTTTTCATTATAAAGTTATATATATATATTGCAAAAAGATAATAATATATATTTTTATGTTCAATTCGTGCAAAAAATTGTACTTGAAATTTTTAAATCTAAATTAAATTTTTTTCGCATTACAACTAAAAGCATTGTTTTAGTGTTATCAAAATTTGTTTAACCCTGTTCCAAAATCATCCGCTGAAATATATAAAAATAAACATTTATTTCAAAGCAAAATTGATCAAAAAATATTCTGTCTTTTTACTTCTAAACAAGAGAGCAAAGAGAGCATTTCTTCTTCGTTTTTAGGGAATATAATGGTTTTTGTACGCCTACAAAAGTGGTCTTTTTAGATGCCGAACGAAAAAAGGAAATTTAGCATTTTTAGATAAATTTCATGCATTTGGGGTTTGGTATAATTTTCTAGATTGCCATTTCCTACAAACTCGAGATCTTAAATATATGTAGCTTGATCTTGATAACAAATGTGACGCTCCGCGAGAAAAGACTCCTAACTCGAAAAAAATTATCGCTTTTTAACGGTTTATTACAAATCAAAGTTTGTTCTAGAAATTCGTAAAAACAGGAGATCGATATATTCATTACTTTTAGATTATGGGTAGCCAAAGTTGACAGTAATAGTGCCGTACACGGACCATCATGCGAAAGTTAGCGCACAAGAGGTATTGGTCTTTTTTCGCGAAGTGTCGCTTCTGGTGGTCCTTATATATATCAAATCAATCATTTTTTACAGTCTCATACCCCTTAACCACGTTCTATTGGGACCAAAATTCAAATGTGATATTGTGGACCTTGGTATTATCGTCTGAAGGTATGAGACTGGAATAAACAGATGATTTTATTTATAAGGACCACTCGTTTTTTGAAGAAACTACTTTGAAAAAACAGCTTCCGCTAAATAACAATAACAAGATAAAAACCCAATATCCAACGATCGAAGGAGGAAAAACTGGCATGAAAAAAACTTCAGCATACGCTAGTGTGCTGTTAGACACATATGGCCTTACCAGGTAAAGTTGGTATAATTTCAACCTCCGTTTTATGACTTCTTCAAACTCTAAAAACGAATGTTTGCTGGGCGAATCGGATAAACGATGAGAGCACAATTGGCTTGTAGAATGCAGACCCCTGATATAAGGTAACGAAACGGCCAACGAGTTGGCAAAGGAGGGTGCAGCTTTCGAGGAATATACGGTAGACGTGAGAGAGATTAGAAAAAAGGAGAATGAAGTTAAATATTATCAATCAAGCTGGAAAGACTTGGATTGAAGTTCACTGCAGCAAAATCTCTTAAGATCATACATGGGAAAGCCTTCCGATATAAGTCGAACACAATCGCTCCTATCTCTATAGAGAGAAGCCTTGAGACATATGATGGGCGTCTGCACCGAGTACTGCTTTCTGGCGTCGCCTACGCGATTTTGATCATTTCGCAAATGTCGCGGCAGCTATTCCAGTTTCATAATTAACGCCAATTGGGAGCACCAGAGAGATCAATCCTACCTATACGAACTCAATTCTCATCTTCACTCGACAATGTCCATGATTCCTAGCCATACGTAAGGGCAATGATGAGCGACTTGTGATTTTTGTTCATCCAGAGAGGACTATACTTTTCAGTTGCCTACTCACACCAAAACAGCACTTGTTGCCGTCACATAGTTATAAATTTGGACTCGTCAGTAGGAAGGGAAGGGTCATCATAGTGATCAGATTTCGAGTTATAAAATAAGCTCGGTACCTAATTGATTTTTTCCGCTTGGTCGTCAAACAAATTCTTCATTATAACCGTTTTTCTTTGATTGAGTAGTATAAAAAAAGAGCTTATACTTAGACAAACATAAAATTAAAACTTTCGTTAAGCAAACATTCTAGATTGCAATTGTAGAGTAGGGATGAACATATTTTCCGCATCTAAATTAACCGTGCTTTATTAACCGGTGGCTGTTGTTGTTGTTGTAGCAGTGCTTCGCCCCATCCAATAGGTGCGACCGATCACAGATTGTCATCAATATCCTCTAACGGGAGTCCAAGGAAACTTGCTGTTTCAACATGGGTGGACCATAATGAGAGGGGTGTTAGAGGCGTTGGTTCCACATTACAATTAAGGAGATGGTTGGTGTCATGTGGCGACACATTGCAAGTAGGGCATACATTTTGTATGTCGGGGTTGATTCTGGATAGGTAAGAGTTTAACCTGTTGCAGTATCCAGATCGAAGTTGAGCTAGAGTGACTCGCGTTTCCCTGGGGAGTATGTGTTCCTCTTTCACATGTCTTGGGTATTGTCCTTTGAATACTGGATTCACCGGGCAATTCCTGGCATAGAGGTCCGACGCTGTTTGTGGAGTTCACTGAGGACTTGCTTGTGTTTTTTGGATTCATACGACTGAGTTCTCAGGTGCCGTATATTATATTGATGGTGTTCTGGGGACATAAGAAGACAGCCCGTGGCGGTTCTGAGAGCAGTATTTTGGCAGTCCTGTAGCTTCTTCCAGTGAGTAGTTTTTAGGCTTGGCTACCATATAGGGGACGCGTAGCATGCAATCGGCTGGCCAATTGCTTTGTAAGTGGTAATGAGCGTTTCTTTGTCTTTTCTCCAAGTACTGCCATTATGCTCTGCATTTTCGGTACGATTGCGGCTGCATGCTCACCAAATGTAGATCCTGATCAAACGTCACACCCAAGATTTTGGGGTGTAGGACAGTCGGTAGCGTAGTGCCATCGACGTGGGTGTTGAAAATGGTCGACATTTGAGACTTCCATGTTGTAAATAAGGTCGCGGAGGATTTAGTTGGTGATAATTCCAGGTTTCGCGTGGCGAAAAAACTGGAGAGATCAGGGAGGTAGCCGTTTATTTTGTTACAAAGCTCATCGATCTGTGGACCTGGGCCTGTGGCTATTATTATGCAGTCATCGGCGTAGGAAACGATACTAACTCCTTCTGGTGGCGAAGGTAGCTTTGATATGTAGAAGTTAAACAAAAGGGGGATGGGACACCATCCTGTGGCACCCCTTGTTTAATTCTTCCGGTTGCTCGTGGAAGCTACTTTGCTTTGCGCCGAAAGAAAGACACTTATTCATACTGAGAAGTCCGATTATTTAAATGTGTCATAAGCGTCCAACACTGACGACAACAAAGTATCCGTTAATCGCCAACGTTTTACTCCTCTACGTAACCAATTAATTTTTACTCTCCTAAAATGGGGTTATCTTCCATTAGACCATTTCTCATCAGTGAAATGGGGTTACTCTTAAATACATATATAAAAAACGAAACTTCATTGAAACTCGATTCTTGATTGCTTTATTAAGGTGATTGTATTGGGTTTCTTAAAATTTTTAGTGATTTCATCGTGTACCCTTCGTATTGATGAATCATGTTGATTGAATTTTTCGAAATATTTATGTACATACATACTTATCTACATATTCACTTACTTTTGTGCATATGTACATGAAAAATGTGTGATTGTTTAGTATATTTGCAATGGCCACGAACATTGGAGATGAGCACGTGAGTGAATATTAAATCCCGATGACGCACATCCCGAAATTTCACTCTTTGTCCCGTTACTGCTTATCTTGTTCTTGTTGTCGTAACAGCAAAAATCGACATCGAGTTCATCGGTGGACCTAGCATGGAGTTTCCATAGGGTGTGATCACAGCGATATCGGATGATATCAAGCTGGTTTCATAAATGATGTGCACCGGTAGTCCACATCACGTGGGTATATCAAGACTTAGACCTGATCGTTAGGAGTTCAATTTATTCCGGCATGTAGATTGAAGAGCGCAGAGGAAAAGTCTTTACGTCTCGAACGGCAAAACAATTCACCATAAGCTGTCGCCTTACAAAGGGTTTTGAGGGTTTCTATAAAAGACAGGTTCATTTCCAAGCATTTTTCATACGGGTCGCCGGAAAAAGAGTGTTTTAATCTTGGAATAAAAAAGGGTAATTTGGTCCGGAAATTTGTATCGCTACTATGGCAGTACACAAGAGACCGCAGAGTATAGCCACATACACCAACAACCGACACTCATACCCGTCTTTTTGAGGGAAATCAGCCTGCATGAAGTGCTCTAACTAAATTAAGGTACTTCGCAGTGGCCCGTCGGTACACGCCTCATGGAGTTTCCATCGCATTCTGTCATACATTCACCCAGACAAATAACGTCTGCGGCATTGTGGAAGTTCATAGCACGGTGTTCTCAGAAACCTGAAGCTTGGCATAATGCTTGTAATGTATAGCTCATAACCGATCGACCGATTTCCACTAGCGCTTCTAGATTTCCCCCCTGCAACTGTCAGCAAATACTTGAAGAATTGCGACGTCTATCAGATCAGTGTAGCGGGTCCCCAAATCCTACTTATAACGTCAAATTAAAATTCTCCTTCGCAACCCGTTCTTTCACACCCAATCTCTAATGCGCATGATAGAGCTATGCGTATGCACAAAGCGACCTGTTAACTTGGAATTCGTATTTGATTTGTAATTTCTCTACTTTACCATATTTGGTGCGATTACTGGATCAAATGCCATAATGGCTTTGTTCCATTGATAAATATATTTGAAGACGCAAATGAAGTATTGATATAGAAGGAAAGGCTATGAATTAGTGGTTAACATTTTGTGAATTGCATTAATATTTTTGCGGCTGCTGTCAATTGTACACATCTCCTCCGAATAACGAAGGTACTTCTAGCCTCATTGGTTCCGTATAATACATATTACTTGCGCCTTGCCTAAATCAAGACCCAACCCTGTAATATAAGTGTCGCTTCGCTTATTAAAAACCTTCAAGACAGGAAGTCACGGCGCATTTACCGGACGCTGAGAGCTCCATAGGGAAATTGATAGCTGAACTGTGGCTTATCTTGTTGGCTTTTAATCACTAATCGCATTTTGAGACCAAATATATTTTAGAAAAAGTATACAGCCGGATGGAGTCCTTTCACCTCTGCTCCCCAATTTGTATCCTCCAACTCGTTGATGGATGCTTACTTCATTCATGTTGATGACATTTGCCCAATACTCCCTTAACCATTTAGGCCTGGTTTTTCAGTAGTTGGTTAAACTAAGCTTAAACTAAGTTTGCTTAAACTCTAGTCAAATTTAAACTCCAGTTAAACTACTGAGCAGTTTTTCAGCCACAGTTTAAGGCCGTCTTTGGGGTATGCTTTTTTGTGCGGCAACATTGGTTTTTTTATTATCTAGATAATTTGTAGATACGGAAACAGCTGGATTTTGTTCACCCAACAATCATGGAAAAAAATTCTCCAGCGAAATTATATATATACATAACGGAAATAGCTGGATTTTGTTTACCCAACAATCATGGAAAAAATTCTCCAGCGAAATTATATATATATGTACATACATAGTTCCGGAAGTGATATCCAACATCATTATTTAATTATTCTTAAACCATATAGTTCTCGAGTTGACATCCAATTTCATTCTCCAATCACTATCCAACCTTTGAGAAGTTTTGTAAAATTAAAAGTTTTCGAGTTGATCTCCAACGTCATTAATATATTCCAATTAATATCCTAATTTCGAGAGCTTGAGAAATGTACAGTTCTCAAATGGACATTCTCCAGTTGATATCCTGCATGGTATATCGAGTTGAGGTGGAGTTGAAAAAATCACCAAGGTAGTACCACCAAAACCAACAACTGTTTATTGTGAGAAATATACACCTGGTTGATAGCGGTAATGATGCGTAAGTAATTAAAAATAAATTATATAGGCGGCCGCCGTGGTGTGATGGTAGCGTGCTCCGCCTACTACACCGAAGATCCTGTATTCACGCCCCGGGCAAAGCAACATCAAAATTTTAGAAACAAGGTTTTTCAATTAGTATAAAGTTTTTCTAAGCGGGGTTGCCCCTCGGCATTGTTCGGCTAGCACTCGGTTTGTATTTTTGCCATGAAAAGCTCTCAGTGATAACTTATCTGCCTTGCAGATGCCGTTCGGAGTCGGCATAAAACAAGTAGGTCCCATCCCGCCAATTTATAGGAAAAATTAAAAGGAACACGACGCAAATTTGAAGAGAAGCTCGGCCTAAAATCTCTTCGGAGGTTAGCGCGTCACATTTATTTATTTTTTAAATTATATATATTTCATTTTATTTTCGTGAAAATACTGTAGTATGGAATCTTACATTTGAGTGCAGTCAAAGAACCACAAGTTGTTAATTAAATTGTTTCAACTTAAGTAATGGCATTTTCTGCTTTATAAAAAAATCCCTCTTTTGCTGAGTACGCTACAACAAACAACTCTTGAGACTTTAGAAGTATGCCTAGATATCAACATGAGCTCTAATGGTACTCAAGTCCAAATGCTTGTTGGATATATTCGACGCCATTTCCAACGAACGCAAATCACCGATATGTTAACTAGAGTTTAACCCTGCCAGATCGGCCGCTTAAGCTCAGCTTAAACATTAGTTAAAATAGACTGAACAACGGCAGAATAAGTATAAGCGTAGTTTAACTGACAAACTGAGTTGAACTTGTACTGAAAAACCGGGCCTTAGTCGTTAAAAGGCAAACGATATTTATATATACATCAAGGCATATAACTAGAGTTGGCAAATGTTAGTGGGGCTGTGACATTATGATGAGTTTGAAAAAATCCAGTTTAATCGCAGCGTGGTCTTTGCAGAAATCACTGTGACTTCTACAAATTGAACCTGCGATTTATGCCGCGACTCTTACAGACACGTATACAAATATCTGCTATTGAAAAATCACAGCTCCCCAAAAATTACAGCATAATTCAACTTTTCGCTATACAACACAAGAAGCCCCTTCAATCAATCACTTGTATTAAGTCTCGACATGGATCGGTCAGAGATACATGCTAACCTTGACAAGCATTCCTTGCAAGCTCTTTTATATGGAACCTTCCTACTCCAGTTTAGGACATAAGGACTTCCCGTGATTCCATCGATTTGTTGTACAAAAGAAGCTTTCGGGCATTGCTGTTTAGGCCACTTAATACCTAAAAAGATCCTGATCTTATCTTATGGGGTTACACTGAAATGACAGTCCTTGGTCGGGAAAAATCCCTAGTCGATCCAGTACATAGAACCTACTGCCTTGGGAAGCATGTCAATGGCACTACGCTACCGACTGTTTACACCCCAAAATCTTGGGTGCGACGTTCGATCAGGATCTACATTTTGGTAAGCATGCAGCCGCAATTGTACCGAAAATCCAGAGCCGTAATAAAATCCTCAAATCTCTTGCTGGCAGTACTTGGGGAAAAGATAAAGAAACGCTCATTACCACTTACAAAGCAATTGGCCAGCCGACTGCATGCTACGCGTCCCCGATATGGTCGCCAATCCTAAAGACTACTCACTGGAAGAAGCTACAGGCCTGCCAAAATACTGCCCTCAGAACCGCCACAGGTTGTCTTATGTCCCCAGAACACCATCTACATAATGAGGCGAGAATACTCCCCATCAGGGAGAAAAATGCAATCCTAACCAAACAGTTCCTGTTGAATACCCAGAAACCTGGGCATCCCAACATACATCTGATTGATGAGCCAACACCGCCCAGGGGCTTAAGGAGTCATCTCCGCATTATGAGGAAACACGGCACCGAAGACGAACACAAGCAGGTCCTCAGTGAACTCCACAAACAGGCGCCGGAACTCTATATCGGGAATTGCCCGGTGAATCCTGTACTCAAAGAACAATACACTAAACTTGCAGGAGAAGAACGCACCCTCCCTAGGGAAACGCGAGTTACTCTAGCTCAACTTCGATCTGGATACTGTAACAGGTTAAACTCTTACCTATCCACAATCAACCTCGACATAGAAAATAGTCCACCCCTGTTGAAACAACAAGTTTCCTTGGACTCCCGTTAGAGGATATTGATGACAATTTGTGATGGTCACACCTATTGGATGAGGCGAAGCACTGCTACAACAACAACAACAACAACAAGCTCTGCATATGGAGTTCATGTGGCCCTTCTTAATGTTGGGAGTTAATGTTGCTAGGAGTTAAACGTCTTATAAAGAAAGCTTATTATACATGAAAGACTTCACCCAATTCCTTAGAGCGCAGTTGAAGCCGAAACTCAACGCGATATATTTTGGATAACATATGTTACTTTTACTTAGGCGACGAGGATAATATCGCTGTATCAGAGGGACAATCTCAGATATAGTGAAGGAACTAAAAGTACTGAAGATGAGGGGTTTTAGCATCGAAGCTGCGCCTGAATCTTTTGAGGAAAAATCAAACTTAAGAGTAAGCGGCGAGTCATCCGTTCGAGGAACAAAAATTATAAACTGAAAGCGAGGATAATAACGCTCACTAAAAGAAGTTAAGCATATCTGATTTGAACTGGATTTTAATAAAATGACCATACATGAAGATCTTGAAACTGAAAACCTGTCAATTTTAAATTGTTGGATAATAGTGCTTTGCCATAGTAAAAAACATTCAAAGAAATGCGAGTACGTAAGAAATGCAGTTGTTATGCTCGAAGAATGATCACCCCTAGGGTTGGGAGATTGAACATTTAGTGAAGGTGTCGATGCTTTACCGAAATCCCTAAAGGTATGCGTAAGCTCAAAATTATACGGAATATTTGTATGGCTCCCATAGGAATAGGGTTGGGAGAGTGGCTTTAAGTCATGCTCTCGACTAACTAAATCCTAACAGGTATGCGTAAGTTCAAAATCACTTTTAGAGAGCAAACCACACAGAGAACACGTGCCGCGTAGGCTAATGAGAAACAAAGTCATCATTTCAGAAACAGGTGGCCCACAAAGAATGAATAGAGCATGGAACAGGTGCAAGTTAGTTCGCGATAATCTACATGAAAGCATCGAAAACGTAGTTGAACCTGGTTTTCGTACGAATTTTATGCAAATAAGATAGACATACCCCTTTCCGAAATCATGCAGTAGGAGTGTGTGCTATAGACATAGCCGAAGTATACCAATCTTTAAAGCATAAAATCAAATGTACCAAAATCGAAGATTATATGGAATTGTCGTACGTAGGCGGCTTCTCTGCGCCGTAAGGAATTCCCTGATGAGGTGGACTGAGAAGATTCTAAAATAGATATTAATGTGACAGGCAACTTTGTGAGTTCTGTGATATTGCTACAATATTCCAACAATGGATTGTATCGAATAAATTCTAGGTCTCTGCGATGATGCGCACTGTGAAAATGTGCGAGAATGTGACAACAAATGTCTTTCTAAAAATCAAACTTGGACGGAGTGGGCAAATGAAAACTAAATTCCCTCTTGACTCTATATAAGTCCCTGATCATACCCGCCTTGATGTATGGCTCCGAATAATGTATGGTGTGGAGAGCAAATGTGATGACCCTTGGAATATTCGATAGAAAAGTGGTCCAGAAGATTTATGGCTCCGTCCGTGATGTCAATGAAGTGTATCGAACATACTGCAGCGAACAAAATACCAAAGGCTTCGCCAACAAGGTCATGTTATCCGAACGGAAGAAAACGCTCCGGCTCCCAATTAGCGTCATTTAACGCAAAAAAGGGATAGTTGGCGTGATTTGTTAAGTAATAGGCAAACTCGCCTTAGCACCGATTACTGATTATGATGATGACCCAGCGACTATGTGAAAGTTAACCGTAGAGTTCCAATACCAGGCAAGCGTTTCTTGCATCTGCCGATCCCATTATGACAGTCAATGGCAAACTCTGTTTGCCTCAACAACGACGTATTTCTATACTTTTGTGTTTGCTAGTTGGTAGACTCCAGTTTCCAGGAACTTAGATGACCGCGATAAAATTGGTTCAAGTACATTCTTAGAATTTTTGGGGCCAGCGCTGTTTGTTCTGCCAAGTTCTCTAACAATTTTGAAGTCTTTCTCGAGTCCCAATACTTTCGCAGGGAAAAGTGTAGCCGCATCAGAAAAATGGAACGCCAGTAAGATTTTTTACTGCTACAGAAAACTTCTGTTCCTACACAGTAGCTCAATTTTGCAGCCGTCTGTTTAAATTGTATCCTTCTTAAGCACTCTCAAGCCTTTTTGAAATGAATCGCATCTGAAAATGTCAGTACAAGTTCAGCGAGTGGAAAATTGATTCTGAAGTCGTTTCCACACCGGACATACATAGACCAATTACCCTCTTCTTACAGTAACTTGATGAATATACCCATATATTCTGTTTAATATGATTATATCATTAAGTCACTGTTTAGTTAGTCTTAGTGATGGTAATTATAAATGATTTAAAGATTTTCGCAGTTCAAAATACAGGGGGAGAGGAAGGCGTATAAAAACCATATATAAAATGAAGAAATATGCTATTTAGCTCAGTATTCAAAGACCATCTTTAATATAATACAAAATATTAGAAATTATATCACTCGTTTTGCTAAAGATTGAAACAATGTGACTTAAAATCAGTTCTAGTCTTATTTACTGAAATAATTGTAGTTTTTGACATTTTTTTTTACTATAAAGTAAAGTAATCTGTAGATGCGTAACATAAGTTATAAAAACGAAATTTGACGAACAATGCAATTTAGTGCATTCGTAAAAATTGTAATGCAATCTATATATATATATATCTTTTATCAGTGAGTATATACCGAACTGTTGATGCCAAAGGGCAAAGCCAGTCATAAAAAACTCCAAATATTCATTATTAAATAATTCAGTTTAATAGTGAAATAGTAAAATATTTTGATAAACTTAGTCATGACTAACGCAAAATAATAATAATCATGCGATTAATTAGTCATGACTAACGAAAAATTAATGGAATCACTTGTGATTGCAATCATATAAATAGCAATTCAAAAAAGAGTGCAATCCTTAACAATTATGTATACAACAAAAAAGCGCACAAGTTTTATTTATAAAACAAAGTTTATTATACACTACGTAAAAAAAAAAAAAGTACTAACTCCCAAATTTCAAAAGTTCCTCTAATATTTTGTGAACCCAATGCCGGAAGTATTCATATGTGTTTCGCGTCTGCTCCCGCATTTCCTGCGCAAAAAGCTTGTTTAAAAAATAAAATAAAAATATGTACTTATATATGTTTATATTTTGTATCTCAATTTTCCCAAAATTTCCAAAACAACAATCAATACTATAATACGAAACTGAATTGAACACAATATGAATTCTTGAAATACAAAAGGTTGCCCGTAAATTGGCCATGGTTGAAGCTGATTTGGAACGTGCTGAGGAACGCGCCGAACAAGGAGAAAAGTATGTTTTTTTTTATGGCAAAACAAATGCAATCCGTCAATTTTGCTCTACCGTCTGGCAATAGAGATGGGAGCACTAACAATTTGTTTGTTGTTAGTATTCTATTTTTTTTTTTTATATTTTTTTTTTAACCGATTTTGCTTATTTCGTCTGCAAATGCAATTTGTATTTTGTTAAAAATATTTATATTTATATACCTAAAACAAAAATATGGAATTTTGTAAATTTAGTTTTAAGTGATACGAAAATTTATATATTTATGTATACTTTGAAAAGCTGTTTATTTTTTGTGTAAGCGACTAACTCACACAACCGCAGAAACCCAACCTAAAAAATTTTGCATTTTACTCGTTTTTATGTTTATTTTTTGTTTGTATTTAATGTGTCCCTTTATATATATATTTTTTTAAGTTTTTTATTTATTCTATATGTTTATTTTTTGAATTTTGACTGAATGCCAATGTTAGCTAGCTAGTTAGAGTTGAACATGGAATGAATTGGAAAAATGTGAATAATTGTATGTTTTTTATTAAAAATGATTTAAAAAATTTTGCAATGCATGCCCCTCTTTTTTGACTGTAAATAGAAATTAAAAATAAAAATTATACACAAGTCCCACAAACACTTCATCATATAAAAAAAAAATAGTTGTATAGACACATTTTTAGGCGTGCACTTTCAAACTTTTTAAATTCTTACATAAATTCACATTTTTCATAATTCATAAATCACAATACACAATTTTTCATATCAAACAAATGCTAATTGTATTTTTTTATTTTCCTAATTCCAATTACTATCGTTAAATGCTAACATACTGCAAACTAAAATCGCAAACGAAATGTTTCTAACAAACGAATAACACTATTCGTTCGCTCGCTCGCCCATTGCCTTTGTTTTGACACTGACAAAACATTGCTCGCTCATAACCAAACACCCTATGTTTTATTGTGTTTTGCCTGTTATGTCATTCGCTGTGCTGCTCCTAACTGTCGCAAATGGAAATAACCTTATGAATATAAAAGGTTGCCAGAAAATTAGTTCTTATGGAACAAGATTTGGAACGTTCTGAGGAAAAAGTGGAACTTAGCGAAAGGTTTGTGTTGTTGCTACACATTTTTTATTTTTGTTTTTTATTATTTTTATATGTTATGCAACTTGCTGCTACTAAACTTTTGAGATATTTTATATTTGTAATGTATATGTATATATTTTGTAGTTGTACGAATTCGCAGAGGTATTGAAGCCAATTTTCACACAAAATTTTTTTAACTTTTTTAAAAATAAATTAAAAAATTTGAATAAACAGAACTTTAAAGGAAGAAAATAAAAAAAAATTACATAAATGAAATAAAAAGATGTTAAAATAAATAAACGAACAAAAAATTATTTGTTTTTAGGATTTTGTTCACTAATTATCGAACAAAAAAAACTTCTATAAAAGCTATGATATCAAAATATTTAAAATAATGCACAAAAAAGTAAGAGAAGAAAAGATAATTTATTTAAGAAAGTAAACTGTAGAAAAAATTTTATACAAATGTTAAAAAGAAAAATAAAAGACAAACGAGGCAATTAAAAAAAAATATTTACAATTTAAATAAAAACAATATAAGTAAATATGCAAAATAAATTTAAAAAAAAATAATATGTATTTAAAAAAATAAAAGAGCAAAGTTTAAAAAACAACAACAAAATTAACAAAAAATAAACAAAATATTTGAATGACGACATATTTCAACTTGTTTTAACGGGCGTCTTTTTTCTAAAACTTCAGAATTTCAATTCAAAAGCAATAACAAATTAAACTGCTCGCTTAATTTTTTTTGTTTAAAATTTTTTTCCAAGCAAGCAGAGAAAATTTTGA